>NW_008330588.1:1831137-1837491 GCF_000622305.1 Nannospalax galili
TAGATATCCTGAAACATTCAAGACATAGAAAGAAATAAACTATTTATGGATAGACCTATAAAGCATGTTGTGAAAAGTGAACGAATTCAGACCTAAAAGATTACATATTGCATAGCTCCAGTTATGTAAAATATCTATAATGGGAAAGTCTATAGGAACAAAAAGCAAATGGTGGTTTCCAGGGTCTGGAGTGAGGAGAGAGTAAAAAGGGATTGGTTGAAGGGTACAAAGCTTCCTTTTAGGGTGACGGCTGCATGTGGCAGTTGAACAGATTGTGAATATATAAATTGTCACCGAATACTTACTATAAATCGTACAATTTTAGGCTTTGTGAATTTCACCTTAATAAAAACAATTTTTTTCAAAAGAGATTGATGTGTCTGTCTCATTTCCAAGAGTCATTATCCATGTATATCAGAGTAAGTTGCTTCATTTTTATGGAGTATGTTTTTTATCTACACAAAACCAAAGACACAATGCTCTACCTAAAAATAATTTCTATTCCTTCTTACACACAAAATCACCAGCAGATACCAAACGGGAAAAAAAGCACGTAAATGGCCTTTCACTCACTTCCTCCTCCTTTTCTCCCTCCTCTTCCTCTTCGATTATTATTATTATTACTACTACTACTACTATTTTTTTATTATCATTAAAAACAGGGTCTCTTGTGTCCCAGGTTGGCTTCATACTTGCTATTTAGCTAAAGATGACCTTGAACTTCTGATCTTCCAGCCTCTACCTCCTAAGTGCTGGATACATAACCCCCAGGTTATGCATACTAGGGATCAAACCCAGGGCTTCGTGCACACAAAGCAAGCCCTCTGCCAGCTCAATTACATCTTCATTCCCCTCTCACTCTTGTAAATAAAAGTTTACAGATGCACAACCACACCCATTTATTGACGTAGTTTTGTGTCTGTGCACATGCATGTGGGGGTGTGCTTGCCTGTGTGGAGGCAAGAAGAGGTCACGGGGTGTTCTGCGCTATCACTCTCTATCTTACTCACTTTGGACAGGGTCTCTCACTGAATTGGATGCTCAGCAAGTCCCAGTAATCCTCCTGCCTTTGCCCACTTCACTACCTCCAGTGCTGGGGTTACAAGCCCATGACCACTCCAGACTTTTTACATGGATACTGGGGAACTCAGTTCCTCATGCTTATGTATCAAGTGCTCTTACCCACTGAGCCATCTCCCCAGCCCAGCTGTTTGCATCTTACAATGACAGAATTCCAACGACTGCCCCGACAAACTTGAAGTATTTAATGTATAATCACTTGCATAAAAAGCTTATCAGCCTCTGACATAGAATAATTTAATGGCTTTTTTTTTTTTTTTTTTTTAGTAAAACAATAGACAAGAAAACAACAAACTAACATAGAAAGTGATATTGAAGCCCTGGGGGAAAGAAACAAATTGAGGGCCAGTTGTTTGAGCATTTGTCAACAGTAAATAATTTTGAAAAGCAAGAACTTAATAAACCTCTTTGGAAACCAAATTACTGCCATAAAAGTAGCCTAGATAATCAGGTTACAAATCTTGTAACTTCCAAACACTGTGAATGTAAATGACCAAACACCCAAATGAAGTTTGGAAAACAGAGATTGAATGGGAAAATATTACTTGTAAATAATGTCCCTCACCTTTTAATGTGTTTTAATCTTCCATTTATGAAATTGAAAGGGATCTTTCTGGAAAAGCTCTCCCCTCTGCTGACAACATGACTGTTTAAAGTACAGAGATACTTACTGTTTAACATTAGATTGTATTTCTCCTGTTAAACTGAGAGTAAATTAAATTTATTTTGTGATATTGTTTTATTTTTCCAACTAGGTTTTGCTGAAACTGTAGTCTAGCCTACTCCTTAAACCGATAGATTCATGAAGACATCTAAAATGATGCTCACTTGGTAATGATGATTATTTCTGAATGGCAATAATTTTTTATTGTCAACTTTTTGTTTTCCTATAATGCTTAAAACCTTTTTTTTTCCTTAAGAAATGAAACTCAAGGGAAACATGGTAAGATGCCCTGTTTTTGATGACAGCATGTGAATGAGGGCCACCTTCTTTCTTTGTATATTTTTGAATATCTCTTAAACAAAACTTTAAATAATATTTTTATTGATTTGCTAGTGGTGTTTTTTTTATTAAATTGCCCACAGTACTGAGCATAAGCAAGGCACATAATCCATGTTCATTAAAAATCATATTGATTTTTGTTTTCTAAATGTCTCAGGGATTGTACACTCTCTTCAACACCAGTAAGAGTTTGAAATATTGTTGACACAAACTTATTGTAATTTATTTTCTACCTTATTAATTGCAATAGAAATACAACTAGCTATTTTTTTTATAATAACAACAAAATAGAAAGCAATTTAAATAGCTTTAAGAGGCCCCAAGCCTTGCATATTATGACAAAAGTACCACGTAGTTTCTGCCTCAGTCCTCTGCTCAGGACAGCAACTACCACAAACACACTTCCCTAAATCTTAAAGTCTCTCATAAACACAGTTAGCTCTGGCCACTCTCATTCCTTCCTCTAACTCTTCTAGAGTTATTCTTTCTTCTCTCTTTTCTAAGTTGCATTTTTCTTATTACATTTTTATTATATTTTACTCCTTTGTTTATTCATTGCGGGAGGGTGCTGTGGGACACACAAGTGTGGTAGTCACAGGACAACTTCTAGGAGTTGCTTCTCTCCTATGATGTGGGACTTGGGCATCGAACTCGGGCTTATCAACAGGTTTGACCTCAAAAGGCTTTACCTGATAGGTTATCTCCCTGGCCCTTCATTTGCATTTTGTCTAATGACACATTTGAGCTTCACGGGACTTGACAATCTTCTTTATATCAATGACTTAGATCAACAGAACAGGACAGGTCTGGTGTTGCAGGGAAAGAGTAGACAGGAGACACAGTGGCATACGGGTCAAGGACCTCCAAGTGTTCTTCCTATTTGGTGTTTAGTTATAACCATACTCTGCTCCCAAGGAGATACAATTCATTGAAATCATTAGGAGCAATACAGGAGATATATAATTAAGTGTTTAAATGAGTGTGCTGTTTGTTCATTGAAGAGCACAATCGATCTAGCGGGCTGGAATAATTGGGAGAGGCAGCCTTGGAGAAGGCACTGCTGTGCATGGCCCAAATTGAAGGCAAGATTTGCTTAAATGAGAAGAGAAAATGGGGGTGGGGGGAGACAGAGAGACAGAGAGGAACGAGAGAACAATGTACAGAGTTAGACCTAGGCTTGTCCATCTCTGGATCCAGGGATGAGGGAAACCGTTTCACAGGTGGGGGAGTGGAGGAAATGGGAAAATGTGCTGAATGGGGTAAAGTAAGAGGAAATTGTGATTTGCCATATGTAATCCTTTATGGTATCATGATCTAAGAAGTTTGGCATTTGGAAATAAATAATAACTGATCAAAGTCTCACCCACCGTCAGCCACAGAGAGCTCTATATACAGAATGCTTGCTTTGCCTTCTCCTCCCATCCTAGGGACTCTGCCCATGTCACATATGCCTTTTCAGTGCCTCCCATGTTTTAACTCCACAAAAGTAGGGCGATGCCTGACCCAAGTGAAAAGCCTTAGGGAGCAGAAAGAAAAGGCCACATCAGTAAAGGAAAGGCAGGAGGGAAGAAATAAACTCTTCTCTGGTCCACAATTTCTTCCCTGTAGCTTGGAGCTTTCAGGGGATGGCAGGAGAGACTACAGCATCACCAGGCAGTGCTTCATGAAGATACAGTCATCCATGCGGCTGCCCGGCTGCCCTGCTGGGCTCCAGGCTGCTCTATATAAATGCCTACTCTGGGAGTTTCCCTTCAGTGTCTCAGAGAATTAAATGCAAAACTCAGCACGGCCCAAAGGAAATGCATCTTTCTCATCGTCCATTCCTGCTCCTGTGTTTTTTTCTCACTGCCAGGCTTTGGCCATCCAAGCTGGTCTGCTCTAAGGGAAGTCTCATATCCAAGAGGCTTCTGGGTTACAATTCCAACTCTATAGACTCCCATAATTCTGTCCCATCCCCCCTTTCTTTCTGCTGCCTTTGTCTATTTCTGTCCCTGTATCTCTGGCAGGTGTCTTCTAACCTCTTTCCCGCCTTCTCCATATCCTTGTCACCATTTCCTTGATGCCGTGGCCAGGGCTGGGTCTTTATTGTCACCAGTCAGATCATGTCAAGGTTCAGCTCTGAAAATCTAGATGAGTCACCACCGCCTGCATTAAAATGTGTAGATCTCTTAGTCCACTCTTACTGTCCTCTGAACTCTGGCTATTCATTTTTGCCTTACCTCTCACTCTTTCCCCTGCTTCCTCTATTAACCACTAACACTCTACTTCTTCTATTTACTTAGCTTTTTCTAATGGTGTTACTTTAGCTACAATGTGTGCTATGTCACACTTCTTTCTGTCTTCCTACCGAAATCATTCTTTCATTTCAAAGATCAGTTTAAGCCTCTCATCCTGTTTTTAGAACCATGCTGCATCACCCCAGCTGGAATGAGCTAGAACACAGTAAACCACAAAGCACTTAAGTGAAGGAATGAATGATTCAACCCATCAATGATTAGAAGAAATTAATAAAAGATAGGATTCTCTCTTATCTTTGTGGAATTCTCTTGCACCCAAAAGCATTTCATCTTGACAAGCCAAGGTTCCCCAGAGCCTGTCAATTCTGCTCAACACAAAGCATCTACTAAAGTATGAATGACTCATCATCTAAATATAGAATCAGACTAGGTTTTGTGGGCACTTTGGCACAGAGTATGTAAAAGCGGTTATAGATTTGGCTTTATTATGGTCTTCTAGGCCTTTGTTTTGACACTCTAGATATGAAGAAGCACTAGCAGGTTCAAAGTCAAACCAAACCTGAATTCAATAGTTATTAGAGTCCTCTAAATCTATGGTCTAAAACAAAAATGCCTAATGTCCATGGCACCTTCCTTGAGTCTCCACAGTGGGCAGGCACTGGGGACCAGGTCCAGCATGGAGTCATCGTTGTGATTCCTGTTCCTCACCACCCACTCTGACTTCAAGACTTGGAGGATTTGAGCTTCTCTGATCTTAGATCCTACCTCGAATTTTCACACGTAAGACAGTCTCTTCTTAGGAATATGTACTGTGAAGTGGCACAGATCTTGAAACGACACCCATGTCATTTATTGTTCCTCTCTGAGAGTATCTTTTACTGTGCATGGCTGGGAAACTCACCATGCCCAGGGAAAAATATATTAAAAGTGCTGGATTGGAAATGGAGACCAAGAGCAAAGTCTAGAGGGCTCCTTTGTGAGGCATTCTGGGAACAGTCTAAGTGAATGGCAAGGGAACCCTGGGAAATAACAAGAATGATCCAGGAAGTGAAAGAACAGAGGGAAGTAAGAGATTTCCATAGACACTGATAGTACCTCGTGGTTGCAAAATGGTTTTACTGATTACAAACTTCCAGTGTATTACCCTTTCCAATCCTCATAATAGCATTATGGACTACCAAGGACAATTACTGTTTTTTCTTTGCTTCATTGACAGAGAAACTGAGTCTTGGCTAGGTGCAGTGCTTTATTCAAAATCAAATAGCTAGTCATGGGGGAATCTAGTATTTCAAGTTAGCCTTCTGACCTCAAGTGGAATCATCTTAGTACCATACTTCCCTGATTCTCAGCAGGTCATTTTAGTACCACATCTATAAATCCAACAGACAACAGACAACTGCTTTTTTTATACTGGTCATCAAGTATGGAGACCCTGAGGGCCTGGGGACTGGGAAACTACTTCCTGGTTTCCTCCTTGCTTTCTCAACTGCCAAGCACCCAAGTGTTCAAGACATGACTAATTTGGCTAATGCTTTAACAAACTTATCTCCTGGTATCTGTGCCAACAAGCCTCCCATGCCAAAATCAGCACTGCGTGACCATCAAAATGTCTGCTAAGAGCTCCAGCCTGCTGCTCCTGCTGCCATGTTGAACTATTCAAAATGATAATCTGGGCTGTGGCAATAACTCAGAGTAAGCAGGTCCATCACTCACTGAGGGGTAGGAACACGCTCCAGGGTTCTTATGTCTTCTGCCAGAGATAGCATTTCTTCCCCAAGCCCTCGCTCATCCTCTGCACAGTGTATTTCTCCAGAGCACCCTTCATACACGTCAGCACTGCTCACTTCACCCAGAGTCAACCACCAGATGCCAGGAGTAAGGGTTGTTTCCTCAGGAGAGATTTAAAGAAGGGCTCAGATTCAAGAGAGGTGAAAGCAAGAGAGAGAAGGGTGGCACTGAGATACAGAGGGGACTGGAGCTGGACTCTCAGATAGGACCAGGTAGGCACAGTCAGGGAAAGACAGAAAAGAGCCC
>NW_008330588.1:1839147-1861094 GCF_000622305.1 Nannospalax galili
GCCATGTTGAACTATTCAAAATGATAATCTGGGCTGTGGCAATAACTCAGAGTAAGCAGGTCCATCACTCACTGAGGGGTAGGAACACGCTCCAGGGTTCTTATGTCTTCTGCCAGAGATAGCATTTCTTCCCCAAGCCCTCACTCATCCTCTGCACAGTGTATTTCTCCAGAGCACCCTTCATACACGTCAGCACTGCTCACTTCACCCAGAGTCAACCACCAGATGCCAGGAGTAAGGGTTGTTTCCTCAGGAGAGATTTAAAGAAGGGCTCAGATTTGAGAGAGGTGAAAGCAAGAGAGAGAAGGGTGGCACTGAGATACAGAGGGGACTGGAGTTGGACTCTCAGATAGGACCAGGTAGGCACAGTCAGGGAAAGACAGAAAAGAGCCCACTGTCATGCCCCTTCCTTACTGTTCCAAGCAGTGTCTACCCTTGGCCTTGAACTCCTAGAGGCTGTTTCCTGAGTATGAGACCTACTTAACACCACCACCAAGAATTCCAGAGCAAAGAATTCTGGGATGACTATTAATAAACAGAAAAGTCAATATGGCAAAGGTTGGCATTGAAAGGACTCAAATAATAATATCTCCTCCCTCACCTGAATTTAGAATTTAGGGACAGGGCTTGGAGTCTGACAGAGGAAGACCTAGCAGAAGATTGCCATGATCCACAGTAAACATGAGGTTCAAGATGGAGGTAGTTTTAATGAGAAATGATCATTTCCCCCCAGGCTCACATATTTGCACATCTGTCTTCAATTGCTGACATGCTTGTGGAGGTCTAGGAGGTGCCACTTTGCTGGCGGAAGCACGTCACCTGGTGTGGGCTTTGAGAGTTCATAACCTTGCCTCACTTCCAGATTGTTCCTCTCTGCTTCCTGAGAGTGGCTGAAGATGTGACAGATCAGCTTTCTGCTCTGGCCACCTCTGCCACCATGCCTCCCCACCACGATGGACTCTTAACCCTCTGGAACCATGAGCCCAGTAAACACTCCTTCTATAAGTTGATTTGGTCATGGTGTTTTATCATATCACAGCAACAGAAAAGTAACTAATATAGAGAATCTCTCTTTCATATACATTTTTTCTTTTCTTTATTTTAATTTGGTTTTATTCTTTGCTGGTTTCATACATGTACATAATGAATTTTAGTTCTTTTCACCTGTCATTTCTTGCTCTCATCCCCCCTTCTCTTGCTGAAACTCTTCTCAATAAGTTCCCTCCTCTATTGTAGTATGTGTGTGTTTGTGTGTGTGTATGTGTGTGTGTGTGATTGAATTTAATTAGGGTTGACTGCATAAACAGGGATAAGAGGTTATTTACTGGTACATGGACAACTTATGTATATCTTAAGCAGGTAAGTCTGGTGGCTTAACATCACTCTATTATACTCAGTTGCGCTTAGGATATCAGACTTATCTATCCATGTAAGATCACTGAGAATAAGCACAGAAAGTAGCTGCTTCCTGCAGGTACACTGACTCAGGAAGAGTGAAAGCAGTAGGAGACCTGCACAGGCTCTGTTCCTCCCAAATTTACCTACCAGAGAAGTCAGAGAAGGGAGGCCTGGACAGTTCCTCTACCAGGAGTTGCTACTCCTAGAGCAGAATGAGTGAGGAATAAGCATTCTGGCCCCCAATGCCTAGCATGTGGATAGTCCTTCAACTGACTGCAATTGCGATTTTGATATACTCACTTTACCAATAGGAAAAACAAGACTCAAAAATGTTGAGTGACATGACCCTCATCACCCAGTAAGCATATGATAAAACTGGAAACCAAACAAGATTTCCTAAAGGTTTTCGAAAAGAGATTTTTAAAAGAAATACAACCCAACATGTCAGATAAGATGCTTCTGAAGAGTTATCAATGACTACAGGTGAGTGGCCAAGCAAACTGGCTGAATCAGTGTAGGCAGCCAATGGTCCAGGGACACTCTTTCAATCTAACAAGTGCTTACTGAGTACCTAGTGCATCTTGAGTGCTGTGTTGTGCACTGAGAACAAAACTTGAATATAGCAGACATGGCTCTGATTTATAAAAGGGCTTCAATGGAGAGGACCTAATATTCAAGGGGGCCCTTGAGTGAGAAAGGCAAAGTGGCTGTAGAGGAAAAGAATACACAGCTTGGAAGCCGGGTGTGGTAGCAGCTCACATATGTAATTCCAAAACTTGGAAGACTGAGAAAGGAGGAAAGTCAGGAGTTTCAGGCTAGCCTTGGTTACATAATGAAAGCCTGGCTCAAAAATATATGTATAAGGCTCAGCACACCCAGGAATTCTGCTGAGTTTGTATGCCAAGAATTGACTCAAGAACATACAATTAGCCTTGGATAGAGAGTTTGGGAGGCCAGCGGCCAGAGCTAACCTTGAAGTCCAATGCTTTCAGAAAAGGAGCTGCACCCTGGGTGTTCACTAAGTTGTGGTAGCCAGTATAGCCTAACTCCAGAAAGACAAAGCTCCTTGCTTTGTTATTTCTTTATATCTTTAACTTGTTTCATTTTTCTCTGTGTCCCTTAATGAAACTCTTTCTAAGCCAACAAACAACAACAACAAAACCCTATAGGATGAACCAAAATAAAAGGAAGTTGACTAGGCTGAGGTTACGACTCAGAGAAGGATGGCCAGAGAAACACTTCAGAAGATCACGGGAAGGATCAGCAGAGCCCAGAATGCTCTGTGATACACCCCCAGAGGGGAGATCTAGACAGCTCCCATTTTATGAGTTTTCTTTGTTTGACTTAAAAACCCTATAGGATCATAATTAGACATGCTAATTTTTCCCATTTTCACGTTTATGAAAAAGAAATAGTGACCAATGGATGAGACTTGAACTCATACCTCCAGGACTAGAGACTGCAGGGCAGTCTCTGCCAGTCTTGGCCCCTGTGTGGCATTTCAAGGCTTGGGGTGGACTGGTGGTGCCTCATCTTCAGCCATGCTTTTCTAAGAGGCATGTGGTTTCCTTACAGAGCAAGAGAGAATCTTCCTAAGAGTGATGAGTCCTTCCAGTGGGACCACATGGCCCCTTCTTAGACAAAACTCTCTGTGTCTACCCTAAGGATAACAAGCCAGATGGAGAGAGCCAGGCAAGGCTTACCACATGCTCATTACAGGGGATTATTGGGGATGGGTATTAGCTCCTTTCAAACAACAATATTCACCAGTCTCTTCGAGACTGCCTTGTGTTTCTCAAATCTACTGCACTGTCTGTTAGTCTAGTTTCTTGCATCTGACTTGGGTTTCTTTCCCCTCCCCCAAAGTTTCAATTTATGTACAATACATGCATCTACTTTAAGGATACAGATTAATGACATTTTTAGCATCCACTTATTGTATAAATATCATGTGGAGTGAATCAACAAGCATGAATTTCCCTGAATAGAATATCTCCCTAGAAGCCCATTATAATTAGCCTCCTGCCTATGCTATTAATTAATCAAAACCTATCTTTTTTTCTTAATTTATTTGACAGTTTCATTTAGGTATAATTGACAAACAATAAATTGCACATATTTAAGTGAATAATCTCGTACGATTTGTGTGCATTACACCCATGAAACCGTCACCACAATCATAAATAGCATCCTCCCACTGGTTTCCACATGCCATCTCTTTCTCTGCTCCTCCTCGCTCTCTCTGACCCAACCCAGCCATTTCCAAGGAGCACATTATTTGCCTTTTTCTTTTTTGAGTGTTTTTATTGGTGTACATTAATTATACAAAAATGGGGTTTATTGTGACGTTTTCATACATGTGTATAACGTTCTTTGCTCATATTTACTCCCTGCTCCTCCTCCTGGTCCCCTTCCTCTGCTCTAGCAGAACTTCGACTCTCCTGCCTTTCCCCACCCCATAAGTTTTACTAATGAGAGAAAATGTGCGATACATGTCTTTAAGAGTCTGGCTTTGTTTCCTTAACATGATGATCTCCAGTTCCATCAATTTTTCTGCAAAGTGTATAAATCTGTTCTTCTTAGATTAGATCACATATTGTATCAATTTTGTATCAATGACTTTTGAGTGTGACTTACTTATGTCTCAGTAGTTTTGAGGTTCATCCCTGTTGATAAATACTTCAGTAATTCACTTACTTTGCAGCACTGCAGTATAAGTGAATAATCTCGTATGATTTGTGTGCATTACACCCATGAAACCATCACCACAATCATAAATAGCACTTTGCAGCACTGCAGTATAGGGGAAGACCATGGCTGAACTGTGAATCCATCTACTGATAAAGACTTAATTAGCTGAGAATTTGGAGCAATTAATTGCTCCAAATTACAAATAGAGGTACTATGATCATTTATGCTTAAGTCTTCATATGGACATACTCTGTTTTTTTCTTATGGATGAATACCTAAAAATAAAATGGTTAGATCATATTTCATGTGTATGTCTACTTTTGAATACTTTCCATGTGCTTTTCAAAGATATTCTACCACTTACACTTTCTTTAGCAATTTATGAGTTTCATTTGCTCTACATCCTCTCCAACACTCAACAATATGGGTCTTTTCGGTTTCAACTATTGTAATGGATATGTAGCAGTATTTTCCTGTAGTTTTAACTTGTGCTTAGTATGATGTGGCTGTAGTGGACTCTCCCTGTGCACTGTGTTTTTAATCTACATATGATCAATGACTAATATGGCTCAGAAACTTCATATATATTGTTTTGGCTACCTGTACATTTCCTTAGTAAGGTATATATGTTCAAATCTCTCGGTAATTTTAAAATTTGTTTCACATTATTAAGTTTTGAGAGTTTATATATTCTGAAGGCATTCCTTTATTGGATGTATACTTTGCAAATATTTTCTCCAAGTTCATGTATTGTCTTTTTACAATTTTAATATATTCTTTCAAATAATGAAAGGGTTTTTTTTTATTTTGACAAAGTTCACTTTACCTATTTTTTATTTTATTAACTAGAGATGTTTTCAAACTGAAGAAATCTTTGCTTCACACTAAATCATAAAGATTTTCAATAAGTTCAGTAAGTTTAGGGTTTACACTTAGGATGATAAGCCATCTTCATTTTATTTTTTAATATTTGGAGAAGTCTGGATCAAAGCTACTTTTCTTATGTAAAGATACCCAACTATTCTAACTATGGTTTTTTTAAATTTACTTATTTTTATTTTATGTGTATGCATGTATCGTGTGTATGTAGGTAAGTGCACCCGTGTCATGCAATGCCTGCAGAGGTCAGAAGAGGCTGTTGGATCCCCTGGGACTGGAGTTATGGACAGTTGTTAGCTGCCATGTGGATGCTGGGATTAGAACCTGGGTCTTCTGCAAGAACAACCAGTGTTCTTAACCGCTGAGCCATCTCTCCAGCTCCCTAACTATGCTTGTTGACAAACCCCCCTTTCACATAGAATTGCCTTCATATCTTTGTAAAATCAATCAATAGTACTTATTTGAGTCTACTACTGAGCACTCTATTCTGTCCAGTTCAAATATTTGTCCATTTTTATGCAAATGTTACACTGTGTATTAGTGTATTGATTGCTGCACCTTTCTAACAAGTCTTGAAGTCAGGAAGTGTTAGTGTTTTACCTTTACCAAAGTTGTTTGGGGTACTCTCTTTCAATTTTACTGTAAGATATTGCATGTCAGTTTCTATCCAGAAATTTGCTAAGGTTTTTATTGGAATTTCATTGCAACTAAGGATCAATTTTTGGAGCCACAACATCTAAACATATTGATCCACCAATTTATGAACATGGTGTACCTCTCTATTTATTTAGAACTTATTCAATTTCTCTCAGTGATATCTTGTAGTTTTCAGCTTGAGAGAAATAATTTGTCAGGCCAAGCCTGGCAGTATTTGCCTGTAATCACAGCTACTTGGGAGGCTGAGACAGTATTGCAAGTTCAAGGCATGCCGGCAGAACTACAGAATGAGTTCAAGTCCAGACTGAGCAACTTAGTGAAACCCTGCCTCAAAATCAAAAGTAAGAGAAGGCTAGGTATGTATCTCAGAGTGCTTCCCCAACACCTGCAAAGACCTAGGCTCAACCCCCCCATTCAAAAAGAAACGAGGGAAGACAAAAAGGAATATTTTATGTCTTTGATGGTATTATAAATGGTATTTTTAAATGTTCAATTTCTAAATGTTATTTACTAGTGGAAATATTATTGTGTTGGTATTTAATTTTAAATATTTTTATTATTTATTTATTTTATGTGTATGAGTGTATTGCCTGCGTGTATGTAAGTGCACCTGTGTCGTGCAATGCCCACAGAGGTCAGAAGAGGGTGTCAGATCCCCTAGAAGTGTAGTTACAGACATTTGTTAGCCACCATGTGGGTACTTGCAATCAAATCTGGGTCCTCTGCAAGAGCACCCAGTGCTCTTAACTGCTGAGCCATCTCTCCAGCCCAGTATGTAAATCTTTTGTTCTGCAACTTAGTACACTTAATCGTTCTAGTAGTATTTTATGTATATTTCTATATCCCAAAGTCTTTTTTAAATGAACACTCATTTTGACACAGTCATGTTGCCTGTAAAAGACACTTCACATTTTCCCTTCTTCCTTTTCAGTGTTTTTACACTGTTGCATTGGCTGGAAGCTCCAGTACTGAATAGTCATGGTGGAACAGAAGTTCTTGATATCAGGGGAAAGCGTATGATGTGAGTGTAGAACTTTGCATGTGATCAGTAATCAGGTTGGAAAATTCCTTTTTGCTCCTAGTTTGCTAAAAGATTTCATCAGAAATTTATCAAGATGGCTCAAAGTAATCAATAAAGATTGAACCTCAAAAAGCATCATAGAGATGGCTCAGTGGTTAAAAGCACTGACTGCTCTTGAAGAGGACCCAATTTGATTTCCAGTACCCACATGGCAGCTAACAAGCATTGGTAACGCCAGTTCCTGGGGATCAGACATCTTCTTCTGACCTCTGTGGATACTGCATGCATGGGCGCACTTACATACATGCAGGTAAAACACACAGACACATAAAAATAAAAAAGATTTAAAAACGGAGCAGATATGAGAAAGTAGAAAAATGTAAAAACAGATTTAAATCCAACTATTAATATATCAATAATTGTATGAGTTTTAGGTTTGTTAAAGGCAACACTGTGATTTCCGAACTGTGACCTCACCCCCCCATGGAATCTAGCATAAACTATATATATAAGAGCTTTCAGAATAATGACTAAGATTTTATCTCATTTAATGAACTTTATAACAAAAATTCTTCACCCTTGTCCTTTAAAAGAGAATGAAACATGATGGGCTCACTACTCACCCGAACTCCTTCACAGAGCCATGGTTCTGTGCCTATAACTCCTCCAGATTTCAACTCGGAACTTCTATGTACAAAGTACTCCCTGCTGTGAGCAGCAGGGTGTCTGGAGACAAGAACTGAGGAGAAATCAGTACCGTGGCTTCAGAAGTGCAGAGCTCCGCTCCACTGAGCTTCCTCCATTTGGCCTCTGCTTCCTGGAGTAGGCAATGCTCGGCTTGTAGTCCTCCATCTGCCATTCCCTCTCCATACTCTGGGTGTCACATACTGATCTTGTAGTCTCACTGGTCTCACTAACAAAGAGTCTATGTGAGCTACATTCCTCTTGGATCTACTTAACAAGCTGTGCCTCCTGACACAGCACTGTGTGACCTATAGAACAGAAAGTATCTTCCTATTTGGTCCACAATATTCTCTGAGCTGGCAGTGGTCCACCTATTTCCCTGGTTCAAAGCTTAAGGAGGTTCCTTAAAAGCAGGAGCTCCTCACCTCTCCTGTATACCTTCACAGGGCATCCTCACTTCAGACCCAGCACTTGGTCCATGATCCTAGCAAGTGAGAGAGGCTAGTCATTCTCTTATTGACACAATATGTCTGCATGTGCTGCTATCACCTCATTGAGTGGCCATTCTGCTGCTCGCATCATTAACTGGCTTTTCCATAACCTCTCCCATCACCTGTAGGGTATAGGGGAGGATGATTCTGCTTCTGTGATCTCTCATCCTGAATGGCAGCCAGTGTTCCATCAGATGTGCCTTCCCATATCCTTGACTTTATCTTCATAAATAATCCTCCATATTTAGCAGAAATCATTGCATCTTTGTTTAGGGATTAGGACTGCAGATATATTTAAACTGCACTGAGCAGTGGTAATCCTGAAAGGGCTGAAGAAATCCTGCTAGCTTGATGGGACCACAGCGGTTAGTGCAGACTCTCAGCTGCAGACATTATTAAAGCAGCTGCCTGAGCTCAGAGTAGAGCAGATAAGCAGAGATCAGTATGCATGTTCACATATGTGTATGGGTTTGCTCTGGCTTGCAGGAGTGCATGAAAACACACATCTGTACTATCTAAATGCATGGATACACATGACTATTCTTAGAAACCACACAAATTCACATAAGCTTGCACAAACACATGAGAAATATGGCTGCTCATGCATGTGGGAGTATATGATCCAGCTGTTTACTTTTAGGAGAATACAGAGATGTGTCTATGCACATAGGCATATGTGGCCACCTCCCTGTACTTTTCCAAAGACCAGCATGGAAATACAAGCAGAAAATGGGGTAAAGCACTGAGGGCAGGCATCCCTGGCTTACAGATACATAGTTTTCAAACAATTCTGGGTGCCTTAAGAGTGTTTCTTCCTACTTTTATCCACAGAGGTCTCTGTCTCCTGGGGGAGGGGGTTGCAGAGGCTTCTTGGCTGCCTTATGAGGCTAGGAAACCCAACTATAGCCTAATCAATTTAGCTTCTGTCTGCCCCAGGAGACGGGACACCATTAATAGCATTTAAGTATCTCAGCTCCATGCCCACAGTCTGCCATGGAGCTACCGCCCCAACCACTAGTGGCTTTGATATTTCCTTTTATTTTTGCAGCCCAGATCTATGCAATAACTTCTTTAGGTATATAGCAGGAACAAAAGACCTACTTAGAAACATAGACTATAAGATACTAAAAGATAGTTACACAGTGGTACAATAATGCTAATGGCTTCTATGATCAAAAAATCAGTGGTCCCCAAGAACATGCTTGAAGATTCACTCCAAGTACTCATAGGAGTCATCATATAATTTTGTTCACAGTTAATATGTACTACAGGATATAGTAAGGACATGCTGGGTGGACCCTAAGAGAAAAACACAGAGTATGGAGGAGTCCACAGACTGACTTCCTCATGATCTTCCTTTCCTCTGCAAGAGAAATGCAGTAATATGTGTGCAATGATCCTGTCTAGGAAACCCTTAGAAACACGATGCCAAGGTTTCCTCCATTGAAGTAGGTCAAGTAGGCACCATCTACTTAGCATATGCTACAACTCTAGACCCCCAAAGGGAAAGCAAGTTGGTACTCAGCATAAACTCACACTGGGCATAGTGAGTTACCTGTATCATTGAAGGGATGTATCATATGAATGAGCAAGGGTGACTGTTTATCATCCAAGTCCCCAGGTTTGGTCAAGGCTAAGCTTGCACCCAGGTCTTTCTAAGGATAATGGTGTCAAGTCTGCTCTTGTTCTCTTTCCATGGTGGTTATGAAAGTAAACAGCTCTGGGAAGGTTTGAGTGTGAGTTAGGATGCTTAATGAATGAGGGGGCTCTTGAATTAGGTGGGAGTAGCAACTGGCCAGGTAGAACAGACAGAAAGCAAGACATAATTTAGCCATGCTTTGTTCTAGAGGGAGAACAAAGACTGAAGAGAGGAGAGCAGTAAGAGGGAGAATGGGTTTCTCAGTCTATTTAACAGAAATTCCTGGGGGAATCTGCTGCAATCTAGAAACTATCAGACATTGAAAATCTAAAGCCAGCCTGAGTCCTTAAAGAGTTATCAATCAAGAAGGGAAAGAGGCAAGCAGCCCAGTGACAGTGGGAGGGGAGGGGAAGGGAAAGAAGCTCTTGAGCTTCCACATGCAGCCATGACCTCAGAAAAGAAGAAGTTTGCCAGGTGGAGAGGCAGGCAGGAACAGCAGAGCGGAATCCCACAACTGTGTATACAAACAGAGAAGGGACAGGATGCACCACTTTCTTGTTCCTGGACAGGCCAGGACCCCATGGGCATGTTTTTTAAAATATGTCTTTGTTTTGTGGGGTTTTTGTATTTGTTTGCTTATTTTCAACCAGTAGCGTATGTTCACATTCGATTACGTAACTACTTATGTTAGTAAATGTCCACAAGTATGTATTTTATAGAAGGGACACACATCAGTGCACAGTTAATGGACTTTTCACAGTGCACTAGATAATTTTAGCTGCCAACTTGTCACACTTGGGTAAAGGGAGCCTCAACTGGGGAATTGCCTCCATTGGACTGGCCCATGGCCATACCTGTGGGGCATTTTCTTGATTGTTGTGTGATGTGGGAGGGCCCAGCCCACTGTGGGTGGTGCTACCCCTGGACAGGTGGTCCTGTATTGTATAGAAAGCAGGCTGAGCATGGCCTAGATGAGCAAGCCAGTAAGCAGTGTTCCTCCATGGCCTGTGCTTCAGCTCCTGCCTCCAGGTTCCTACCCTGAGTTCCTACCTTGGGCTCCTTCAGTGATGAAGCATGAGCCCAGGAGATGTAATCCAAATAAACCCTTTCCTCACCAAGTTGGTTTGTTACAGCAACTGAAACCAAACTAAAACATGGTTATTCCTATTATTCTTTTTTTTCTTTTTCTTTTTCTTTTTTTTTTTTTTTTGATATAAGGTCTCATGTAGTCCAGGCTAGCCTTGAACGCAATATGTAGCTAAGGATGATTTTGGACTCCTGATCCCCCTGCCTCCACCTCCCAAGGGCCAGAATTACAGGCACAGGCATGTGTCATCATACCCTGCTTGTCATGGTCTTTCTTGATCCTTTCTTTCTCCAGCTCACATCTAATGTATCGGAAAGTTCCACTGTCTGTACTTCCGAGTCCATCCCCAGTCACACAATCTCTTTCCATCTTTATTGTCAGCCCTGCAGTTCAAGCACCAACACCTCCCTCCTAGCTGGCTTCTTTGCAGGAGCAAGAATATTCCCTTTAAAATCTGAATCAAAGTCAATGAATGGCTCAGCAGTTAAAAGCGCCTACCACCAAGCCAAGCCTGACTTCTTAAGTTCAGTCCCTGATTGCTAAGAATCGACTCCCAAAAGTTGTCATCTGACCTCCATTCGTGCCCCCTGATATGCATAGATTCACACACATGCATGCAAAAATAAAACTTTAAAAATGCAAATCAGATCATAATATTACTCTCTTACCTAAAATTTTACACATGCTTATTGTTGTCCTTGATTCAGAGTCTGAACTTTGCACCAATGCCTCACAGCCTAGTGGTCTGACCCTTGCCTACCTCTCCAGTCTCTGGGTATCACTCAGCCTGTTATTCACTGTGCTATGCACACCCTGGCCCTCTTTCTATCCTTGGAACACAGCTCGCTCTTTCTTGTCTCAGGGCTTTTGCACTTGCTATTGGCTCTGTCTGGATCTCTCTTTCTAAAGCCACCAGGTCTCTACTGAGAAGCAACCACCAGGGAGAACTCACTAGCTTTTCCATCTCAACCCCCTCCCACTCACACCTTCATTCTAACAACTCACTATTTAGTTGCCCAATGTTATTTTCCTCATATAACTATGTGATGGTTGATCTTAGTTGTCAACCTGACTGGATCTTGAATTAACTAAAATGTGAGGGACGTTCCTGATCCCATTATTTGAAGTCATCCTAAATAGGTAAGTAGGTGAATAGGTAGGTAGAAACTTCTGATGGCAGCTCATGTAAAAGGTCATGGAGCTCTTGCTTTTGCCAGCTTGCCTTCCTTCTCAGTGGTGAATTTATCTATCTGGTTGCTGTGGCATTCCTTCAATGATATTAGAACCAATTTCATTGGGAGCCAGTGTAGACTAAAGGCCAGCAGCTCTCCAGGAATCCTCCAGACCTTCAGCACCAGATTGGGGCTACTGAGACATCCAGCCTCGTGGACTGAGCAACTACAGAATTCTCAGCCTTTCCAGAGTAAGACAGCTATTGTTGAACTACCCAGACCCAATTCTTAAGCCAATCTAATAAATCCCTGTTAAATATACATATTTAGGGATTTGCAAGTGATCTAACTCGTGAGAGAACCCTAACTAATACAATCTACTTATCAGAATCTGAATTTTTTCTTTCTCAGGTTTTACTGTCTGTCTCTTTTCAATTGTGAAGTAAATTCCCTTACAGATGTCTTACCTAGCCCACTCAGCCACTACTTAAGCATGTGCCTGGCACCATGCTCAACTGTCTACATTTAATGAATGAAATGTCTCTTGGCTAGCGTATTAGTCACTTTTCTCATCACTGTGACAAAATGCCTGACAGAAGCAACTTAAGAGAGGAAGGACTTCTTTCAATTCACAGTTTAACAGTACAGAAGGCATGTCAGCTGTAATAGCTTGTGCTCACATTGGCAGAAGCATAAGATGCTTGTTAGATATAAGTGGATCAGGAAACAGAGAGGTTAGGTTAGAAGCAGGTCTGGGCTATAACCCTCAAGACCTGCCCCTCAGTGACCCACTTCCCTCTGATAGATCCAATCTCCTAAAGGTTCTGCAACCTCCCAAAACAGTGCCATCAGGTGGGGACTGTTAGCCTACGGGGGACACATCACATTTAAACCATGACAGCAAGTGGTTGGACTAGAGCATTAACAGAGCCTAGGCCCTGATTTCTATCTGCTGGGACAGAACATTCAAAACCTTTCATCAGAGGACAAAGGGAAACTATCTGGGAGATGTATCACAAGGAGAAAACCTGAGTAGCAGTAGACAGGGACAGTGGACACTGCAGAGAACTGTGGCATGCTTGCTGGGGCAGAAGAAGTATCTGCAGACTTCTGTGGACAGTGCAAGCAAGTCTAGCTGGACAAGTCAAAGAAACAGGTTCAAGAGCAAAGAGTCATGTGGCAGCTGGAATCCAAACAAGTGGTCAGAAAGATCATCGATGCTAATAAGGCATTTGTAATGAAGGAGAAGCAAAGCTCTGAGAAAACAGGGGTAAACAGACAATTTCCAATGTAGCTGGGCATCGGTTAAGGTTAGAACTACCTTCCCTAGAGGGATTGGAAGGAGTGAGACAAACTGAACTCTGGGGACCCAGGTAAACCTTCAAGAACAGAAAGTCAGAAATCCCCATCTGCATGTATTGTAGGCAGTAGAATTACGATCACATAATTATGGGACATGTAAGCTGAAATGCAAGAGCACAGGTGAACTAGACTCGCAGCTACTCCTTTTCTCCCCAGGGAGAATCCAGGATGACCTCAGAGGCCAGTGGAACCCGTACACTGTAGTCAAGTGGCCACAGTGGCAACTGTTAGGAAAGAATCAAAGGAGCACCGAGCCAAAAGGGCATTAAATCAAAGAGCCAAACACAGACTCAACTCATTCAACAGCCCCATATAGACTCCTCTGGACCCATTAAGAAAAGGCTTGAAGAGGGCTTGAGTAGAAATCGAGCTCTTTAGCAGGAGAGAATCATGCCAGAGGCACTTCCTACTAACATCCAGCCAAGCTGGCCTTGCTGAAGCAGGGTACAGCAGCAGCTTGTGAATTCCACTCCAGCCCTGCCTCCATCTCTGCTTCTACTGTCTGTGGGAACTAAGATGGCATTCTATACAGCAACCCAGAGGCATTCTTCAGATGTACTAGATTAAGTGGGAGAAAGAGGGAGAGGAAGCAGACCCAAGTCTTGTGAATACAGTTCTTTCCCAACAGGCAGTAAAATAAAATGGAAGAGTCCTACCCTCCTTGGCAACTCTGGGACCTGGGTGGCCTGCATCCATGCCTCTCACAGACAGGGAACAGCACCATACTGTTTGCAAGGATGCAACTCCCTAGCAGATGGTGAATCAGACCTTGATGTCTCTGTGTGTGCTTTGTACATTTTACTTGTTGGTAATGAATTTACAAAACCTTTAAGTACGGAAAACAGAGCCTTCCCACAAGCTGAACAGATGGGAGAGAAGGCTTTCTAAAGGCTTTTCAAAGTGGCCCTTTTCTCACCCCCTCCTGGCTTAATATCTCTCTGTGTATCTACAAACGCTTTATTAGTTGGGGGTGAGGGAGAACCTGAGCTGCCTTTCTTTCTCCAGCTCTCTGGAAAATATTAGGCAGGCTAGCCACAGCCAGGAACCCATTAGCAAGATGGCATTGGATCTTGGCCAAGAACTTTCAGTAGCCATATTCTGGAGTATGACATAACTCATGGAAGGAATCAAAAAAAGGGGGACTTCTTGCAATGCTTATTCTGCCTAGGGAAGTCAAGAGGCACAAGGCTTCATTCTGTGTATCCACAACTAAGCAGGCTAGAGTTGCAAGACAGTGGTAGGTTCCACTAACAGTCCTCGTGTTTTCTCTTCTCTCGAGCCATATCCTGAGCTATGCCACTTTGCCGTGCATACTTGCCTGAAGAAGTCCCATGCACCATCTCTTTAACAGTTATATTCATTATTACTATTATGTGTGGGATATGTATGGGGGGTGCAGAGGACGACTTTGTGAAGCTGTTGTTTTCCCCTCTCACCTTCATGTAGGCTCCAGGAATCACACGTGTTGTCAGGTTTCGCAACAGGTGCTCGAGCCCGCACATGCCCCACCTCTTGATGCAGTTCTCAGTCATGTGACTTTCTTGGGGAATGGAATGTTGGCTGACCTGAGGTGAGCAAAAGCTTTCTGAAAGTTACTTTAGTATGTCAACTTGGGTTAAAAGGTACTAGAGAACAGGTTAAAAAAAAAAAAAATGTGTTTCCAGGTGTGACTATTGAAGGTATTTCTGGAAGAGACTGACATTTGAATTGGCAAACTGAGAAATGATAGGGTTCCCTTCTCAATGCAGTGTATATCATCTGATCCAAAGAAGACCTGGAAAGACCAAAATAATAGAAGAGCTCAGTTTTTTCCTCTGCTTGAGCTGGACATACATCTTCTGCCTTCAAACTAAGCTCCTGGTTCAGATATTTAGATTCAAACTAGAACTTATACCAATGGCTCCTATGGTTGTGAATCCCTTGGGCTTTGACTGGAATCACATCAGCAGTCTGTCAACTTTCCAGGATCTCCAGCTTGCAGATGTCAGAGCATGGGATTTCTCAGCCTCCATAGTTAACATGAGCCAGTCACTCAGGCAAAACTGCTTTCTATATACACTCATGTGTTGCTTAATGACAGGGGCCTGTTCTGCAAAACATATCATTAGCGTGGTGGCACACACCTTTAATCACAGCACTTGGGAAGCAGAGGCAGGCAGATTTCTGTGAGGTGGAGGCCAGCCTGGACTATATGGTGAGTTCCAGGACAGATATATATATATATAAAATTAGGTGGTGAGTTTGTTGCATAAAACCATAGAGTGTGGCTTTACAGACCTCTAGATGGTATAATCTACTGCACACCTGGACTATATGATAATCTTATGGGGCCACCGATATATATGCAAACATTGTTGACAAAAATATAGCTATGTGGTGTCAAGCAGTATCCATATGTCTGTCTAATTCTTTATCATTTATCTATCTATCTATCATCTATCTATCTATCTTATTAGTTCAGTGTCTCTGAAGAAGAGTGACTAATATAGGTTTTAAGTGGGCTCCGAGAAAAGGGCATGACTGGGAAATCTTGACATTGTAAGAGGAGACACCCAGAACTAAACAAGTTGCCTGTCAACTATAGATGTGGATCATGTACCAGTGGTCAAGAATCCAGATGACAGACTTTCTCCTATTTAGAAGAAACATAATTATATACATGGCCATGACTTGCTGAATGTATGCTAAATGAAGGGTTAATTATTCCAATTTCCCAAACTTGTCATAAGGATTCAATGAAATAATAAATTTAAAAGCCTAATAGCATGCTTGGCTCATGGTAAGCACAACATAAATGCTATTTATCACATCACTTGTGTGCATTATTTTTAATAATTAAACAATTTTAAGTGAAATAATACTATTTGATTTACAGAAACAGACACTGGAGCACAGAACGGAGAAGGAAAGTGGTTAAAATAACAAAGTTGGATGTGTGAGATGACTAAGAGGGAGACTCACCTCTGTTAAACCCTGGAAACAATTAGAGAACAAAACAAAACAAAACACAGAATAAGTACAGTCCAGGTGCAGATGAATAAAACCTTAGGAAAGGCCATATCTGAGAGAGACTATCTTTTCCCAGAAAAGCACAGTGTCAGGGAGCTGGAGAAGCTAAGAGAACAAGGAGGTAAAAGTCATCAAAATGCATTATATACATGTTTGGAATTATGAAGGGACAAATTTAATAAAAAAATAACTGATCTTATACTAGAATTGTAAAAGATGGAAAGATATATATGTTCAAAGTTTCAAATGTAGAAAATTTATAAAATATAATTGGCTTATAAATTACAATTGTGTGAGTTTACTTTCTTGATAGGGATTATCAATTTTGTGGCTGCATTAACCAATAAAGGAAGTAATGGAGTCTAAAGTCTGCCTTAGCTGGTACTTGGCTTTTGGAGAAATCTTCACATACTCCGTATCATCTTCATTTCACATCTGACAACTGTCATTATAGACAGAACCAGGAGAGAACGTATGCTTGGTAACAGTTGTCTGGCTTGGCCACTGTCTTGTGCTTCTTATTAATTACTTCATATTTCTGCTTTTCCTTAATGTGGAAAAAAGACATGTGTTGATTGTACATTATCTAATTTTCCTTTGATAACCATATTAGTGTCTGAGGTCTGCCCTAACAAAGTACTAACTGGATGGCCTAAATCAGCAGATGTATGCTCTTAGGAACCTGGAATCTACAAGTCCCAGAGCAAGAGATCATCAGTATGGTTAGTTTTTTCTCAGGGATCTGAAGGAGAGTCTATGACAAGCTTCTAGTTTCTTTGTGTTGTTTGAAGCCCTCTGCATTGTTTGGCTTCTAAAGGAGTCATCTCCAAACACTGACTTTGCTGTCATGTGCGTTCTACTTGTGAAATCTTTTTCTCTCATAAAAGCACTAGTTATAGAATAACAAAAAACTAGGGATTGTGAAAGTTGGGCTTTCTTTTTATTTTTATTGACCATTAGTGCAATAAGCATTAGACATGACTGTCACTGAATACCTTTGTTTCACTGACCCATTTAGATAAAGTGATTTTTAAAAAGTTGTTCTGGAAAGGGAATTTTATATCCTGAAATTCATTCTTTCTCTGTTACAAATGATATCAAATTATTCTGTTATGCCATAATTTAACATGTAAGTATCAACACACACAAAATAAAATAAAAGAGAGGTGAGTGTGGTGGTGCGTGCCTTAAATCCCAACACTCCAGAGGCAAAGGCAGAGGGCTCTGTGAGATCGAGGCCAGCCTGGTCTCCATAGCAAGTTCCAGGCTAGCTGGAGCTACTTGGAGACCCTACCCCCCAAAACCAAAACAAACAAACAGCAACAACAAAAACTTATTATGATCTTACCTAGTTGTATTTGCAATGACCCTACTTTCAAATAAAGTAACTTTCAGAGGTGATAGGGTCCAGGAATTCATTCTATCTTTGGAGGGATACAATTTAACCCATAATAGGGTCCAGGAATTCATTCTATCTTTGGAGGGATACAATTTAACCCATAATAGGGTCCAGGAATTCATTCTATCTTTGGAGGGATACAATTTAACCCATAATAATATCCTGTGAATGTTCATTGTCTCTTAATCCAGTATCATCTTAAGCATCACCCTTCCACTTCCCCAAGAAACAGAGACAAAGAAATCTCTGTTTTATTCTCAGAACCCAACATAGCCTACCATCTTTTCCAACAGCACCTATCCACAGAGTGTTGCTGTGGCCCCTCCACTGTATATCAGGGCTTGTTTGCTGCTGCTGCTGCTGCTGCTGTTGTTGCTGCTGTTTTGCAGCAATATGGATGCTTTCCCCTACTCAGTCTCCTTTTCCACCCAGGTCCCCTGGTGGTCAGTTAAATAGGCCAGTTAGATAAATTCCACATGAGACCATGGGGAGGGTTTGCTTGGTGGGATAACAGGAGCCTACAAGGAAACACATTCTTGGTTCTGGTATCACAGTAAGCTGTTCTTACCAGGGTCTTGGCTTTCCAAGGGCCCCAAACCCACTTAAATTACAAAATCCCCCAAGTTCTCTTACATGTTGAAGTCAGACTATTATGTTGTATTTCCAACTTCCCTGAAGTGGGTAATAGGTAATAGGAAAAGGAGGGGGGGCGCTCGGGGAGGCAGAGGGAGGCATGAGGAAGTCTCAGGAAAGAAAGGTTGGGACAAAGAAGAAAGATGCAAAGAAAGAAATAGCAGCCCTTGGTAGAGTTCATGTGCAAACTTCCTCTGGGTGCTGCTAATGAAACACTGGGATGAGGGAAAGTAGTGACACCTGCCCACAGTCCAGAAGGGGCTGGCAGCACAATATCATGAGAAAACGGATAAACAGCCACCAGCTTCTGCATTCTAAGCCTGAATGGCTGGGACACATAATTTCTCCTTTAACTTGTGAATGTTGGGAGCAAAGAAAATGGTAAGAGCAGCTAAGTCCTCAGTTCTAAAATATATGGTTGTGGCATGTCAAAATTACCCTGTGAGTGGTAAGACCCTAGAGGGAAATCCTTGTGACATCAACCAAGAGACCTGCTCAGGAAAAGCCAGCTTTACTGTATGTTCAAAGAAATAACATTCACTGGTACCTGCAACATCCTAGTCTAGGACCATAGTCTGGGTCTCTCTAGCCTCATCTGTAAAATGGGACTTCCAAACTTGACGCTCCTCCATTATGCTCCAGGAGTAGGAACTGAGGGAAAATTCCCTTTCCGCACTTTCCTCAATCTGCTTCCTCTTTACCTTTATCCTAGAAAACCACCCCGATCTAGCTATATGTTTCTTGTTAGGAGTGCCAGCCTCATAAATACCTCCATGATCAGCAATTGATGTGCTAAAAATGCAAAATGCATGTAAACACAACATGTAGAACTCCATAAAGGTGGAATTCCTCACTGCCCCAAATCAATTGTGAAAGTGCATGTAAAACTCCAGAAGAATTAAACTCCATATAATGAGGTAATTTTGCTTAAGTGAGCACCTGGTTTTAGAAGTGGCTCAGTGGTGCAGGACTGTGTTGCACTATCTCAACTGTCTGCAATAGGAAACATGGTGGCTTCCTGGTGAGGAGATAGTCCTGGAGAGATGGGAAAACATGATGCCAGTCTGGAGGTGAGGAGAGAAGCCAGGCCCATGAATGATGACACCCCCTCCGCCCCCACACACCCTTTTGGGTCTTCTTCCTTATTCAAATTCTCCCTGCTCTTGAGGATAAAAATGGAAACAGAGCTTAGAATGGGGGGGGGAATAAATACAAAAAAGGTCAAGGCAGGATTGGAGAGCTAGAAGGACAGACAATAAACATAGACAGAAGCAGAGATAAGGTGAGAATGTGTTCCAAGGGAAAGAGCTACTCTGAGACCCAAGATTATCCAGGAGCTAACTTTGACTGAAGGCCCAGCACAGCCCAGGGATGGGGGATGGAGTTCAGAAACACCCTCATTTTCAGGAGAAGAGGCAGCCCAGAGAGCCATGAAAGAACTGGGACACTGGATGTGCTGGGCTGCCTCAGTCATTTTAAAGAACATCATGCCACTGAACCCTTCCCCACCCTGCTTGTCACTTCACAAAATGCCGTTTAACATTTTTTTCCAAGGCAACTTTTGGGATATACATGATTCCCTCCTTCTCTTGCTTTCCTTGAAAAGCAAAAATTCCTAAGAGAAATAACTCTTAATACTTTCGTAGCACCAATGTGTAAGAAGAGGCGGGCTGTGCATCCCCAGATATGGAGGCATACCTAGTAAGTACCAGACACTGAGCACAGGCATAAGAGAGGGAAGACAACACACCTCCCAGAACTCCTGATAGGAAGAGAACTACAGTGTGCCTAGGACAGTGAGGGGCACATGCAAGAGAGGAGTAGCCAGAGGCAGGACCATTCTTCACAGTATGAGACACACCACGCTCTCTCAAATCACAGGCTAGATACAGCAAACAAAGTGACGAGGGGAGCAGAGAGAGAATGTGCAAATGCATAGACACCAATTTGAAGACATCTAGCTGGACACAAATTTAGAGTTAGAAGAAGCAAGAATTGCTATGGTAACAATCACCTTTGACCTTCAAGACATTGTATAAAGACTAATAGGACACAGGGCTGACCCCTACTATGTTTTTCTTTCTCTACATGGTACACAAATGGCTTCCATTTAAACCACAATTCTTCCCTGTCCCCAGACCGAGACCTTTGTCCTAATGGAGGAGTACCTCTTTGTGCTCACAGCAATCATAACAGCACTATCTTCAGATGAAAATCAATCAGACAGAAGACAGTTTCTCAGGGGAAAACAGTTCTGTGGCTACCTGCCTGTCCTCTCCAGAAGGAAAGAACTGAGAAAACCCATTTCAAAGATGATTCTAGAGGGGACAAGGAAAGGGAGAACAATTCAACAATAAGAATCCCCCAAAGGTGAGATGCACAGATGAGGGTCTCTCTCTTGCTCTCAAAACAGGCTGATCCTGCTCATGTTCTAAATCCCAATTCACAATTCTCCTCTCTGTGACACCCACTAAGATCATTACTCAGAGACCAGGGACTCATCATATCTCTCACTCCCTGGACCATGAAGATTTATAATTTCTCTTTAATATGCCTCATTCAGTCATCTCAGCATTTACCATTACAAATGCTTTTTAGCTTTTCTTCCAAGAGAATAGGGAAGTTGGAAAGTGCTATTTTGATAGTATGTGTGCACATGTTGTATATTTATATATGTACACACAGCTACATGCATATGTATTCCACTAAATGTATATACAACCAATATTTCTATATACATAAATTATGCAACACACATGTATGGATGTGAAAGGAAAAATGTTTAGATGGAGAGATATACCTACTAGGTATAAATTCATATCCAAGTAATTAAGAAGGTACATTACCAAAGAACAAGTCATCTATCTAGGAGTCAGTGATATAGTTTCCCTGTGGGCGTTTATAGTGTGGAGGGCTCCTGATGTCTGTCTTCCCCCATTTGAACCTTTATTTGGAATCTGACAATGAAAGGACTTTCCCAAGCGGCTTTATGGGTACATTTCCACCATGAAAGAGTAAACAACATTACAAAGAAGTAAAACTAGAAGTAGCAGCCAGCTCCTGAGTGGACTGCCTTCCCAAGAATGGAGGCTCACTGACTTCCAGGCTGAGCAGTGGCCTTGACAGGTAAGTCATTAGCACCCACTTTTGAAGCTTGTCCTCATTGATTTCTATTGGGTTCAGGTCAACTTGTTGGAGATAAAAGACTAGACCCGGAGACTGATTAGCCTTCTTTTACTATCTTAAAGACTCTAGGATCATTTTCAAGGGTTCTTCTGTTCATTTAGGCAGAAATGGGCCTTCCTCTTTGCAGCTTCCTACTTCCCCCTAGCCCCCATCCATCAAAAGGAATGCCAATGTTTGCATTCCTATCTGAAAGTCTCCTCCCAAAGTTCAGTTACTAATTAGAAATTATTTATACCCCTGAACATATGCATGCATGCTGCTTGCTGCTCAGCATGCGGTTTGCATGAGCACCCTGATTCACACCCGCTGCTCTTTAAATGTCCCCATCACTCTGGCTCTCTGGGCTGATTTCGACAGGCATCCACCCCTCGAATCCTCCATCTGAACAACTCTCCTAATCAGTGTATGCCAGAACCCAGTTACCTCAGCCACATCCATCTTCCTAAGGGTCCTTTGTCACTGGTTGGTGGTACACTGGGGAAAATCATGATGGAAAGGCCTCCCTCAACTCCTCCAGTAAAGGAAGAGCTAGCAATAACTACAGAAGGCCAGAATTTCTGGGAACCAAGAAAAGACCCTCAGGAGAGACTTCAAAGTCACACACACACACACACACACACACACACACACACACACACA
>NW_008330588.1:1861161-1896736 GCF_000622305.1 Nannospalax galili
ACACACACACACACACACACACACACGCGTACTTGGTGATATCCATGAGTCAACTGGCTTGTGCAAAAGTACTCATAAATTCTGATGTCTCTGTTCCCAACAGTAGCTCTTGTCTTACTGTTGTAGCACAGTCTCATTTTAAAGAACAGCTTTAATCAGCTGTAAAACAAAGCCAAGGAGATGTGCTCAAAGGTTCCAGTAAGGAAAATGCTTGACATAGAATGTTGGAACAATTAAATCGGTTGCTGTTCTTCCAAATTACAAATTGGAATCACCTGCTCAGGGTGTACCTGGCTCCTTTCACCCCTCCCCTGCAGCCTTATTAAGGATTCTAGGCAACCAACTCTTGCTCCTGAACATGCATCAAGTAAACTCCCTGATCTTCAAGCCGATTCACATAGCAGCTTCCCTAATAAAGCATGAGCTACAGCTGCCTGAGCACATCTGTTTCCTGTAGAGCTCTAGAAAATCCAAAGAAAACAAGAGGGGCAGAGGCAACCTTGGCCCCAAATGTCCTTGTCCTGCTTCTGTGAAGAGGTTCAGTATCAAAGGCCTGGTCCCAGCCACTCTGAGAATGCTAGTGGCACAGCTGGGTTCAGATGTGGAATTAATTATGAAGTTATTCCATTCATTTTGTAAGCAAACACTGGGTTGGTGCTGAGGATGTGGAAGAAGGGAAAGCACAAAAAGTGGTAATGACCACGCATTGTGCAGGTACTATCCGAGGGGTGATTTGTTCATTGTAAGCTTGTAAAGAGGTCAGGAAATCTCTAGCTAAGAAGCTGTGAAAAGATGAAGAGCAAAAGAAGAGTGATAGTAGAGAATCCAGGGAGGCAGTATGACGCCTGAGGGGGTGTATTGACAATAGGTTGATCAACACATTACAAATGGCCCCACACAGTTTCAGTCCATAGTTAAGGCTGAATGATCTATCACCTTGCCTCTATTTTTCCAAGACACCAACTGGGTCTGGAGTAGCCTGGCACCCTTTTGTATAAAGTTATTTACCAGCTACTCCAACTCTGCCCCAGGTTTCTCGAAGACAAAATGGTATTTTGCTTTACTCATTGAGGATGGGCAACCCAAAGACTACAGACAGAGGCAGAACCCAGGCTTCGAAATAACAGGTTTTCAATAACCAATGCCCTTCCCCAGAATGCCACTGGTTGGGACCCAGCCTCAGTTTCCTGAAGATCCTCCCAAAATGAGTGATCTCTTAACATCTTTTCAGGTTATAGACAGCAAGCAATAAATGATAAAGCATCTACTACAATATCAGACATACACTAGGGGCTCAATATCTGTTAAAATTATTCTTATCAGTTGCTCACAATTTATGGATAAGAGAGACAAACATTTCTCTGTATTCTAGTCTGCCTTCAATTGCTATGACAAAACACTCTGACCAATACCAACTTGGGGAGGAAAGGTTTATTTGGATTACATCTCCTGGTCACAATTCAGCAGGAAGCCCAAGGTAGAAACTCAAGGCAGGAGCCTGGAGGCAGGAGCTGAAGCATGTCATGGAGGAGCACTGCTTACTGGCTTCTGCCCCTGGCCCATGCTCAGTCTACTTTCTTATACAAATACAGAACAACCTGACCAGGGGCGACACTTCTCATGGTGGGCTGGGTCTTTCCACATCACTCAAAAAAAGAAAATGCCTCACAGACATGGCTACAGGCCAACCCAATAGAGGAAATTCCCCTATTTAGGTTCCCTCTACCCAAATGTGTCATGTTGACAACTAAAGATATCCAGCATACTCTGGAAATGATCACTTTTTATCTCATGCATGTGAATCTGTTTATACACAGATGATCATGTAAGACTCTATAGACAGCAGAATTTGTAATATAATTACATATAATTACACTTGACCATTCTAAGTTAAACAAATAAAATGCCTCACAGGCCCACTTCCCCCAATCTTAGAGCTCAAAATAAATTGCATTTGAATTCAAGACAAATCGAAAATGCTTCCTGATCCAACCAAAGCAAAATCCAACTATTTTTTTCATAAATTCCTAGCGTGTTATGAGAAAAAACTCCTCTTCTTTCCTGAGACTGACTAGAAGCTCATGGATGCAGATATATTTTGTCATCTTTGAACCACTGAAAAACTATGGTAAGAATAGAGAGCCAGATAAGTGGGATGATCAGCCTGGGAATGTAGCTCATTTGGTACAATATCTACTTAGCAAAGCCCTGGGCTTGACCCTGAACGCCACATATGCTGGGTGTGAAGACACACATCAGCAATCTCAGAATTCAAGTTGTGCTCAAAAGTTCTGGTGCAATTGAAACACACATACCTAAAGATTCAAAGTAATGATCCACATATGAGAAAGAATATGTAACATTTGCTTTCTGGATTTGAGTTATCTCGCTCAGGATGATCATTTCCAGTTCCACTCATTTATCTGTGACTTTCATAATTTCATGTTTTCTTAACATCTTAATATTTCACTATGTAAGTGTGCCATATTAAAATTATTCATTCATCAGTTTATAGACATGTAGATTGTTTCCATTTCCTGGCTACTGTGAATAGAACAGTGATGGACATGAATCAGCAGGTATCTCTGTCATAGAATATAGGGTCCTTTGGGTATAAGCCCAAAAGTGGTACAGCTGGATCATGTGGTAGATCTACTTCTAGCTTTTTGAAGAAGCTCCACACTGATTTCCATGGTGGCTGCATCAGTTTTCACTGCTACCACCAGTGAATAAGTGTTCCCTTTTCCCCACATCCTCATCCCCAGCATTTGTCATCATTTGCTTCTTGTATCTTAGACATTCTGATTTGGGTAAGATGAAATCCATAGAGGTCCTGAAACTCGTTAGGAGCCATGAAGGATCTTCTGGGAGGGGAGCTAGAGTACAGTGATATAAAAGGGGAGAGGAAAATAATGGAATAGGAAGGGTTTAATAGGGTGGGGCATGGGAGGGCAAGCAAGGTAGAGGAGGCAGTATGGGAACGAAAACTAACTAAGGGCGTTTTGAGAAAGACATATGGAAACCTACTAGTGTAGAGGCTTCTTTAAAATATACATGTATAAAAAGAGTTTAAATGGAGTTAGCCTAGAATAGGTGAGCAGGAGACAATGTCTCTACCAGACCCCATAGCAAATAAAAAACCCAATGCCAGGCCTCCTTGGCGTTGTTGACCATAGAGGTCTTACAGACTCTCAAGTAACACTGGCTATTGCTGTTGCTCTGGGTTGCTCTCCAGAACTTGATGGTAAGACTCTGTTGCTGAAGACACTACATATGTGGGTCACAGAACAAACGTGGAGAAATCAAGCTTCAGCTCAACATATTAGATTTCATAGTGCTGTAAGTAGCTATGCATGCTACCAGAAGAGAAAAGTAATCATCAGTCTTACAAAGATGTGACCCCTAAGAGCTATAATATCAATTGTCCTGGCAAGATATGCTCACTTGTGTAACAGTGGCATAAATGTTCTGGAGTAACCAACTTCTTTCCAATTGGATTTAAGGCCTGCTTCACAAGATGGAGCCCAGACCTGGCACTGATATCAGGCCTTAAAACCTGTGGCTAGCCAGACCATAGGTAAGAGCCTACTACTATTATTCTGCTAAATAGACATAGTATTAAACAGATTCCTAATGTTATTGTTATACCCATAGACTAATGCATCTCTTAACTTTAACCAGACAAGTTTCATCATGAAGCAGATGGTGTTTAACACAGAGACTCACAACTAATCAACATAAGAGACTGTGGACTGCTTGGCCCTAAACAGGACAGCTATATTACATACTCTCCATCATGGACATGTGACATCACACACAAGATCTGCACAAGCCCAAGTCAGATAAAAACACAGTAGGAAGAGAGAGGTGCACAAGAAAGTTCCAGTCTTAGCTGAGGGACAATTGGCAGCTAATGGCTGCTGGGTGAGAGAGATTCAGTTTTCTTTAAGGGTGTGATGTAAGTAAATTGACCAGGCTCCAGGGGATGGATCCACAGCAGGAGCATTTGAGGAAAACAAATTAGACTTGATACACCTTAAGAAAATAATAGAGGACATGAAAATGGGGAGGGGCTTCTAGGGAGATGTTGGTGGATCTGAGAGAGAATTGGGAGGGGCTCTGAATATCGTCAAAATACGCTGTATGAAATTCTCAATCAATAACATACTGTTTTTTTTTAAAAAAAGTTCAAGGTCATCCTCAGCTACACAGTGAGTTTTGAGGACAATCTGTCTCAAATAACAACAACAAAAACAAAAACAGATTGGTGAAATCTCCCATATTAAATTAGAGGTCTGCTAATGAAACAAGAAGGGCTAAACAGGATGGGGAGTGAGAGGGTAGGCAAGTAGAGGAGGGAGTATGGGGAGGGATAACTAAAGGCCTTTTGAAAAACCAACCTGGGAGTATAAAATACCAAGAAGACTCTAGACTAAGCATTGGAATGTCTCTCCAAGAATAAGAAATCTGGGGCTGGAGAGATGGCTCAGCAGTTAAGAACACTGGCTGTTCTTGCAGAGGACCCAGGTACAAATCCCAGCACCCACATGGCAGCTAACAACTGCCTGTAACTCCAGTTCCAGGGGATCTGACCTGATGACCTCTTCTGTCCTCTACAGGTATTATATAACTTGGGTGTACCTACATACATACATACAGGCAATGCAAGCATACATATAAAATAAAAATAATAATTTTTTAAATGAAAAATCTAGATCAGAGAAATTAAAGAGACTCCTTTAATCAGTTCCCTGGCCATCTACAGAATGAAGTAAGGGTTGTCCTAAAATGGCAACAAGCCCCTCACTGACACTGATCCTTGATCTTTAGCCATTGGGACCCCAAGGAACCTACCCACACTAACCTCCCCTTTCCCTTCATTTTAAAATCATAAAGTTTTTTCATTCTCAGCCAGCTCATATTCTAACATCTTTCCTTTTCACTAATTAATCACATTAAAATATTTTAAGAATTTATTTTTATTAAAGCCTACCAAACTTGTGTAGTGGTAACTAAAAGAATCATATAATTTTGTTCAATTTTGTTCAAGTGGAAAAATTTGGAACCCTGAAAGAAATGGCTAATTTTCAAGAAAAATGCAAATTGCCAAAATTGATCACAGAGAAGATAAACAACTTGAACAGAATAATTACCAAAGAAGAAATTTGACTTTAAAAAAATTAATGTCAAAAAGCTCCTGCAAGGAAAAATTAAATCCAAAGTGTTTCACAAAATAATACTTTATACTATGTAATATGTCTCCAGTGTTATTTGAAACTGCTCCAGATCATAGAAACAAAAGATCATTTCTAAATCACTTTTATACCGTTAGAATAGTATTGATAATAACATCTGACAAAGAAAGCACAAAACAAACGTGCAGATCAGTTTCACTCATTAATGTCAATGCACGCTTCCTGAATATAAAATACAGTAAAATATAGAATACTCAGATAAAAAATTAAAAGAATACTTAACCATGACTAAGTGGTGATTACTCTAAGAATACAAGGATGGTTTGACTTTATTAATATAATTGACCATACAATTGGATCAGGAAAGAACTTTCATAAATGTTGAAAGACCTTTTTAAAAATATTATACTCTTTAACTTCAGATGTTTTAAACATACAATTATTCATTCTGATAAAAACTTCATATATCTCAAATCAAAAGCTTCGTTCTTAATGAAAAAATATTAGAAACATTATTAATGCCATGAACTAAATTCTGATATTTAGTTTTTCCACTATCATTTAATATTGTTAAGGATATTATTCAATATACCACAAAATAGGAGTATAAATATAAAAAGAAGAGATATATTTGAAGAAATCATTTAAAATTATATGAATGAATAAATAACAGAAAATTTTGGAGAACTCAATGAATTCAATATTATATAACTGTATTAATTCAATTGTGACCCTAAAAACTTAGTCACTTTTGAAAGAGATGTATCTTTGCTCTGGAAATTGTTATCAAATATGTTAAAGCTGTAATGAAATGCTTCTTCTAATCATGTGGTTATTAAATAAATAAAATAATTTTTTTAAAAATGAAAGAATTAAAAAGCAAGCTGAAATCTGCATATTTTTCTCATAAAATTTGAAGTTATAGTAGACAGATGCACAACAATGTCCCCAAAGATACCTCACCTAGTAAGGACTTTAACAAATGTATAAGATTCATATTAAGAAAACACTTTCATCTTTCATATAAAACAAAAGGAAAGATGAAGAAATGGAAAGACATCTGATTTCTGTTAGGAATACTCAGTAAGACAAAGACATTAATTCCCTCCAAACAACTCTGTAACTTTAAAATTATCTTACTAAGTACATTCAGTGTTAAGGAAGCTAACATTTTCACACAAGATAAATTTCAAAAATTTATATAAAAAAAAATCAGGAAAGAAAATACATCAAAAGAATATCCCACAAAGGGACACAGGAGACCTAAAACCTATCAGAAACTGAAACATATTGTTGCAAGGCTACAATAATTAACAGTATGGTATGTAGTTAAAAATAAGCATTTTTTTATAGCACACTGAGCCCAACTAATGTTTACCAGTTGTCCATCCATGGGTGTGGGGTCATCCACTAGGGCATGAGCTGAAGACTTGGGACCTGTATAGCACACTGAGCCCAACTAATGTTTACCAGTTGTCCATGGGTGTGGGGTCATCCACTAGGGCATGAGCTGAAGACTTGGGACCTGGTGTATTATAGGGGAAAAAAAGAAGACATCAAGTTGGAAGGAAGCTGTGTTGGAGCAGGAGCTGGGGGGAAGTTGTTGAAAGGTGGGAACAGGGATGGTGGTGAATATCATTAAGATACATTGTATATATTTATGAAAATTTCAAAGAATAAAAATAATTATATTTGTGTAGAGAATAGAGAACTATAGCCAAGTATAAATAAAAGTATAATATTATAATGACAAACTTGCTTGCATATTAACATGGAGAAGATGAATTATTCAGTAAATATTATTGATAGGGCAGCCATCAAACAAAATAATAAATTTAGAAAATCTGCTTTATATCCAAAAGATTTACTAATGCCTTAAATATAAAATATGGAACAATAAATGCATGAAAAAGAAACAAAGTATTTTAATTAATCTCAATTTGCAGAGACTCTTAAAAGCTTTACTTGCAATTATGATTCATGATAAACTTTCCTACATAAAGTAAAAAAGTTAAAAAGCGCCATCAAATTATTTCTATTCAAGATGATATTTGAAGTAATAGCTAATTAGGTAAGATGAAGAAGAAGTCATCCGAATTGGAAAGAGGAAGTCAAATTGTCCCTGTTTTCAGGTGACATGATCTTATATCTAAAAAAACACACAGATAAAACTGTGAGAATTGACAAACAAATTCAGTTAAGTTACAGAATACAGAATCAATGTACAAGAACTCCTGCATTTCCATGCCCTAGTACCGCTCTGTCTGAAAAGATACCAAGAATACAGTTGAATTTATAACTACCCCCCAACCCACTTAGGAACAAATTTAACAACAAAAAGGGAAGAGCTGTATACTGAAACCTATGAAACACTGACAAAAGACATTGGAGAGGATACATCTAAGGGAAAATGTACACTGTTTTCATGGACTGAAAAAATATTAATATTGTGATGGTGTCATTAATATCTAAGAAATCAACATATTCAGTGCAACCCCTTTTGAAATACTGACAGTCTATAGAATTTTGTATGTAATGACAAAAGACTTAAAGTAACCAAAATAATCTTAAGCAAAGATAACAAATTTAAGTACCATTTAACTTTAAAATATGCTATAAATCTCTAGTAACCAAATTAGCATTAAAGATACTAAAACAGAAACATATACCAATATATCAGAACAGATTTCCCAGAAGTAAATTCACATATGTACAGCTAATTTCCAACAAAGTTGCCAGGAATACACATTGGGTCAAGGACAGCCTTTTTAATAAATGCAATTGGAAGAAAATGACTAACATGTACTGGTTAGTTTTTTTCAACTTGACACAGACTAGAGTCATCTAAGATGGAGCTTCAATTGAGAAATTTCTTCCATCAGACGGGCCTGTGGGTATGTCTGTGGGGCATTTTCTTGCTTATTAATTGATGTATGAGGTCCTAGCATACTGTGGACAGTGTCCTATCTGTGGGCATGTATGCCTGGGCTATATAAGAAAAGTGACTGAGCAAGTCAAGGAAGCAAGTCAGTAAGCTGCATTCCTCAATGTTCTGTTTCAGTTTCTACCTTCAGGTTCCTGTCTTGAGCTCCTGCCTTAGTTAGCTTCCTTCCACGATGGACTATAAGCTGTATATATCTGAAAAAGAGTGAAAAATCTGAAATGCATGAAGAATACAACTCAGTGCTACTTTTCCATCCCTGACAAAATACCTGAGAAAGCCAACTTACAAGGAGGCAAGGCTTATTTCAGCTCTGTTTCATAGGCTTTAGTCCCCGTTGTCTTTGAACATGAGGCAAGACAGAACCTCACAGCAGAGGTACCTCAAGGCACATCTTCAGTTTTAAAAAGTCAGGTGCGTATTTTCAACATTGTAACTAGAAATACTGGGCAATGCACTAGAAGAAGGAAAGTATGCAAATGATATAGACTGTCAAGGAAGAAAGAAGTACTACATTTGCTTACAGATATATGTCTCTCACTACAGAAAATCTTAAAAAAAAATCAGTAGCAGCAACAAGAACTTCCGTAATAATAAGTGATTATAGCAAGATTGTAGGATGCAAGGTGAATATGCAAAATTTAATCACTTTTCTATATACTAGCAATGAACAAGAGGAATTTGAAAGTACAAACACAATATCACATTAGGATACCCTAAAATCAACTACTGAGGTAAAAATATAATAAAATACATTTAAGATGTCAATGAAGTAAGACTGCTAAATTCTGTTGGGGAAAAAAATCATAGAGAACTAAATAAATAGACAGATAATCTATGTTCATGAAAATTATGTTTCATCACTGTTAACATATCAGTTCTTCTCAAGTTGATCCATAGATTCACTACAACTCTAAGCAAAAATCTGAACAAATAATTTTATGTATAATAAACTAATTCTAAAGTTTATATAGAAAGGCAAAGGATCCAGGAAGACCAAATAATGAAGAGGAAGAGGAAGAGGAAGAACAACAGCAACAGTGATAACAACAACAACAACATGAATAAGAAGAACAAAAAGACAAAAAGAATCTATAAAATTGATACTGTCTGAAGACTTAGTTCAAAACAATATGAATTAAGGCCACACTTTGGGCAAATGATACCAAATGTTGGAGGGGATGTAGGGAAAGGGGAATTCTCATCCGCTGCTGGTGGGATTGCAAACTCGTGCAACCCCTATGGAAAGCAATGTGGAGAAATCTTAAAAAACTAAAAATGAACATACCATTTGACCTGGCTATACCACGCCTCAGCATATACCCAAAGAACTCAATCTATTTCAGAAATACTTGTACAACCATGTTTGTTGCTGCTTCCTTTCACAATATCTAAGAGATGGAAGCAACCTAAGTGTCCCTCAACTGATGAGTGAATAATGAAAATGTGGTTCATTTACACAATGGAGTTCTACTCAGTGGTAAAGAAAGATGAAATCATGAAATTTGCAGGTAAATGGAGGGTACTAGAAACTGTTATGCTAAGTGAAGTAACACAGACTGAGAAAAACAAAAAACATATGTTCTTTCTCATATGTGGATCCTAGCACCAAATCCTTACATGTGAATGTAACATGTAACTACAGGAACCAGGATAATGAAAAGGAACTAGGGAGGTAAAGGGAAAGAAAGAACCTGAAAGAGAAGAACAGTAGAAGACAGGTGTTTCTAAGGGAGAAATGGATGAAAATGGGGGTATTTAATTGGGAGAGTAAAGGAAGGGTTATACAAGGAACCATGGGGATAAAGAGAAAGAAGGAGCTCAAGAGAAGTGAGACCATAAGAGCCCGGTATTATCAAGAGAGAAATAGGGAAAATGGGAACACTTTAAATGGGGAAGCCATGGCAGAAGGGTTAGACAGGGAGAGAGAGAGGAGAGATAAATGCCTAGCTAATTAAAAAAAAAAGATGGAATCATATTAGTCCAGCAACCTAATGACAAATTACATGTAAAATATCTCTACAGGAGTCCATGTGTATAACTAAAGCCCACATAAAAAGAAACAGTGCCAGACAGGAGAAACCTTCCTTTGAGTCATTGGCCAAGGTGGTCTAAAAGACCCCCCAAATTACATAGGCTGTTGCCACAGCCCTTGATTGCCTCAGAGAACTTGAAGGTAAGACCCTACTGCTGAAGACAAAACACAGTTTGGACACAGGATTTGGAGCAATGGAGCTGGAACTGACCTGGAAACCACTTCCCCTGAAGGCTAACTATCATAATTTTGGAGAGTCCTATGAAGGTGCCAAGAGAAAATATCAATCAATGATGGTTCAACACCAGCTTCAAGACCAAATAACCACATCAATGACCATCACAGCATACCACATTGGTACAGTAGTGGTATTTTTATCCTGACGGCAATCAACAGCTACCTAATTGGATTAAAAGCCCACTCAATGGGAGAAAACTTAAGTGCTGCACTGTAAACATTACCAAATACACATGGCCAGAGAGGTCATAGATCTTAGAGAAAACCCCAAGTCTGTTATATCCCTAGACTAGTGTAATTTCTTACTATGCGAAAAAAGTGTATCCTTATTTTTGCAGACAAATATCCCAGTCACCACTCATCAAAGAAATTTCTTTTGTACCAGAGACTATTACCAAGTGCCACAACTGGTCACACACAGCCATTGTCTATGAATTGCTCAGGCCTAAGTGACAAATCTACCATGCAACCTCTACACCTAAGGCTCATGAAATATAGAACAGGACACTAATGAATCTCTCAGTTCTCATTAATGAAGTTCCCTAATGCAGGAAACCAAAGGTCATAAATGGCCAAAGCATAGAGATTAAGTCTGCAGAATGCTGGTCCTTGGATAAGACTCCTATTTTGGACTTCACCCACCCAGGGCTCAGAGAGCACTGTAGAAGAGGAAGTAGAAAGATTGTAAGAGCCAGGAAGAAAGCGCATGACCATATGGAAATAGTCCTACAAGTTCCTGGGACCCTGCTCATATGAATCTACAGCAATGGTGTCAGTGAACACAAATCCCATGTTAACTCAAGTGGACAAAAACCCAACAAATAGCTGGGGAAATGGACAGCGGACCCCAAACTTAGCTGAAGAAATATTGGCAACTGATTACTGCTAGGTGAGGAAGAGTCAAGCTTCCTAAAGTGAGGGACTCTGGATAAACTGACTAGACCTCAGTAGGTGAACTTGTGCTAAGGAACATCTGGGGACACTGTCTTGACACAATAGGCCTTAAGAGAAATGACAAATTGTATGAATTCCAGTGGGGGAGATATGGGAGGGTGCCAGTGGGGAGGGGGGTATAAAGATGATTAAGATTGATTGAGATGTTCCATATGAAATACACAAAAATTCAATAAAAACATTTTTTTAAAATAGAATGTTTTTATTCTTTTAGAGTTTCATAATTGCATGCAATGTGTTTATATTATACTCACTACTCCTCCCCCTAACTTGTCCTAGATCTATCCTCCCACTCCTCCCAACTTCCTGTCTTCTTTTTCAAAATAATCCATTGAGTCCAGTTTGTGCTGCACATTTACTCATGGGTCGGGGCTGTCCACTGGGGCATGGTTTATCTACTAGGGGGTCACAATCTTAAAGAAAACCAACTTGCCGTTGCCCCAAAGGCATCAATTGGCAATAGCTTCCAATTAGGAGTGAGGACTCATGAGCCCCTCCTACTTCAAGCTGGAATGTTGGTTGGATTGACCTTGTGCAGGTCTTGTGCAGGCAACAACGGGTGCTGTAATTCATGAGTACAACAGTCCTGTCATGTCGAGAAGACATGATTTTCCCTGACCTCTGGTTCTTTACTCTTTCTGACTGCCCTTCCTCAAAGGTCCTTGAGCCTTGGGGAGAAGAAGTGTGATGTAATTGTCCCATTTGTAAGTGAGAACTTCACAGATGCTTTTTTCTGGATACAGAGAAATGAATTTAGAGGGAGTTTTATGCTTTGTCCATTTAGCAAAATAATAGAAGGTTTACCCTCTAGGGCCTACCATGGGCTCTTGACCAGATTTACAGTACCAGGCATGAATTTCTTCCTGTGGCCTTAAATTGACTCAGAAATCATCTGGTTACTCCCATAATATTTGTGCCACTACTTTACTCATAAGCATTATCTTTACTATAATTACTGGAATTGACAGAGTTCACAGCTAGGCAAGACTTGATGACTATTTCTACCTCAACAGCCTGCATCTAAAAACAGTCTTAAAGAAAAGGAATTTGGAGAGCAATATGTTTGATGTGCTCCACATCTATATATCAAAAAGGAAACACAAGAAGTCTCAGAAGTTGTTAGATTTGTACATAGACTACTCTAAGCTCTACAAGACTTGCAAAACAGGTTCCCATTACAGAGGGGAACTGTACAGCTGGGAAACAAGGTGCCCGTCTCTTTCCTGTGTATCATTTTCTAATGTACACACTACATACTTCATTCAAAGCATTGTGTGCACATGAGTTCCCCATGCTCTGAGTGATGTTTGTCTATATGATACTTCGCATGTATCAAAATCAAGGCTGCCACACCAATGGAAGTCTCTTGTCAGCACCTCTTGCTACATCTTGTCTTTTCCCCAACCCGTATCTTTTTTGGTCCTTTCTGACCACCGTGAACTCCCCATCTGCTTTGTCAGGTGTTCCATGCCAGGTACCGTCACGCCACCTCCCACACTCCCCCTCCCTGTGATGCCCAGGATCCTTCTCTGATTCTTTCTCTTCAGCTAGAACATAACACCTTGAAAACATAACTTCTCACTGTGGTCTTAGTGCCTGTTCCCTGAAAACGCATGTGGTGAAATTTAATCTGCAGTATGATGGCATTAACAGGTAGAGCTTTGGAAAGTGATTTAGTTACAGAGGCTCATGAATTAGAGTCATGCCCTGACAAAAGAGGCTCCAAGAAAATTTACATTCCCTTCTGTCATGTAAACACACACACACACACACACACACACACACACATACACACACACACAGACAGTTCCATCAGTGGAGAACAGGTCCTCCCAACACCAATCTCCTGGCACCATAATCCTTAACTTTTCAGGCTCTGAAGCTAGGAACAATAAATTTCTGTTGTTTACCCATTGCCCAGTCTAAGTTGTTTTGTTATAGTGTGAAATGGACTAAGACATTGGTTATATACATCTTAAAACTCCATAGTGCCTTAAAAGTAGTAGAGGCATCAAGATTGATGATTTGTTTCTTCTGCCCTTATTGATCAGCTTACACATACAACAGTATTTGGGGATCTGGTGTAAATCAAGACTCCACAGGGAATCACAGGCCACTCTTGCACACTGACAGAAGACTAGCTGGGTAAAGCTAAGAGTATATACTCTTATTCCAAAGACCCAGTCCCAGGGCCCATCTCATGGATGCTCACCAGCCAGGAATCTCAGGTTCTCACTATCCCTGGAATCCCAGCTCTACATCTTCCAAGATTGGAAATAAAGCTGCTAAATTTATTTTGCAGCTCAGGAACACCCTGCTCACAGGCTTCAAGAGGCAAAGGGATTCAGAGGAAAGACAGGAGGGAAAAATTCCTGTTTCCAGAAAGATAACCAGACCTGGCAGGTTAGTTTATAAAACAAAATACAATTCTGAATGGATCAGAGAATGCAAGGAGGCAGGTCTGGATGCTGGGGGCCCAGGATGGCAGAGCTGGGTCAGGGAGAATGTTTGTTCTTTAATCAGTCCTCCTTCACATCACATAGGGCCACCAAAAGCCCCGACAAGCATCACTCGGCAGCTAGAATAAGAAAGTGTCAGGAAGACAGTAGTGAAACATGGGAACACCCAGACAGGCCTCTGCAGACAGCCCCAGGGAGACGGAGTAGCACCCCATCCTCCTCTCTCACAGGGCCCCTCTTTCTTAGGCAGGGAGGGTTAAATTTTTCATTCTGGAGGTGGAGACCTTCTTTTCTTCCCCAGCCCCCTTTTGATCTCTTTTGGTGCAGTGCTGCTGTTAACAAAAAATACAGCAGGTTTGAGACAAAGTATACACAATTCCTCTTCCAGAAAGCAGGCCTTTGAAGAAAAGGCTAGTGATCAGAATAAAGAGAGGCAATGGAGGGCGGGGTTGTAGAGGCAGGGCCAGGAGGAGAGGAGGAAGGAGGGATCCAGGCTACCAGGGCAGGCTTTGATCTCTCCACTCTGCAACACTCTTTTGTGGCTTCTCTGTTTCATAGCTGGGGCGGGGGGTGGGGGGGACTCCTACAAGGAGGTGAAATGGATGAGGAGGGAGGTGAGACATGCATCTTTAGAACCAGTCAAGCCAGCAGTCTCTCTCTCTGGAACCCATCAGGAGAAGGTGAGAGGTGGTGTGTACGTTTATACCCACCACTCCTTCATTGTATATGGTCAGACACACATATCTCACATACACAAATGCTCACATGTTCATTGCCACGCATATTCATATACATGCACATGTTCATACTCCTCAAATACACGTAGGCACACAACTAGCCATTCACTCACATGCTCACATTACACATACATGCCTACTCCCATTCACTCCAACATACTTGCACTGTCACAAACTCAGTCATATAGACACATAATCATGCATCCACAAACACACATCTGTCTCACAAGGTCACCCACTTGAGAACACTCATGCTATTCATACACACGCACTCATGCACATAGTTATACACATGTGTGCATTCACACTATCTGACACAATCACCGCCCTACACACCCACATTCACACCCCTGCACACTCATAGCATCTCATGCATGTTTGGACACATACATTCCCAATCCACCTTCATACAGACACATGCAAGCTCCCCTTGGAGGACAGTGCCGATGAAATTGTTTTTGGAGGTGTAATCCACAGTAGTTTCACAGTTCTTCTCTGAGGCTCTGGAATGATTTCTCTAAGCCTCCACATCCTCACCCCTCCCTCAGCAGCCTACCACAATTGTTCTTGCTGCTTCCTGAATCCCTAAGCCTGAGGTTCAGGTCGAGTGCCTCCCTGCTACCCTTGCTCTGGACCTCCTGACTTTCTGTCTTCACAATGCTTGCCTTCAGCTAAACTAAGCCAAGGCAGCAATAGCCAATATTAAGCAGTGGCTCTTGGAGACCTGAAATTTGTGTGAGACAGGTCTCTTTAGCCAGGGCTGGGGCTGCCATGCAAACCTCCAGTTATTATAGCAGGTTAGTGCAGACCCCAATGTGGAAAGAGGCTGCGGGTTCAACTGTCCTACAGAAAATGACACTACCCTTCAAGGGGATGACTTCTGGACACCCCTTGAAATTTTCAGACTCCTTGGAAAAATCTTAGCAGAGGACACTTCACCCATACTGATTCCGCCAGAATAGATTGTGAGGGTGCTGGCCCCAGGGACCCCAGGTATCAGAAAGTCACTCCTTCTACCACCATCATTCCAGGGAACAAATATTTCCTAAAATGACATGTACTGGGATGGGGGAAGAGCAAGCATAGATTTTCCCAGTAGCCTGGCATTATATCATATAAGAAGCATACAATCTCAGCAAATGGGATATGACTGACATTGGAAAATGTTATCCTCCCTCTTTGCCAAATGCTTTGGGCTTTGTATAAACTCAGACCAATAGGAGTCTGTGCTCTGATTTCATCCCCATGGCAGATTTCCTAGCACCTGTGGAGTTCCAAGTCCCCCTCCCTCTTTTCCTCTTGCACCTCCTATTGTAAACACCATGAACGAGGCCTTCACTCTTCCTTTTCCTTTCTTACGAAGACTTGGCTGCAAGCTTTGGGCTGTCTCTAGGATTGTCTTTCAGAAGTAGAACTGGATGGGTAAGTATTCAAGTTTCATCTAGCCCCATAAATTAGCAGCCCTTGCCAAAGTTACTTAGCTATTGGGACTCTATTTTGTTTGCTCTAAGGTAGAGTTTGTGACATCCAAAATGCTTGCTTTAGCACAGAACTTGCCTATCAAGTGCACTTTATATCTTTACTTGAACATATAGCAGGGATCTCAAACTTAGCAAACTAGAAACTAGCCTGGTGGTTATTCTAAAGCAGCTATTCTTGTGGACTTCCCATCTTGGTAAACATCCACTCCAACCTCCCACTTGCTCCAGCAAGATCCCTCAAAATTATCTTCTACACTCCATAGTCTAATTTCTTGGGTGTACTCTCAAAATAGACACAGGAAGGCACTTCCCACTAAGTACCCACCACCTTGCCCCAAGCTACTGTTGCCTCTGCTGTGTAATTCCTGACTAATCTCCGAAGTTCCTGTGCTTCCCCCAACACAGCCACAAGGATGCACTGGAGTGATACTGCTGGAATGCAAGACTTTGTGCCACTCAAGCCCTGAAAATGGTTTCCACATCACGAAGAGTATGATCCAAAACCTTCCGGATGGCCCATATGGCCCCACAGACTCTGCCTTGACCTTCAGTCCCAAATCTGGTCACCACTCAATCTCCTACGGCCTTTGCTCCTGTCCTCTCTTGTGTTGCTCCTTGAATTCAACAATCTCTTTCAGGCACTGAGCCCTTTGCTCCTACTGTATTTTCTAGCTACTAGTCTATTCTCTAGATCCACATGGGGAGACACACCCCTCAGCTGTTCTGAGACTGAACCCAAATGCCAACCTTCTCAGCCAACTCCTTTTTACCCCTTACCATCAATTGACACCTCTTGTCTTTCTTTTGCTTATTTATTTTGATTATTGTCTGTTTCCCTCTGTTTGATCACTATATGAGCATAGCTTTGGGCCTATTGTGGTTATTGGCATATCCCTAGAGATTAAAACAGTGCCTAGAACATATTGGGACATAGTAAACTCTGACTGAAGAATGGATGTGTGAACATGAACAAGTGTGATGCTGGTTCCATGTTCATGGGGGCTCAGACGCTCTGGAACTGTTTTAGTCTACTAATCCCTTCAGTTCTCACTGTGACTCTGGTGAGGATGGGACTTATGGAGTCCCCATGATATAAGAGCTGGAATCTGCTGTGACTTGCTGGGAAAAATCAGTGAGATTCTCTAAGTAAAGTACAGAGCTCATAGTCAACACCCAGTGAATGATGACAGGTGTCACCCATGCTCATATCCTGTGCATAAGCACAGGGAAATGACAGCTGGGTGGAGAAGAAAGAAGCCCCCCCTCCTCCGTCTGAAAAGGGTCCCAACACAAGTCTAAGTGGAGCCTCTGGTCAGGTGACACCTCTGCTCTCCCCAAAGTGATGGGAAAACCTATTTCATGGACCTATAGAAAGGGATCATTTTCAAGTTCTTGGGAGAAGGTAGAAAGACTGGCTGAACTGAGTGTCCTGGACCCTATTCCTACCCCTATCAGCCCCTGCTTCCTTCCCGTGTGACCCTAGAGGAACTGTCATGTCTATGATCTTTGCCTCTGATCCATCACCAGCAGAATGAAGGCTGTTATCTAGTTATTTGATTGCATTCAACAGTCTCCTCTCACACTGAGACCCTGGCTTCCTGTTTGTCATGGTTCATAACTCCAGAAAGTACAGAATGCCCCATGTGGCTGCCTGCTCAGTGGAGGAGGGGATTAAAGAGGCTGGGGCTGCCTCTTTTTATCCTCTGCCTCTCCTGGATGGCAGCAGGCAGCTGGAACTTTCCTGCAGGCTGCCCACTGCCAGGCCCCCCAAAAGTGCTGACTCTGTGACTCTCTTTGCTCATTTTCTATGCATTGAACTTCAAACACCAGAGAGGTACTCAGGCAGCAAGATGAGGGGATTTGGCCATTATATTTTCTCTTGCTCCTTTTTTCCTTCATCTCCCTTCAGACAGGATTATGAGTTGCACCTATTAATTCTTGTCTGGAAGCAACAAACCAATCTTTTCTCTTGGTGGAGTTTTATAACCTCTGCTGAGATGGAGGAAACCGGGGCCTTTCTAGATAGAGGGGAGGGCTCGAAGTTAACTGGCTAAGAGGGCATTGCAGGAGGCCCAGGCTTTCTCCCCAAGGGCAGAGGTAAAGTAAAGAACAGAAGGTATATGTGTTTGGCCCATAAGAGTCTCCCAGGACCTCTATAAATTTTCCTCTAAGTTGCTCACAAAGACAGTCAAGGCTACCAAACAGAATGTGCCAGTGAGCTGACTTGTTTGTTTGCCTTTGAATAAGTACCTCCCAAACTCCAGGTACACTGCTAAACTTCAAGTTGCAGGGTTAGTTGGACACAACCTGAAAGCCAGCCATTGGACATGCTTTCTGTGGTGTGATTACAGAAAGCAGGAGGCATTCAACTCTGCTGGAGAGTCCAGGGAGGCTCAGCATAAGCAACCACACTCCAGGGGACTTCTGAAAGTTAAGTAAGAACTATAAAAGGGAATAAAATGCACACAGGTAGGAGACTTAAAAATATATAGCACACTTCTCTGGTCATATATAATTTCAGATGGCTAAAGAGGAATAACCCCAAGGGAAGAAGTAAGAGGTGGCTAAAGAGAAAAGAGGAACTCCATAGATCATGCTGAGGGCAGGGTGCTGTTCTAGTTCACTTTCTATTGCTGTGATAAAACAGTGACCAAAAGTAACTTGGGGAGGAAAGGGTTTATTTCACTTTATAGCTTACAGCCATTATGGAGGGAAGCCAGGGCAGGAGCTCATGGCAGGAACCTGAAGGCAGGAACAGAAGGAAAAACCATGGAGGAAAGCTATTTACTGGCTTGCTCCCCCTGACTTGTTCAGCCAGCTTTCTTATATTACCCAGGCCTACCTACTCAGGAAGGCAGTGAGTGTGGTCCTCCTACATCAATTATTAAACAAGAAAATGCTGGGGCTGGAGAGATGGCTCAGCGGTTGAGAGCACTGACTGCTCTGGCAGAGGCCCCAGGTTTGATTCCCAGCACCCACATGGTGGCTACAAACTATCCTTAACTCCAGTTCCAGGGGAATCCGAAGACCCCTTCTGACCTCTGCAGCATTGCACAACACGGATGCACTCACATACATTCAGGCAATATACTCATATACATAAAATAAAAATAATAAGTGAAATATTTAAAAAAGAAACAAGAAAATGCTCCAAAGACCTGTCTCAGGATAGTCTGATGGAATAAATTCCTCTCCTGAGTCAAGTTGACAAAACTAACCACGCAGATGCTGGTGGCAGATCTCCTAAGGTGTGATCAGCTTGTCTCTTCCAATACGGAAGGAGGAGATGAGGCAGGATTGTGACTGAGAAGTTGTACAAGAAAGGACTTGAAAAGACCTCTCGGGGGCCTTCTAAGTCAGAAAGTATCAGAAAGTCACTCCTTTCTGATAGTGGGGGTTGATCAGAAATGAGCTAAGCAATGGGTAGGGAAAAGAGTGGTGCTGTGTTTACAAGGTGGCATTAGCAGGTCTTGGAAATGATTCCATGACAAGGCTAAAGCAGAGGAGGGAGGGACAGACGGAGAGGGAAGGGAGGAGAGAATCCTGGATTACTCATTTTAGTGCCTGGGTGGATGATGATGACATTTGCTGTGTAAAAATATCTAGCCCGAGACCCAGATTTGCAAAGGAATGGCAGGCTTGTTTTCAGAGCAATGGAGTCTGTGCTTGAGAACCTTGCAGGAGGAGAGAAGCTGAGAAAACCATCTCAGGAGGTGGGTCTGTAGCCCAGGGGAGAAGCCACCTGGGGGCAGACACAGAACAGCCAGGTTCAGAGGCTGCCATGGTGGTCCTGGTGGTCAATGCAACTTCATGGAATACAAAGAGCCAGGCAAAGGCTTAAACAGGAAATAAAAAGAATGTTGGCAAAAGAGTCCTACACAGGTGGCTTAGACATACATCAGTCCCAAAAGAGAAGCATAGAAATGGTTTCTGAGGCTGTCTCTGTGCCAACTTCAGGCCACGATGCTCTGAGAGAAGGAACAGCTCATCAGTGGGCTCCTCTGGAACCCAAGCCTCTGCAGCAGTCACCCTCCACCCAGAACCACTGCTGTTTCACAGGAACCTGTGAGAAGCATTCATTTATATTCACTGTTAGGAACTGTGACCTGGTACCAGGGCATAAGCCCTTCATCAGATATGACACCAGGTATCTCCAGCCCAGAGCTACAAACCGGGCCCTGTCTCTGGATCCTGCATTGATTCCTGTGGCACATTCCGTCCTCTTATGCTTCCTCATCCCCATAGACTTCTCTGGGACTCTAGTTAGCCTTTGCACGCCTCCCAGTTCTGGCCCTGCAGGTCCTGGTATGAGTACTTACTTACTCACTTAATGACTAGGGTCCCACACACAGTACCTCAGGGAGGTACCAGAGGTTGAGTGCCTACAACTGGGCTTTCAGGGCTTCATCCCTTCCAGAAATATAAGCTTTAGCTTCTTTGGATGAGGATGACTTGGTACAGTCTGACTATTGGCATTTGGAAGCGAGGTTGAAATCCTTTAAGAGAGGATCATGGGAACCAGTACAAGTCCTCTTTCCATCTGACCCTATTGCAACTCATCTATTGCACTTCCATCTGGCCCTTATATCTGCTCTTGATCTTAGCTATCTACCTGCTTCTCAAACCTTCATGCTTTGCTTCTCACCCTTTAATACTGGACCATTTCCTTAGCACTGTCTTGATACACAGCAGATATAATACAATGAATCTTTATTGGAAGTCATGGCTACGTGGATGCTCAGTCGTTTTTTTAAAGGAAACAGGACTGTGAGATACGATCTCCCTGCCCCAAGCTTCTTTCTTTCTTGATTTCCCCCTCCACTCACCTTCTTAACATAGCAAAAGCCCCACTATCTCTCCTTTCTTTCTCTGCAAAACGGGCTTTTAGCTTTCTAAATTGTCTTCCAGTTGTGACTCAAAGCACTTTCTGGTCCAGGAACATGGCTGCTGAAGTGGGAATCCATGACTCAGCCCTGGCTCTCGAGATTTATGGTCCATGTGGAGACAGAGCCCACAGATGCCCAAGATCATCCAGGCACCATGCAGAAAAGCAGGTGCTTCCTTCTGACACCTGTGCTCTCTGTCCCCTAGATGAGCAAAGTAAAGAAAGCAAAACAATCATTCATCAGCACATACAGAGAGTGACCAGCCCTACACAGGAGTCAGACTCAAGGTGTATCTGCTTAAATCTTCCAAACAAATCTGCGAAGGAAATGTCTGAACATCCATTGCACAGATGAGAGAAAAGTATGAGAGGAGATGAGGCAGAAAAGAGGAGACTGTACGTGGTTAGGAGAAGGTGCTCACTATAAAGCCTGGAAAGTATCTCCTTCTGTGCCAAATTCTCACGCATATCAGAATACTGGACCAAGCTCTGAGTTCCATTCTAGCTCCTCTTTTCATTTCAACATGTGTTATTATTCTCTGAAGAAGCTACCCTCAGCTGCATGTGGAGGCCCCAACAGTCCTGCTTACCTTACCCCAATGTGTCAGGCGCTGAGACTCAAGGACATGGGTCTACAGAACTGGCGACGCTCCCACCAAGAAGCACATTTGATGTTCTAGGCTTGAGAGCAGGGGCAGAGAGAAGAATAAACTGTGAAGACTTTAACAGAAGACGACTCAAACCCATAGAGAAGGGAGGTGATTTGCCAAGTGTCTCTTCAGTGACTGTTCTCTGTGGGCTGAGAATTCAGAAAGATCTTCTGGCATCTTCTCAAGACAAATCATTGCTTGTCATCCCCTTCCAAGAAAGCACAGGTACCCACAGTCAGAACACCACAGATTTTGCTGTTGTTTATCCTCCCACAAAGGAAACAGGATAATCCACCACAATGGTTCTCAAGCTGTTGGTTTGAGCAACTGAGACCATCTGAATTCTGATACATATACGTAAAGAGGAGCTGCTTGTAAACTCTGAAGAGACGGTCTTGAGTGGGTATTTCTGTGCCTCCCTCATCTCATATCTGCCTTCTCTCCTAGAGTGTTGTGGACTCCCAGGCACTTGATGAGTACCATTCAAAAGCAATTGATCAGCCAGAATGCTCCAATGCAAACAATAAGGTAAAATGCAATCACAGATCTCAACTCATTTAACCAACTCCACATTTTACAATCTCACACAGCAAAAAATCCAGTGACAAATTCTTCCATCAGTTTCACAAACTCACAGAGTCCAGGTTGCACTTGTGTTTCCTTGGTTTGTTTGTTTTGTTTACTTGTGCTCTGTCCCATCCAGGGAGCTCAAGATATGGGCATTGTCCTAGTTTGTTCTCCATTGCTGTGACAAAATACTCTGACCACTACCAACTTGGGGAGGAAAGGGTTTATTCAGCTTACATCTCCCGGGTCACAGTTCATCAGGGAGCCCGAGGTAGGAACTCAGGGCAGGAACCTAGAGGCAGGAGCTGGAGCACAGGCCATGGAGGAATGCTGCTTACTGGCTTGCTCCCCTGGCCCCTGCTCAGCCTGCTTTCTTATGCAGCACAGGCCCACCTGCCCAGGGGTGGCACCACCCACAGTGGGCTGGGTCCTCCCACATTACTAATCAAGAAAATGCCCCTCAGACATGGCCACAGGCCAGTCCAATAGAGGCAATTTCCCAATTGAGGCTCCCAGGTGTGTCAAGTTGACACTAAAGCTGTCCAGCACAGGCATTTTTTTTCTAGGCTGCCTCCCATCAAGTTCACAAGACACTAGGTACACAGAGGTCACTTAGCGAGGCAGAGGTGACATCTTTTAAAATTCTATAAACCTTCCCCAGGTCTCTCCAACAACAATTGGCTTGAGATGCTACACACACACACACACACACACACACACACACACACACACCACACACCCTCCCTCACCAAAACTCACTGTCCACAATCAGCATGGGATGAGGCTGTGCTTCCCTGAATTATATGGCTGTGGAAAGAAGAGTGGGCAACTGGACAGAATCCAGAGTGTTAGGAAGGATGAGAGGGAAACTGTTTCATAGCCTTCCTGAGGGAGAGGATAAAAGGGAGAGCATCTCCAGAGCCTGAGGGGTTTGGTCCACCATCTTGTTCTGCTGCTGTTGTGAGGCTTGAACTCTCCACCAGACTCTTGATTTTTCTCCTTTATTCTGCCAGCTTTGAGCTACAGTTGTAAGCTAGGTTGAAGTTACTTTTCTCCCAGCTAAGAAGATTGAACCTGAGCTCCAGATAGGGTGAGATGTACTGCCCCACAAAACCAGAAAGGTGGCGCGAGGGATCATGCCCAGGTGTCCCCATGCGTGCATTGTTTGGGTTCCCAGAACTTCTAGGCTCGGGGGGGGCGTGTGATAGAACAAGGTGAAGACACACTGGAGCCTTCCATGTGTGCATACTACACACACTTTACCACGACATCCTGGTTTCTAGTATGTGGTATTCTGAGTCCCTACATACAAAGCAGTTCTCACATGGCAAGTCCTCAAAACCCATAGCCCATTCCATCATCATGACCCTCACTATCACCACCACCACCAACAACAATATGCAATCAACTCAGCCTCATGCTGTCAAAGCAGGCTATCCTCAAGGTGAAGGAGACAGAGGGCCAGATTCCAAATATACTTCGTGCTAGAGCACTTGGCACAATTAACTACTGGGGTCAGCAGCAATGGACTCATGCTCCAAGTCTCCTCACCCCACAACCTGCAGTGCAGGGGGTAGAAGCCCCCCACAAAACTGAATATGCTGGGTGATTCTCCAAGTCTTGCACTTTGTGGCCATAGTGAGGAGTGGCCATAGGAAGAGAAGGGCATTTGCCAGGTGGGTAATACACACCACTGTCCTCAGTACACTCACACACCTGCATCCTCTCAATGTCCAGCAGCCATAGTCCCTCCCCAATGATCTCCCCAGATGTTTCCAGTCTTAGTCCCTCCTCAATGATCTCCCCAGATGTTTCCAGTCTACTTTTACCACCCTCTGTTGATCTGCCCTGCGATGCCCCTTGCTGCCTTTGAAGCTCAGGCTGCCTGAGGGACAGGGACAGGGAGAGGGGAGAAGGGAGGGGGAGGGGGAAGGGGAAGAGGAGGAGAAGGGAGAGGGAGAGGGAGGAGAGAGGAGAAACCGGTGTGCACTCTGACAGTCGGTGTCTGGACTATGAAAAATCTTAAGTGTATCCAATATAATCTCTGGCCACCTTCTCTTCTAAGGTGTCACCAGTAGAACATTGTAGGAAAGAAGACATGTCACATGCATTGACCTGTCCTAGGCCTTTAGACGGAACAGTGTAGAAGAAACATAGGGTCTTCTCTCAGGAAACCTAGAGTTCAATGGAAGGCCTAATGTACATTCACAAGACAATCTGAAAGCAATCTGTGAAGGAATAACAGACTAAACCATAGAATTTGAACATAATTTTTATCTGTTTGGGTTACTATAACAAAATACTTCAATCTGGGTACCTTCTAAACAATAGGATTCTGCTTCTCACAATTCTAGACCCTAGGAAGTCCAAGACCTGGGTTCCAGGGAATTCGTTTCTCATAGATAGTACGTGAACTTCATCTTTATGACTTGATTACCTCCTGTTATGGTTTGGATACGAAATGCCCTCTCCTACAAAGGCTCATGTGAATTCAGTCATTGAGAAGTGATTACGTTCTGAGAATTCTGACAGAAAATCAATGGGTCAATACACTGATAGATTCAAGAATTGACAATATTACTGGGAAATGATAGAACTAGGAGGTAAGGCCTGATGAGAAGTGGGACACCGGGGACACGTATCAGAAGGCTGTGTTCTATGCCCAAATCTTCCTCTCACTCCCTCTGTTTCCCAACCACTGCCTGCCCCCTGCCATGATGCTCACCACAGGCACTCGGCAACGGGACCAATGAACCATGCGCTAAAACCTCAGAAACTGTGAGACAAAATACATTTTTCTTCCTTTAAAGCTTTTCAGATACTTGTTGTTGCCACAAATACCCTAATGCATCTTCCCGGAGCCTCACTTTTTAATATTGTTCTCTGGACATTAGGCTTCAACATGTTAATTTGGGGGCAGGGGAAGACATAAATACTCAGGCAAATAGGAAGCTGTCCAAGACCGAGAGCTACAATGTGCAACGAAGCGTCCCTACTTCATTGTCATTGTTTTAAATACACAAGCCATTCCCCCCGAGGGCCTGAAAATACTGGGGCTTTTATGTATTTCAGATTCTTTAATCAGCAATATTAACTGAGCACAGATTAAGTGACTTATAATGTAGAAGAATAATTAGGGTATTGGGGAAAGCTTAAATTGTGATTTCTGCTTTCTAGAGAAACAGAGCTGTGTCACAGAGGGGTAGAAATAGACAAGGTTCTGTCTGTCTCCCTGTCTACCTAGCATCTGCCTGTCATTTGTCTATGTATTATTTAACTACCTAGCTATCTCTTTATCTGCAATGCTGAGTATCACAGGGCTTGGTCATGCTAAGCAAGTGTTCTACCACTGAGCTATACATGCAGTCCCTGATTATAATTGTCAGGTTTCCACAATGTAGCCCAGGCTGGCCTAGAATTTGCTGTATAGCTCTGGTTGGCCTTAGAGTTGCACTCTTCCTGCTTCTGTCTCCTAAGGGCTTAGGTTACAGGTGTCTGCCACTGTCCCCAGCTCGAATTCCTGGTTTTAAAACCATGGAGACCTGAGCTAGAATCCTGATCTTTCCCCTCACAATGATATTGTTCCATTTACATAAAGAAAAAAATCAAAGTCTTGATATCTACTTTAGAAGGTGTTATCAGTAGAATAAGATGTATCTAGCAAAGCCTCTCTCTCTCCTCTCTTTCTCTCCCTCCTCTCTCTCTTTCTCTCTCCCTCTTTTCTCTTACCTACCTCATTTTCACACACATGAATTCATTTTGTAGCTCTTTTATTATGCTTACTATAATAATTTATTTCTTATCATATAAAGAAATGTTGGGAAGACAGTATAGAGTTCCTACTTCCTGCATCTAGTTTCTTCTATTATTAAAGTCTTACAGTACATTAGTCATAACTAATGAACCAATATTGATACATTATTATTAGCCAAAGTCCCTACTTTCCTTGGGTGTTTCTTGGTTGTGGTAATTTCTTACCTCTTCCTTTTTAAGGGCCTTGATTGTCTCAATGAACATTGAATTTATACAATGTCCCTCAGTTGGGGTTTGTCTGATGCTTTTCTCATGATCAGACTGTTTTGTAAGTTTGGAGGAGGAGGATCATGGAACTGAAAATCAATTCACATCTCTCGGTGTGTTTGCTCTTGACAGGACTTATGCCTATTGATGTCAAACTTGATCATCTGGCAGAGCTAGTGTTGAACTTGATCATCTAGCAGTGCTAGTGTTTACTGGATTTCTCTCCTGTAAAATCACTCTTTCTCCTGTCCCATGCTAATTGTTTTTTCTTAGTCGATAAGATTTACCTACATGAAACAAAGGAAGTGAGACACAAAGCAAATACCATAAGGCAATACATTTGGAAACCTAAACAATGGAGGCCAGTGAATTCAAGAAAGAATGGTCAATAGAGCTAGTGGAGTCAGACAAAACTCCACGGCAGAGAACACCTTAAACTGAGCTGCTCGTGATGAAGAACTAGTGCTTGGAGGGATTTCAAGGAGTGGGAAGTGCTCAAGGCATGAGAAATGATGATCCAGGGTAGGAAGGAGCATGCATGTCTTCAGTCAGCATGCAAGCAGTACCATTGCATTGTGTGGATGGTGTCAGGAATAGACAAGGCCAGGTAAAGGCATGAGTGGCACAGAATAACGTCAAGTGTGTCTTCTTTAAAGGCTTCCCTTTAAGTTTCTTAGTTAAAAACAATGCAAGGAGCAGGAGAACAGAGATTCCTGCAGGCCTCCAGTAAGGACTCATCCTGAGCCCTTCAGGCCATCTCTGCCTCTCTCATGAAGCAGCAAGAGGCTCAGAGCACAAAGACCTCACAGCACCAAAGACTGGTGGAGACAGTTCCCATGCACCCAGCCACATGATTCTTGTGGGTGTACATGCTTGCATCTACATAGCTCTGGGCCCATATCCAATATACCCCAGGGAGTTACAGACATGCCAATGTCCCCTATCATTAACACATAGATGCCTGTATACACAGGCATATGACACATGTGTTGCACAAGTGACAGTTTATTAAAAGGCATAACCCAACCTTGAAGTCCCCCACAACCTGTCTGAGGGGCTGCTGGCACCCCCTTTCCTTACTGGCTCAACCCCCCAGCAATGCTGGAGCCAGTGAGCCTTTTCACCTTCATTTCCTGTATTTTCTTCTCCATCAGCTGCTTGGCTGCCCTCAGATGGGCCAAGCTTGGTACTTGGACTACAGTACAGGCTTTCTCCGGGGAAGTTGCTGAAGAGAAATCCAGTAAATACTTAATCTCGGACTGGCTGAAACAGCTGATAACCAGTTTATAGAAAATATGCCATATGTAGCCTCTGGGAACTAAGTTCCTAGTTCATTTCAATCTGCATGAGAGAAAGACTGGAGGACTGCCAGAGGGTAGGAGATGGTTTAAAAACTAAAACTGCATCCCTCTTTCCTTTGTTCTGTCATCCAGAAAGCAGAATCTTGAAGTCCCCAAGGTAAAACATATGGGTAGCCCCTGACCAACCAGGGAAAAGGGACAGTAACCAAGACCAGAGATCCCTATTATGCACTAAGTTAACCACAGCCTGAGAAGAAAGGGCTAGGCTTTGGAGTCACTGAGGTCTGAGTTCAAATCCCGACTCGACTCGCTCTCTCTTTTAGAACCTTGATGAATCTAGCCTTGAAACCTGGCCATGATCAGTAGTATAGTAGAACAGTCCAGAGACCTACTTCTAGAGCTCATTCTTCCAATTTTGATGGAAATTCTGCCTTTTTCTGGACTGTAAGGTGGGGTAAATGGCATGTCCTTTCTGTGCTTCAGTTTTGTCATCTGGAAAATGCCTAGTCCATAAAAATCACTTAATAGATGCTGCCTATTTATTATGAAAAATAATAAATTACAGGCCCCACAAGAAACCAGCCTTAGAAAATAAAGAGTGGTACCTATTTATACTCAGAACATCAGTACATCCAATTTCCTTTCAGAAAGGAGTATCTACAATCAGTGTGTCCTTACATTAAATAATGGCCTACATTTAAGGATACTGTTCAAGATAGTTTATTTAACCCACACAGCCATCCTGCCAAGTTAGTATGCACTGAGCTTTGAGGTATATTGACTCTCACCTTCTGGGCTCTGACCAATTGAGACAAAGAACCATGACAGGTCAGAATCCTCAATGGTCAGCTGCACTGTACTCAGATCTGTGATCAAGATGACATCTTTTGTTAGTCTGTCCTACCCAGAAGAGATAGATCCTAACAGGATCCTTTATTTTTAAAAAAGCATACTTTTTATTTTATGTTTATGAATGTATTGTCTGCATGTGTGTAAGTATACCCATGTAATGCAATGCCCACAGAGATCAGAAGAAGGCATCAGATCCCCTAGAACTGGAGTTATGGATGGTTGTTTGCCAGCATGTGGATGCTGGCAACTGAACCCAGGTCCTCTGTAAGAGCAGTCAGTGCTCTTAACCACTGAGCCACCTCTCCAGCCTCGGGATTCTTTTTTAAAAAACAGTTTCATGGAGCAATGCAGCAGGAGGTAGAGGTTCCAGGCGTGCAGGAGCTGGCAGACCCTGAGCAAAAGGCAGCCCATTTCATGAGTGCAGGTTTCTCTTCTGAGAAAGATGAGCTAAAAGGACAGCTTGGTCACACGTGAGCAGGAATAAGGAAAACGAAGAACACATGTTCAATCTTGTCCTCTCTTGAGGAACATGTGAGCTGAAGTCCATGTCTCCCCTAACTTCATGGATATTCTCTACAGGTGTGGAAAATGGCACTCAGAAAGGCCTAGAAACCTTATGCTGCAAAACCAACAATGACACCAAACTACTAGACACACACACACACACACACACACACACACACACACACACACACACACACGCGCGCACACACACACACACATACATGCACACACACGTGCTGAGCTGTCTCTTTCCCTTTGTCTAGGACTCTGGTCATAAAGGCCTGAGTCATTTCTGCCCAGGCCCACTGGCTGCCCTGCTTCTCCACTGGACTGCAGCACTCCTCTACACGCCATGCTGTCGGGAAGTGACGCTTTCAGACAGTGATGATTAACCACCCAAATGAGTGGCACAGATAGTAAGTGTGGTAGGCTTTTAAAAATAGCCCTGAAAGCCTTTGGCGCATACAGAAAGGGCAAAATGACACTTGGAGCATCTCAAAGAGGAAGACATAAGTAGCACAAATGCTGAACTGGTTGGCCTATCTCTACCCTGCAAGTTCAGGGCTGCAAGAACTACAGACCACAGAGAAGCACTAGGCCACAGAGAGGCCTCTGCCTAAGTGCATCTCAAAAGAGGCCACTGGCAGGAAGGTCTTGGGGTGGGTGGGGCTCTCAGAAGGAATGTGTGGAGTGATGTGACCAAGGTTTAGGAAGTAAATCCCACTGATGTGAGCAGAGAGCTAATGCAATGGGTAAAGAACACAGGAGGAATGTGGGGGAGGTCACTGCAGAAGCTAAGGCACAAATGCATGAGGATGTTAGTCTTTATTCTGCCTCCTCCCTAGGGGCTGACTCACATGACCACTGTGGGTCAAGGCATCCTATGTGCATATTAGGGCTGAGAACACCATGGAATTCAGATGCCAGAGCTGAGAAGAGGAGCCAAGTGAGATAGCTCAAAGTCACTCAAAACCAAGGAAGGGGATCTGAGGCAAATACTGAGAAGACCCAGGGAGGGTGAGGATGGGGAAGGCTGTTCTGGGAAAATAGCCAAGACATATAAGCCTTCATTGTGTAGGGCTGTCCCAAGCATTAAGGCCTTGGGTCCCCTATATTGTGAGAACCAAAATCCTCTCACGAGTTTTAAAATTTAAAAGAAATATTTTATTATTTTTTAATTTAATTTTATGTGTTTGAATGTATTGCTTACATATATGTAAGTATACCCATGTTGTGTAGTGCAATGCTCAAGGAAGTCAGAAGAGGGAGTCAGATCCCTTGGAAATAGATTTACAGATGGTTGTAAGCTGCCATGTGGGTGCTGGGACCCAAACCCAGGTCCTCTGCACGAGCAGTCAGTGCTCTTAACCTCTGAGCCATCTCTCCAGCCCTCAATTTATACTTTGAGGGGACAGAAGTACTTCCATTGAGGAGCAGTTATAGAATCCATGGGAATTCTGGCAATGCAATTACCATATCCCATGACAGTGAAGTCACCAACAGTGCACAGATAGAGCCCCAAAACTGGTGCTTTCCTGTCAACACAAGCTCAGTGTGTGCAAACTGCATCACCAACTGACTGTACTTAGGTGTTTCTGGCTGTCTGTCATATGTACACCTTTCTTTAACTCTTGGCCTGCCCATCCCTTCTTACATTGGACACACAAGCCCTTGAAGGTACAAATACTTACCTACACCATCTTTTCTGTAGAATCTTCCTTGCCGTTACTGCTCATCATGGCAGGGATACCTGTCCAGCTCTGAGGGAAAAGAAACCTGAGACCCAGTATTTCCCCTCATTCTTGCTTCCCTGGATCCTAGCAATTTCACAGGTGAGAAATTTTCTTTGAGCTCTATGTAAACAGACTTCTGATTAAACTGGAGAAGTTAAGAGATGAACACCAATACAAAGATTTTCATATTTTTTATTATAAATAGCCCAAATATTTGGTCCCATTTCCAGTTTAAATGGGTAAACCATAATATTGATGGCTCGCAACAGATGCAAGATGAATTGAGCTTCTCTACCAGCTAGCTGAACCACTTTTAATGGGGAATATATCGAAGCTATAAATTCCTGTAGACAGGATTGCTATGCAATAGCATAATATATCTTCTATTCAATCTTTTATACATTATGTTTTGTCCTGCATTCCTGTGGATATATTTATGGATCTGGAGCTTTTCAGTGAAGAAGAGTCAAGTACCTCCTCTTTCCTTTCTCCACATTTCCACAGCCCCTAGCGATAGTCCTCGCTTATTCTTGCTCTTCATCAGAGAGCTGAAGTGTGTGCTTTGTCCTCATGGCTGTTTCCTCTCTGAGAATGAGGCTTCGGGACTCCAAACTTTTCTAGGCTTTTATTGTCCACTAGGAAGTAGAGGTACCAGGAAAAAATGAGTGGATGCTTAAAACTAGGAATCCTGCCCATTGTCCACTCTTCTGGTATAGTGGCCTCTGGATCTGTTTTCAAATCACAAGTGTCATAACCTAATAAGCCACAATCCCTCTGAGGGCCTTGGTATGTGGCTTTTCCCTCTGACCAGACCAAGACTGTATTAGTTACTTTTACATTCCTTGACAGAAGCAGCTTAAGGGAGGAATGATTTACTTTAGTTCACTGTTTAAGAGAGGTTTCAATTCATTGCAGTGGGAGGATATGGCAGAGGTCATGGTGGCCAGAGTATGTGGCAGAGAATCCCCACACCATGGTGACCAAGAAGCAAAGGGCAACCAGGATTATGGTGGATAGAAGCTCCAAGTCCTTCCTCTAGTGACCTACTTCCACTTGCCAGGCTTCACATCCTAAGGCTCCCCAATCTTCAAACTAACACTACAACATGGGACCAAGCCCAGAAAGCGTGAGCCTATAGGGAACATTCCAGATTCAAACACTACCAAAGACCTAACAGACCTAAGCCAGCCCCACCCCATGAGCTGTCGGAGGCAAAATTTAACAAACAGCACTCCAGCACTCAGCAGAAAGAGCAGCTAACTTCTGTTGGCATCTTTAAGATAGCTTGTCCCTGGCCTGCCTCTCAGCTTCGTCAGTTTGCAGATGCATGGCGTGAGCTCTACTCAAAGCCTCGGTTTCTTCATCTATAACAACAAGGGTAATAGTATTTCCAGTGGTGTGCTGGTAAATATTTAATGACCCTATTGTGTTTATTTCCTTTGTTTTTAATGCATTTTATTTAATGGCAAGTTTATATAATTTTATTTTTAGTAACAGTTCTGTGTATCAACCAGCCTGCTCACTGGATTTCTGAACTTGTAACAATCAGCTCTTGTGAGCTGGTAGGAGGCATTTCTCACATAACCCTGAGTCCCACAGAGCATAGTTATGAAGCCTAAATTACTGAGGTCTTAGCACACATGACTGAAACCTCGTGCAGAGAAATCCTTTATTTAGTGATGGTTGTCAGCATTAATAATAATGAGAAGAGTAAGGAGAAAGGCAGGACTTGCATACCTCAGTTTTATTTTAACTTGTGTACTTAAATACAGGTATAAAAATAAATCCTCTTTTGAAACCAAAACTCATTGTTCAGTTTGAGTTTTGATACATATAAGAAGGGATCTGATAGACCAAAAAAAGTGCAGGAAGAAAAGGAGGGAATTGGTGCTGAGAGGTATTTCGGACCATCTTTAGCACAGGAACGTGGGGGAAGAAAGCCAGTGGCTTTCTCCCCATCCTTATGGTCAGAATATCTATCACAGGGCAGCTTCTTCCTTTGGTTTCCACTGATTGAACTGGGAATTCTCCAAATGCCATTAATCACTACCTCCAAATGTAGGACCAACAAATGCAATCCAAAACGCAATAGAAGTAATCTTTTCATCTTTTATGGTCACCTGATCCACCATTTCCATCCCTCTACTTAAAAGAGCAGAACTTGACTATGAAGACATCTGTACAAACAGCTGTGCTTTTAGCTAAGTGATTAGAGGATGCATGGCAAGGATGATGAATGGGGCTGTCTCCTCGGGTAGAGTGTGTTAACACCTACCTCATGGCTATGGAAGAGTTCACTGAGATAGAGATAGTCCACATAATGTGATTAGCACAGTGAGTGCTTGCTACTGCTAGTGTAATGCTTCCTGGGCCTGAGGAAGCCTAAGCTAATGATGGAGTTGGCAACTATTTAGAAACAATAATTAAGTGTAACAAGCTTTTATCTTCCTTGGATCTTGAGCCTCAGAGATTTCATTCACCCTACTCTCTGGATCCTCACCCTACTGCATCAATAGAAATAAAATTTCCCTGACCAAGTGCTCTAAAAAGCCATGAAGTTCCACTACAGAATTCATAATAAGGGGCATTCTGAGGCTACTTAGCTCATCTTTCCCACAGTCTGGTAATTTCAAAAGCTTCAAGGCCACCACAAAATCAAAGATAATCATTATCTGCCCTAATCCCTCTCCCACTTTCCCACCTTCCCTCTCTTTCTCTTCCTCATCTTACTCCCCCAGACACTCTGAGAAGGAACACAGCATCTGGGATCAGAGGTCCCACATCTCCTAATAGTTCAGATATTTACTAATCAGTGACCTTAGTATCCTTGGTTGCAAAATGGGAACAATCCCTAACACAGAAAGATAATGCAGAGAGTAATTTAAAATGCTTTGTAAAGTGATGCATCTTCTACCAAGGATAGTGGTTAGAGTCTTTGGTGCGGCAACGCATAGCTTAAGAGACATTTTAGACCTGTTATCTCGTCTGGATTGTGCAGTCCGAAGTAGAGACAGAGAATAGTGGTTTTGAAGTGGCTGAGTGGGGCTACTGGGCTGCAGTGAAAGCTTCACTCTGGGCTGAAGGTGGAAGCACTTGGGGAAAATAGGGTGAAACCAGATTAAGAGTTCGGACTTTATAGTGCAGGTAATGGGATATTTAGGAGCTTTGAGCAGAGGAATGACATGTAATTGAATTTGCTGAATCTTGTCAACTTGACTTGCTCTCCTGTCTCCATTACCCCGAGTAAATAAAGCCAGTTCTCCAGGCTTAACTTCCAACATTGTTCTCGCTCCCACATAGATGTAACAGGATAGTGGAAAAGAATTTCCCTGCTACCCCAGAATTAACAACCGGGACCTCCATCTGGCAAACAAAAGGGCACTGAGAATATAATGTTCTGACAACAGCTTCAAATAGTCAAAGCTGGACCCTGAGCAGGCTCTGCTGCCACTAGCCACCTCTCCCTTGGTATGCCTTCCCTCTCCATCTATGTGAGACAGTCATGCTTCTTGGGAGCCATCCTTGAAATCCTGAGGTATTAGTTTACTGCTGTACACAGTAGTATTTTCTTCCTTCCAGTGAGCAGTGGGTGAGGGGTATGGCTGTCATCTTTCCATTACAACACATGCCAGAGAAAACTTAGAAACAGAGAAGTTTTTTGATCCAGAGTTTTGGAAGCTTCAGACCAGATCCTTTTGCTTTAGCCTAGGTAGTACAGTACATCACAGTGGAATGTGTGGAAGAGGCCTGAATTCATGGTCAGGAACCAAACAGGAAACAAGGAAGAAAAGGACAGAATCCTGTTATCTATTCCAAGGGCAGGTCCCCATTGATCAGAAGACTTCCTGCTAGGCTATGCCTCTTAAAGTGTCCACCACTTCCCAATAGGATCAGGCCTCTAACACATGGAGCTTCTGGTATGTCACAGATCCATCACACTACAGCAAGCAAAAGCGGAGCACCAGTTGAGACTGGCAAGGACACAGCACCTGCTGTGTGAAGACCATAGCACAAAGTTTAAGCGCCTGTGAGGGACTCTAGTCTACCTATATTCAAACTTTAGTTCCGTAGTTGCTCTGCTGTGTGACCTTGACCATGTTTCCCAACCTTCCTATAATTCCTTTACATCACTGGTATAATTGAGATAGTAGTAGATAACCTAGTGCTATCTATGAACTAGGGAGAGGACCCTCACCAGAACCCAGCCACACTCACAGTCTGATCTTAGCCTGCTAGCTTCCAGAACCATGAGAAAACAAGTTTCTGTTTTCAGGCCACCTAGGCTACGAATTTCATTATGGCAGCCTACTGAGCAAAACCCTATATAGTATGTTAGAATGGAGCTGTGCTCATAGTAAGAGCTATAAAAGCACTTGTTTTGACTATTATTGGATGCTGATTTCTGCAGGGTACCTGTCAAATTATTCCATTCCTACCTGACTATGTATTAGTTACTTTTCTGTTACTATGATGAATATCATGGAAGACAATTTATAGAAGGAAGAGTTTATTTGGGCTTATGGTTCCAGAAGGCTCAGAGTCTACAATGGTGAGGGAAGCAGCCAGAGCAGACTCTGAGGGCTAACATCTTCAAGCAGAAAGTGGGACAAGGCTATGAACTTTCAAGCCCCGCCCCTGGAAACATGCTTCTTCCAGCAAGGCTACACATCCTAAAGGTTCCATGACCTTCCCCAATCAGTGCCACCAGCTGAGGGCCATATAGCAAGTGTTCAGATACCTGAGCCTATGGGGATATTTCTCATGCAAACCACCACAGTCTATATCCTTAAACTGCAACCCTGGAGGATCCAGAAGAGGAGCCAAGAGAAGAAGGAATGATAAGACAGATTAGACACCTTGCTCCAGACCCACCTTGCAAGTCTCTCTACCCAAAAGAAAAGATTGAGTGAAGGTTAAAGAAAAAAATAAGATTCAACTTGAATATAGAAATGGATTTAAAATCCAACCACAAAGACTTTAGTTTTGGGTTTTTTTTTTTTCATTTTATTACTTCTTTTTAATTG
>NW_008330588.1:1896800-1900007 GCF_000622305.1 Nannospalax galili
CATGTGAATAAAGAAATGAGTTTAAAAACCAAACACAAAGACTTTGTTTTTGGGTTTTTTTTTTTTTTCATTTTATTACTTCTTTTTAATTGGCAACACAATTAAATCCAGTGATATGAGTCAAGAAATAGAGACAATGTGGCCTACTGGGTATGTGCAAAAGACCTACATTTGGGCATAGGAACTCCAGTCTGCTAGACCCTGGCAGAAAGGGCCCCAGTGGGATCAATAAGCACAAGAAACAAGTTGAACATCCAGGTCACTAAGAACTTTCCCAGTGTGAACTTGATTACTTAATCACATCTTTTAGAGGCAAGATGTCTGACTCTCCAAGCAGGAGCTGGAACTGATACTCAGCTGATGAAAACCTGATGTTCAGGTTTTCTTTCTCAACATACCGGGAAGGTAACAGGATCATCCAGGTGAGAAAACAGAGTCCTTTAGCCAGCAAGCCTCATTTTAAGGAATACAGCAGCCTTTCTAACCAAGCACTCTTCTAACCAGGAACTCGTTTGCTAAATATGGTCTACTCTGAAGGCCACCCCTGTAGGCATGTCCCTAGACCCAGAGTCTACTCCAGAGATCCCAATCCAGTGATCAGATGCATCAGATGGATGGTGAATATGGCCATAGGCTACACAGAAAATGAATCTAGAGGTTCAGTGCCGCTCAGCTTCCCACCAATGACATGCACCCCCAAGCTTTCACTGCTGCATCCTCCCATTCAGAATGTTTTCACTCTCCGTCCTCAATTTCTCTTCCCCTTCCTCCATGCCCTGCTCCCATTTTCTCCACCTTTGAGCCTTTACAGGGTGGGCTTCGGTGTGAACATGAAGGATATCCAGGTTCTCTTCATAGCCAGCTCTGGAAAGCATACCTCCAGTTAGCCCACAGAAGGAGCCCTAAGGAAGGAAGAAAGCATGTAAGTTGATCTGAGCCTTTTAGATATTAAAAAAAACTGATGGTTCTTACAGGGTAGTTTAATTGGTAGGGTGTCTTCAGCTGTCATAACTGAGGATTACCACGAGGCCACTGACATTTAGAGGGCAGGGCAGGCATGGCAGATGATGTGTAGTCAGTGGACGACTCTCACACAAGGGAGCATTGTCCCATGCTTTGCCTGACTCTATGCCAGACACTTATGCTGGATGCTCAACTCATCTACAAAAGCACACACATCTTTGTGTTTCCACTGGAACAGTCTGCACTCTGTCTTGAGCTGTTATTTCCGTTTTACTTAAGGTCATTTTTTACTGTTTCTTCTGCTAGTCAAAGACTTGTTAATTCTGATCCTGACAGAGTTTTGCTTTTTAGCATCCACCGTGTCTGCACGCTTTCATGACCTTTCCTTTGCATCCCGAATTCCCTCTGGTTAGTTCTCTTTTTTTTAAAAAAATTGAGTTTTTGTGCATTTAATATAATAGATCTTAATCAAACTTAGATGCCCCCTCTGCTCCCTTAACCCCCTTCACCAGATTTCAGGTATTCTGTCATAGATGTTAAGTCCTAGCCAGTTAAGCATTTGTATCCAGGTGTCCCTCAGTGCAAGTTCATCCACTGGAGTTTACTCAGCCTATCTGGAGTCACTCCCTCAAAGGGGATCTACTCTCCTTCACCCCACAATAATCATTTGCTAATAGTTCCTTGGCTAGGGTTGGGGCCTGCTGCCCATTTCCCCTGTTCTATGCTGAGTTTTTGTCTGATTGAGCCAGCATGGGTCTTGTACACCACTGTTGCAAGTTCATGAGCAAATTCCCAAAGGCCCGAAATTCTGCTTCCTTACATTCATGCCCCAATCCTGGCTCTTAGAATCTTTCCACCCCCTCTTCGGCAATGGTCCCTGAGGAGTGGGTGAGTAACGTTCAGTATAGGAGTCCTATCCAGAAACACGAATTCTACAGTCTCTTGTTCTCTAAAAATTGTGTTAACCAGTTGTGACCTTTTGTGTGCATCACTCTGTCATATGGAAGTTTCACTGTTGAGAGTTGAAGAATTAAAGCTGAACATATTCATTCTCAGTAGAATTAAACAACCAACTTGTATTGTGGATATTGTCAGTCATTCATATGTAGAATTTTAGATCAGTTTTTTTAATTCCAAACGTATAGGATATAAAATTGAGTGTCTTTCCCACCCCAGTGCTCTAACCAAGCTTCCCCTACCGAAGAATACCCCTTGTTAGCCATTTCTTGTGTCATCTTTCTAGAGACTGCCTATGTACTTAACAAGAGAGACAGAGACAGAGAGATTAATTCTTCCTTTTCTCACATAAATGCTTGAATGTCCTTCTAATCTGTCACAGAGATGTTCCTATAGCAGTACCTATAATGTTCTATACCCTCCTGAGTAAAGACAGATCATTTCACTGTAGCACAATCACAATTTTTTTTAACCAGTCCCTGTTGATGGACATTTCCTTAGTATATGCAATGGTATGTTTAATAACCAGATATAAACAACATTGTGCATAGACACAAATACAGTTACAGGGCAGATTCTAGAACAGTAAATTAATAAACCAAAGTATATGTATTTAATGTGTATAAAGATATCTTAATTATATTCCCTCCAGCAATACTTAGGAATTCTCACTCAAAACTTCCCGTTATTGTTTGAATATGAGATGTCTGTCATGTGTTCTCTGTTGAATGTTTGGTTCCTAGATGGGAATACTACTTTGGGAGGTTCTAGAAACTACTTTAGGAGGTGAGCCTAGTACAGAGTAGGTCAGGTCACTAGGGACATGTCCTTGACTGCTGTGTCGTGTCCTGGGCTCCTCTCTCTGTCTCTCCACCTCCTGTCTGCCGTGAGTGCACAGCCTCTACAGCCTCTCCTGCTGGCACCATGTTTTGCCTCCCTGTGGCCCCTGAATCAGCAAAGCCACAGAAATGCACTGAGACCTCCGAAATGAGCGAAATAAGGCCTTCCTCCTTTATAAAGTTGGTTTTCTCAGATTTGGATGCAATAATGGAAAATGAGCACGTTTACCTCACACACCACATCAGCTTTTGTACTTTTGTCCATATAGGTATCCTAGAACTTAAGACTTTTTCTGCTATGTGGGAAATTTGGTGTATTTTAATATTTAGACATCTTTTTGTTTTGTTTTATTCTTCATCTCTTTCCCTCATATCTGATTTGGAATACTAGGCTTTCTTCCTTATTGATGTTTAGGTGTACATAATATATATGATGATATATATATGG
>NW_008330588.1:1901129-1945704 GCF_000622305.1 Nannospalax galili
CCCATCCATTCCCCCCTATCTGCCCTTCTGGTAAATCTAGTCAGCCAGAGGTCCCTGTTCCAGGAGGATCAGCTGTTCCTCATCTACGGCAATCCATTGTCAGTATTCCTTTGGATAGAATTGGGGTCTGCTGTTCATTTTTCCAGTAGTATGTTGGGTTACTGTCTGGAAGAGCCTTTATCTATCCTGGCTAACATCTCGACTGAAGGTATCGCCTGTCTGGCTTTGCTGTTTGTCAAGTAACTTTTAGCTATATATATGTATGCTCTTATGAAATTATATTGGCCCCTTTAATCTTTGGTTATACTTCCCTTTTGGGTGTTTAAGGACATACCATTGGACCAGATAAACTGATTTGTTTTCACTCTTGAGGTCGTTTGAGGATCTGTTCCTCAGGGGTCCCATGGGCTTGGGAGGAGCCCCTGGCTCCTTTCTTTTACCAGTTCCATCTATGTGAAGATAAGTCAAAAGTCCTGCTTGACCATTGTTGGCTCTTTTAATAATGTGCCCATGTACAACTATTTTTAAAAATGTTTTGGTGAGCCTCATTCATGTATAATCTTCGGACTAATTTCATGCCTCCCAATCCCTTTCCAACTTCTTCCACACACCCTCAACTGCCTCTCAAGTTTCTGGCCCTTTCCTTGATTATTATTGTTACATATACATGTATACATTTACAGATACATATGTATATGTATATATAAATATGTGGAGAGAGTTATAGTTACAGTTAATAAACAGAGTCCATTCAGTTGTGCTCCTGTGTACTAATGCTCAAGGCTGGGTTTTTTTCTATTTTTTCTTTACTAAATTTTTGTACACTTCATACAATACATCTTAACTATATTTAGACCCCCCCTTCTCTATCTGCACCCTCCCCCAAAGGCTCCCCCAACAGAATTCATGTATTCTGTCATATATGTTAAGCTTATTGAGTTAAATTTATATCTCCAAATGTCCCTCATTGTGAGTTCATCCACTGGAGTCTGGTCAGCCTATCTAGCATCACCCCCTTAAAGAATGCCAACTCTCCCTCATCCAGCAGCGATCAGTTGCCAATAGCTCCTCAGCTAAGGTTCAGGCTTCTTACCCATTTCCCCTCTTCTATGCTGGGTTTTTGTCTGGTTTGAGTTTGCACGAGTCTTGTGCATGTTGTCAGCAATGCTGCAAGTTCATATGAGCAAGTTCCCAATCGCCTGGAAAACTGTTTCCTTGTGGCCATTTACTGTCCTTGATTCTTACAAGTCTTTCCATCCCCTTTTCCACAATGGTCCCCGATTAATGGTAGGTGAAGATAACATAGGAGACATATCCAGGGACATGCACTCTGCAGTCCCTGTTGATTGCCATAAGTTGCATGAGGAAGCTTCGCTGGTGAGAGTTGACAGATAAGTTAATATTCTTTCTGTCCCCTGTTCCCCTATGTTCCCTGAGACTTAGGTGTAGAAGTTGAATTGTATATGTATCACTTAGGACTGGGCAGTGCACAGACACTTATTATCTGGGTTTGATCAGTTCTGGAACTCTGTAATAGTTTTACATACAGTTATACATGTCTTTAATTATAATGATACACATTAGAATACAGTAAGAAATTAAGTTTGTAAAGGGATGTGACAGATGTAGGTTCTTCTCTAGGTTCTATGACCTCTACAGCCATGTATATTTGGCTATGTTTACAATACCACACATGGCTTCCTGCCCACTGAGCAGGCTTTAAGTCCAATTAGATAGCTGTTGATCACCCCCAAGAAAAAAGTGCCACTACTGCAACGATAGAGATTGTTTACTGCACTGGTCATTGCTGTGGTTATTAAGCTTTAGAACTGAATTGGACCATTGATTGATTTTCTTTCTCCCTTAGCAACTTACATAGTATTCTCTGGTACTATGAGAGTTGGTCTTCAGAGAGGAGGCTTCCAGGTCAGTTCTAGCTCCATTGCTCCAAGTCCTGTGTTCAAAGTATGTCATGTCTTCAGCAATAGGGTCTTAACTTCCAGTTCTGGAGGTAACTGAAGGTTGCTGCAATAGCCTGTGTTATTTTGGGATTCTCTTATACTGCCCTGACCAACAACTCAAAGGGAGGTTTCTTCTGTCTGGAACTATGTTTTTTGTCATATAGCCTTATATAGCAATACACACGCACGCACACACACACACACGCATGCACGCATGGACACACACATGCACACATAATGTTTATAGGCTTTCGTCTGGGATTTAACACCACCTAAGCGTTATTTATCTCTCCTGTCTCTCCCCCTTTATTTTTGATACATCTTTGGTTCTTTTGTAATTTATTTTATATTAAAGGGTGACTTAGAAATCAGAATACTGTTTCCTGAATAACTACATAGTTGCTCTGAAAATTGTTGAACAATTTACTTCATTAAATTTAAATGAACCTGTGTCACAGTGGAGTAGCATAGGACATCAGGTAAGAGCCTGAACTCTGACATCTGGTGACAGGTGGTCAAATGCCAGGTTAGAACACAAACTCCCTATGTATCCATTGTTGTTACCAGTATAATTACTGTTCACGGCTTCCCCCATGTGTTGGTGCTGTGGGACCCTCTATTCTGGTGAGAGTTCATGTTGTACATCATATGTCTGCACATAATCCTCTAATCATTGCAGCTCTGCATTATTTTTACATTTGTGTATCATCATTTTGGTTACTATTATGACAGTGTCTTTCCTCTCTTTTGTTCACTATCTGGCTATTTGTGTGTGAAGACTTCTGATATCTGCATATCATTTTCTATAAGCTGTCTTTATGAATTCTCTTACAGTATGTAACAAGTTGGCTCACTTGGCTTTTCCAAGTATTAAATTCATGCAACCTATAATTACTAATAGTGTCACCTCCTTTACCCCCAATATTTATTGTACCTATTTCTATCTCTTATTTAATTATGTGGTGGAATACTCACACTAGTAGGCTTTCTTATCTTGTTATTGACTTTAATGTGAATGCTTTGGCATGTTACATCATTATGCATAATATTGGCGTAGGGCTAGAGGTAGAATTTTTTATCAGATTAAGGAAATATCTGTCTACTTTATTAACACTTTTATCATGAGTTAAATTTGCATTTTATTCTGAATGTCTTTTTCTAGTATCTCTATTTTTTATCTATAAATGCTGTGATTCAGGGGGCTGGAGAGATGCCTCAGTGGATAAGAACACTGGCTATTCTTGCAGAAGACCCAGGTTCGTATCCCAGCACCCACATGACAGCTAACAACTATCCGTAACTCCAGTTCCAGGGGATCCGACAGCCTCTTCTGTCCTCCACAGGCATTGCACGACACAGGTGCACTTACCTACATGCAGGCAATACATGCATACAAATAAAATAAAATAATAAGTAAAATATTTTTAAAAAAATGTTGTGATTCAGGACAGTCAAATGGCTCAGTCTGTGAAAGCACCTGATACCTAACCTGACTACTGGAGTTCAATCCCTGGGACCCATAGAATGGAAGGAAAGAAATGACTCCTGCATGTTGTCCTCTGACCTCCACATGTGCTCCACGGCATACACACACACACACACACACACACACACACACACATACACAAATAAATAAATAAATAATAAATAAATAAAGATGTTGGGTCATGTTCATTATGTTATCCTTCATACTGTGCTTAAGGGGCACTCTTCTAATCTCTAAAATTCAAAAATAAACACTTAAAATTGACTTCTGCCCTCCTGGAGCTTACTGTCTTCTTAGAAATACTGTCAATAATGAAGCAAAGAGATGGCCAATAGAACATTAGTGTGATTGCATGCGCAGATCACATACTATTGCATGATCCTTCCATTTCTAAGTGGTCTAGGTTTTTATGAATAAGGATAGATGGAACGCTCTTAGATTTACCCAATACATTATTGAAGGAGCAGTAAAAGGAATTTTACCAACATCCTTAAAGGTGGTAATCAGAGAAAAAAAATTCATTTCATGTGCCTTGATGAGGTCAGACAACTCAATAAACTTTTTTGTTTATAACATTGTGATAGAATTAGTGAAAAAAATCAGAATTAAAGAATAGCTAAAATTTTTCAAAATGCACAGTTCATACAGAACAAGGAGAACATGGAGTCATTTGTTGGGAAGTGACTGGAAAAGAGAGTGAGAATTGAGTTTCCCAAACAGTTTCCAACTCATACTGTCCTCTACCTTCAAGAGCCACTACTAGCATTCCCAGTGTCCTGCCTTCTGTCCTCTCTTTGACAGACATTGTCATCCATCAGGAACAAAGCTGCCTCTTCTAAGAACCCATTCCTATTTTCCCTTCTGTTAGAGCTTCTCCCCTCTTTAGTGCCAAGGGGCTCTGTTTAAGTATCTCTTTACATTTATCATGCCATAGTAGTGCCTGCATTAGTGTCCTAGTTTGTTCTTCATTGCTGTGACAAAATACTCTGACCAATACCAACCTGGGGAGGAAAGGGTTTATTTAGCTACATCTCCCAGGTCGCAGTTCATCAGGGAACCCAAGGTGGGAACTCAGGACAGGAACCTGGAGGCAGGAGCTAGAGCACAGGCCATGGAGGAGCTCTGCTTACTGGCTAGCTCCCCAGCCCCTGCTCAGCCTGCTTTCTTATGCAACACAGGCCCACCTGCCCAGGGTTGGCACCACCCACAGTGGGCTGGGCCCTCCCTCATCACTCATCAAGAAGATGGCCCTCAGACATGGCCACAGGCCAGTCTAATAAAGGCAATTCCCCAACTGAGGCTCCTCAACCCAGGTGTGTCAAGTTGACACTAAAGCTATCCAGCACAATTAGCTTATAGCATCCTGGCACACACTGTGCTCACATATTCTTGTATCTGCATCCTTGTATTCATACCACTACTGACTCCAGGCTTGGCCATGGAACTTGCTTTGACAAGTTTGTGACGGCAAATGCTATATAACTTTAAAGGTGCTGTGGGGTTAGATTAGTGCAGTTCTCAGACCTCATCAGGGAAGTTTCTTTGTGCAGCAAATGACAGTTAACTCAGAAATCCACACCTGATCAAAGAATAGGGGGTAAGAGTCAGTGGAGTTCTCAGCCACAATGTTTGACATTTATATCATCCCTTCGACCCACATCTCAAGGACCATTGCAGAAGAGGAGTTGGAAAGACTGTAGGAGTCAGAGGTTGGGGAGGATTAGGGTGAAACAGTGGCTTTTAGACAGGACAGGACTACCGTATTCATGAACACACAGCAGCGATGGTTGCCTGCACAAGATAAAGCCAGTCAATACTCCAGGACAGAGCAGGGAGGGCCTCATGAAACTCCACCCCTAACTGAGGAGTTGTTGACAGTTGATGGCTTCTAGGAAAGGGAGAGTCAGTTTTCTTTAAGGGTGTGGCCCTGGTAGGTCAACCATGTTCCTGTGGCTGGCCCCACACCCATGAGTAAGTATATGGGCAGCACAAATTAGAAACCAGGCAGAGATGTCATTTTCTGCTGGACACAGGCTGGTACTTGCATTCAGAGTGCACAGTCCTTTCCACTGGGACTGTTGGCCATTTACAAAGGCTGTTGTTGGTCAAGAAAAGAATAGTGACCTAAGATTTAACAGGACACCTGAGTCCTGATCTCCTGTGTGACCTGTTCCACCTGCCTAATTCCCTTTCTTCCTTACCTAATATACCTGCTCAAAGGAACATAGTAAATAGTATGAAATTGCTCTCAGGAAATAAAGGCAAGAGACCACCTTCCGCTGACAAGCAGGCTGTGTTCTGTACGTTCATGTTTCAGAAGGCTCTTTGGAAGTGAGCATTATATTTTCCCATAGAAACCATATTGAAAATGATGGTTACGTTCCCTAGCTCCCACGGAAAAGCCTATTCAAACATAATGTAACTGAAGTAACGTGTATTTGCAAAGAAGAACAGTAGGAAAAATACTGTTACAATAGTAGTAATTAAAAGAGGAAAACTAAGAAGCAGTATTTCTGACTCATCTCAAATACCTGGGCTTGAAGAAAAGTGGAGGAGGTGGCAGAAGGCTTCGTGAAGAGCAAAAGGCACCTTTCCATCTCCTGAATGAGAGTACTGCCTACCCTCCCAAGGTAAGCTTGTCCCCTTCTTAAGCACTCCAGTCTAGGCACGTGACTTGTGCTGTGATTTTTTTTTTTTTTTTTTTTTTTTTTTTTTTTTGGTAGTCTGAGCTGTCCTGGAACTCACTATGTAGACCAGGCTGGCCTCGAACTCACAGAGATCTGCCTGCCTCTGCCTCCCAAGTGCTGGGACTACAGACGTGAGCCACCACACCCAGCTGTGCTGTGATTTTTATCCACAGTTTTAAGTACATGTAAAATGAGGAGAGAGGGAACATCCATCTGGTCATGAACTTAAAAAATAAAAAGGCTAAGGAAGAGGTTACTAACCCTGGGAACAACGAGGGATGTTTTCAAGGATGATTATGTACCACCCCGGGCTTCTATCCCATTTTCTTCATTTTCCCCACCACGACCTGCAGAAAGATCTCTCTCCATTTTATGAATAAGAAACACCAAGGCTGGATGGGGAAACAATCTTGCCAATAGGGTCAATAACGGATCCAGAGTTCTATCGTGGGGCTGTGAGACTCTAAAGCCCATTTCTTCTTCTTGGATGCGAACAAAAGGAACAAACAGAAAAGCAAAGATTATTTCTACAGAACGAATGAGGAAGTCACTGGAGGGGCCTGTGGGAGCCATAGAACACGTTCCGCAGGGACACCTGGTACTCAACCGAAGCAAGTGACTGAGGAAACTGCAGCCTTGGAGTGGTGAAGAAAAATACCCAGGTAGTTATGTGGAACACTTATGGTACTGAAAGCCAGGGTTCAGGGAGCCAAGAAGAGTCAGTACAAGTGCATCCTGGCTGCCACACAAAATATATTGAACTGGAGGGCTAATAAACAAAGCACATTTATTTCTTATAGTTTGGAGACTGGGAAGTCCAAAGTCAAGGTGCTGATAGTCTGGGTGACTCTGAAAGACTGATCTTTAGGTTTATGGATGAAGTCTTTTCCTGTGTCTTCATGTAGAAGAAAGAGCAAACGTGCTTGCTCATTCTCTTTTGTAAATACACCAGTTCCATGCATGAGGGCTCTGTACAAACTTACTCATTCCCCAAAAGCTCCATGACTTAGTACCATCACATTGGGTATTCAGTTTCAACACCTAAATTTGAAAGGACGCAGACATTCACTAATGGCAGCAGTATTAACCAAGTGGATCTAGTTCCCATCCTTAAAAATACTTCCTGAAATGAGTGATTCACAGTTAAAACTAAATCCACAAAGAGACAAAGAAAAGAACCATCAAAAAGACAGAAAAGAAGTTAATAAATAAATAAAGCAAATTAATCACAGAAGATTATGCTGAGTGGAAAATGCACCTTGTAAAGAAGATGCTTTCTCCTTGGGTAAACAACCCTGGAGTGTGCACAGGAAACACAAGAAACTTTGCAAATTACTATTTCCTTTCATGTGGATCAACTCAGGGGTTCTTGCTCATAAAATTAAAAGAAATAAAATTAAACTGGAATCAGCTCCCTTGGGCTCCCAGAAAGTGCTTGTGCTCTGTGGGAGGGCTGCAGAGATGGAAAAGCATCCTTTTTCAGTAATGTGACTTTTCTCCCACAGCTGTCCTTTGATGACAGAGTTAGATGCTCAGTGAGGGTAGTGGCAGCTCCCAGAAAGGAAGGGCCAATTTCTTCCCATACCATGCACCTTGACCCCGGGCATAGCCCCTTTCATGGTCACATCCCTTCTACTCAGTGTGTCAAGTGTGCATATTGCCATCTGCTCTGTGTCAATGGCATAAAAGTGCTACTGGGCATGCAGATGTCCCAGCATGGTATCTCCCCTGGAAGAATCCATGACCCAGTTGCCGAGAAAAGCCAGCATTGGAAGCAAGCCGAGAACCATTTTAAGACAAACTCCATGGGCTTTCTCCCAAGTTCTACAACCTGCATCTCCCTCCCCCCAACCCCCAACCCCAGCTCCTTTGAATTTTCATTAAGAAATCTGTATTTTCAAGGTGCTGTTTTCACTTCTAAGCTCAAGATGCTTCCTGTCTAGAAAATAGGATGAATGTGGAAAATGGAGATGACAGTTAAACATAGCTTTCGATTGCTCAATCTAACTTGTAAGAAAATCAATCATTCGTTGTAAAATATGATTTTTTATTAGCTATTCTAATTGATGAGTCAAGGGTTATAACAATATTTGGAAAGGAAACTGAACTTCGGGTCACTTCTGACATTTACATTTAATACTAAATTAAGTACATTTTATGAGGGAGAAAGCTTTGCTTTGACAGCTAGAAAATGAAGATGAGCCTCCAACAGGTTGGCCTTATCCCCCACCCACCTCAGACAGCATGGGCTCTTGTATGTCTGCAGCAGGATTTTGCAGTGCTTGATTTCTGCTTTCCTTTATTATCTTTCCTCCTCTTCCTCCTTATCCTCCTCTTCTGCCTCCTCTTCTTCCTCTTCCTCTTCTCCTCGTCTTCCTCCTTATCCTATTCCTCTTCTTTCTCCTCCTCTTTCTCCTCCTCTTCCTCCTCCTCGTCCTATTCCTCCTCTCTCCTTCTCCTCTCTCTTCCTCTCTCTCCTCCTCCTCTCTCCATTTTTCCTTCTCCTCTTTCTGTCCTTTCCCTTTCCTTTTCTCTCCCTCTCACTCACTCTTACCCCTCTCTCCCTCCCTCCCTCCCCCTTTCTTTTTCTCATTCTCCCTAGCTCTCTCTCCCCCTCTCCTACCCTCTCCCTCTTTGTGCATCGTTAGGAAACGCAGACCAGAAAAAGAGGAAGAAACTTGATTTTAGAAGTGCAAATATTAATTATCCAGGGCACACTAACTGCCAGGAACTGACAGAGCTCTTTGCAAGCATCATCCAGTGGTATTTTGTGAACACTCTGCCCACCCAGAATTATTTCCCCTCCACCACACCCATTATATTAGAAACCCACATTCTGAAACTCCAACTTACTTGCCCAGGATCATTCACCATGTAAGTGACAGAAATGGGGTGTCAATCAAACCTCTTTGTCTTCAGAACTCATGTTCATCTCAACACATGTCCCCCTCAAAGTCCTTGCTTGGGTTGGCAAGTAATAACTGTCTGAATAACAATCTTTGGTTATTCCATTCTAGAGTCTTGCCTTTTATGAGACCCCTTTTTGAGTCCTATATGCCTAAGAGTTCTCAAAGGAACATAACTAACAGATAATGTGTGCTGCATGTGTATAAAACAAGGAGGTATGAGTGTGTGTGTGTGTATGTGTGTGTGCGTGTGTGTGTGTGTGTGTGAGTGAGTGTGTGTGTATGTGTGTGTGTGTGTTTCCCCTATTGATGAGAGGGAGAATTACTATGGGACTTGATGCACTGATTATGAAGACTGAAAAGTCATTTGACTTGCCACCAGCAAGCTGGATAACCAGAAGAGTCTGGGCTGTGATTCATTCTGAGTCTGAAGGCCAGAGAACCAAGAGCATCCATGTCTGAGGGCAGGAGAGGATGGCCACTCCAGCTCAGCAAGAGTGCCTTTGCCCTTCCTCTGCTTTCTTGCCAAGTTAGAGACCTCAGAAGTTTAGATGATGCTGCCCACGCTGGGAGGCTGTGTCTTCTTACTCATTCTATCTGTGCAATGTTATTCTTTTTTAAAAACACCCTCAAAGGCACAATTAGAAATGTTTTTTCAGTTGTCTAGACATCAATTAGCCCAGTCAAGCCAGTCCATAAAAATAACCTTGACAAACCCCAAGCCTAAGATCTGTCACCAGTATACTCCTCAGAAGCACCAGCTACTCCACACAGAAAGAAATTAAATTTAGTCTTCTGTGGTCCTGGGAGTGACCGGCACAAAGGGGCACCTGCCTGTCTCTCATGTACCTCGATCTCCTATATTCTAAGGAGTAGCCAGAATCCTTTAGAGATAACACTGGGCATATTCCTCAATCTGTGTTCATTCCCCAGCTTCTTCAGGACAGTTTCCATGTAAAAAACATCTTTTTCCTTTCTGACAACCTTATTCTTAAGCACAAACATCTCTAAAGATGAAAGGCCCGTGGAGAAACTCTAGAACAGAGGATCCCAGGCTTAGCCAAGCATGTCCATCACTGGAGAACTCCTAAGAGAAGTGAATCCCAAGACTCTCTCTTCTTGTGATTCCTAAGAGCAGGTTCGAAGTTCAGAAGCTTTTAATAGTTTCCTGGATAGCTCTAGTGATCAATTAAATTTGGGACTAAAGATGAGATGAGACAAATTGTGTTGAATTCCTCATTCCTAGCACTCCAGTATGCTTTTGTACTTCGAGAGAAGTCCTTTAAAGAAGGAATTCTGTTCAAATCAAGTTGTGGTAGTTCTTAATCCAACATGACTAACGTCGTTATAAGAGGGGAAATTCAGACACAGAAGGGGACAGAGGGAAGATCACGTAAAGACACAATGAGAAGAAGGCCATCTGCAAGCCAAGGAAAGAGATGTCTGAAGAAACAAGCCCTTGAATTTTAATTTCTAGCCTCTAGAACCATGAAAAAAGTAAATTTCTGCTGTGCAAGTCATCAAATATTTCGTACTTTGTTAGGGAAGCTCTGAGAACCTAATGCATTACTTCAAGTCTAAACTTCTCCTGGGAAAGATGTAGAAACTGAGGTCTAACAAGATCAAATGAACTTCCTAATGCCAGTGAGGTTAATAGTAAGCAGAAACTCAAAACTGTACACACTGACAGATAGTCCAGAACTCATCCCACAACCTGTATTAACTCGAAGGACCAGACAGCCAGCCCTGTACCAACCTCCTTAAATCTTGCCCTGTGTGCTGATAGCATCATACTGATGTTATGTACCTCTGGTCTGCACTAACTTCCTAATGCCTCTACTCAGCAAGGAACAGGATCAACTTTACACTGACAATCATCTGACTTTCCCACTGAGCCTTGCTCCTACAGAACAGAGAATATCTCTAGTCCCAGGGTATAGCCTTTTCATTTATTAACCTGAAAATGACAGAGGGAGACAGAGGGTCTGTCTTCTCTATTGAAACTTCTACAAGGAATGTGAGAGCCACCGATTCACTTACATAGAATCTGAACTAGTATTCACTGTAAGATTCAAGGGGCTTACTTTCCATATCCATTCTTTGAAAACATCATTCTCCAATTACAGGACATAGTCCCAATTCTAGTCTCTAATTTTCTCTGTGATCTTGAGCCCCATCACTTAGATGATTCAAACATTCATTCCTCATATGTAGAATGGGAGAAGAATAAATGCTTGTCTTACCCACCTCAGAGACACACAGAGAATATTAAATAAGATAATGTACAAGAAAGCACTTGGAAATGTTTAAAAATGTTATTCAAATATGAAATGTGACAAATCCTTCATCCTTAAAAAATATACGTGGATCGGAATGAAGCTCTGTCTCAAGGAGGCAGTAGCAATCACAATAGGAATGTGAGGTATGATTGACAGGCAGCTTACATGAGCAGTTTTCAAACTGGGGCATGGAACCTTGGTGCATAATGAAAAGAACAGGAAACTTGAAGTCTAGAGATGAGGTTTTGGGTTCAGTCTCACCAGGAATAATGTGTATGATTTTATACAAAACCCTAAGTCCTCTGACACTGTGTCTATTCCTGTCAAAGATGAGAATAATGATGTTCACTTCATCTTCCCAAAAAGGTTGTTTAAAGATCAAGTTATATGTAAAGTAATATATCATGCCCAAATTAATAATTAATAATGACAATAATAGTAATGTTAAGTAAGAAAAATATGAAGTAAACAGGATAGAATGGAAGTATTGAGATAAAATTGAAGATTCTATTTGGAGGAACTATCTGTTTAGTCAAAAAGTGTCCTTCCTGTAAAGTCGGAGAGTGCGATAGAGTAGGTATTTATCCATGGAAGAAGTATATCAGTCAAGAAAGAAAATTTGGGTTCAGAGGACTGTTTGCACGTAAAGATTCCGCAACTTTCAGTATTACAATATGGCTGGGGAGATGGCTCAGTCAGTTAAGTGCCTGTCGTGCAAGCATGAGGCCTGAGTTTGGATCCCCAGCACCTACATTAAAAAACTGAGTGTAACCAGCATGGTGGCACATGCCTTTATTTCTAGCACTGGGGACACAGAGACAGGTGAATCTCTCTGAGATCAAGGCCAGTCTGGTCTACATATCAAGTTCCAGGCCAGCGGGGACTACAGGGAGAGCCTGTCTCAAAGAAAACAAATAATAATAGTAAAATAATATAAGCTGTGTGTGCTGGAGCTGGAGAGAGTTCAGCATTTAAGAGCACTTGCTGCTCTTGCAGAGGACCTGGATTTGATCCCCAGCACCCACGCAGTGTCCTACAAACTGTCTATAACTCCAATTCTAGTGGATCCAATGCCCTCTTCTGGCCTCCATGGGTACTACACACACATGGTACACATACATACATGCAAGCAACTACTCATGCACATAAAATAAAAAACAAAAAAAATTCTGAGTGTGGCGGTCCACACCAGTAGTCCTAACACTGTAAAGGCAGGACCAAAAGGCTTTCTGGGGCTTGCTGGACAGCTGTTCTAGTGCAATTGATGAGCCTAGGTTTGGTGAGTGACAGTTTCAAGGAATTAAGTGGAGGAGGATTAAGGAAGACACTCAGTGACAACCTTTGGCTTCAGTGGAGAGAGGGAGAGGGAGGGGGAGAGAGAGAGGAGAGAGAGAGAGAGAGAGAGAGAGAGAGAGAGAGAGAGATGAGAACAGCAGGTTCAATGGAGAAGATTAAACCTTTTACAGGTATAATACATGAAGAAAACACATTTTAAGGTCTGTATTTCTTCAAACAGGAAGCTGGCCACCATGAAGAAGAGACTATAACTCATATATCAAAATTCTTGGAGTGAATGTAGCAGAAACTAAGTCTAATTGATTACTTGAATGTCCAATTAAACTGGAGACACTGTGTTTGATATCTGGCCACCTTGCCATATATGCTATGTCTTGATTGCTCTAAACACTCTTGTTATATATTTTATACCCAGCTGCTTGAACAAGTACCCTGGGAATATTTAAAAAAAAAGCAGCAAGAACTGTGCTGTGCTGTATGTCTATTCAGTATTTAGTAAATGCTCTGTCCTCAGAAAAAATAATAAAATTATGAAAATTGAAACCTGTAAGTCTCATCAATGAGAAAATTAAAGTTATGTTAATATTTTTATAAAAGGCAATATTTTATACTAGATACAGCTTCATTTTTAAGAAAACCTGAAAATTGAGGTTACTCATATTAAGACATTTTTGCTCTCTTAAGTAAAAGAATTCCAAGGGTATCATGACAGATCTTTAGACACCCTTCTAGCTGTCTGTTCATCTATGTCTAAGATGCAGTCTCATCTTCATGGTCCTAAGAATTTACTAGAGCTCTGATATCACCAGGCTGATCTAAGATATAGAATGAAGAAAGGAAACAAGAGAATTTTTAAAAGATTTCTTAGAAGTATCTCTCTAAACTGTTACCTTATAGCTTACTGGCTAGAATTTAGCCATATGTCCTTACTTAAACACAAGGGATTCTAAGAAATGTACTTTTATTTGGGATATAATTAAAAATAGGCATGAATTTTCAGAAGCAACAAAGGTTCTCTGAGACATCACAGTTTATGAACTCCAACATCTATTCTCTCTGTTAGTAGCAAGGAAGGAGACTGGGCAGAGAGGGAAGGAGAGGGGAAGAGAGGGAAGGGGAAAGGCAGGGAGAGAAGGAGGATGAGAGGAAAGGGGAAGAGAGAAAAGACTCCTAAAACTTCATCTGGCTTGAGGATTCCCAGACCTATTTAGAAACATGTGGTGTCAACTCAATCTAGTCCTGCTGCTAAATGGGAAAATAAAAGCAACATATTTTGATCGCAGTTACTATTGCTATTATTTAAGGGACAATCGGGTGGCAAGCAACAAAGGGGACAGTGAACACCGAAGAGACGCCTGGGAAGTTTCCCATGTCTGCTCAACCAAGAGATGACTTTTATGTATTGTCATGAAAATTGTGGGCAGAAAGGTTTCTGATATAAATGTAATTTAGATGGAGAAATACCAAGATGGGGGAAGAAGAATGGCTGAAATCTGAGTTCAATTTTCTTCTATCCTTTGGCCTTTGATCTTGCTGAACTGAACATTTCAAAAACGAAGCAGAGCAGAGATGAATTTTATGGCTTTGTGAAAACTGTTCTAGATGCATTTTGCAATTGTAAATGATGATGAAAAAATACTATGATTGTAACAAAGCATCACACAACCACATTCGGAGTTGATTCTGGAAATCAAATCGAGAAGCCAAAAGTCCATTATGTTCACTCAAGGCACCATTTATAGATCTGTAGCATCCAGTAGGTCTTGGATGGCTTGTTATTCTCTAGCCTGGGGCCCACATCACCCCTCAACATGGAAGCTAGTGCTAGCCGGGCTCTTCTCCTTTCTAAAGCCAGAATACACGAGCTCTTTATGAACTGTGAACTCAAATCAGGAAGAGTCCCAATCCCAGCTCTGTCTCAAACAGTCGCCCATGAATGCCCCTTCATTCTGCCTGGATCTCAGTGTCTCCATGCTTAAAATGAACAAGTCAGAGGCCCTTTCAGCTTCCAGTTTCGTGAGCATTGAGAAAGTGACATCACAAGCTTTGGTAAACAGAGACAGTGAAGTGGGGAGAAGTAGGAAATAATAAAACCAATTTAGTTTCTTTTAAAAGTCCTACACTAAATAAGTAAATTTGTCTGAGAACCATCTTATAGTCTCTGATTCATTCCCACTGGAATAGCCAGGCATCAAATACTGTGAAAATCTAGATACTGCCTCCCATCAAAATATAGCCTGTTAAAGACCTGAACTTCTGACTCAAACAGACTTGAGTTCAAGTTCACATCAGCAGCTTCCTGTCTCTTCCTAACTTCCTATCTCTTTTGTTGCTTGAGTTGTTCAGGGGAAATAATAGCAATACTTATCACAGAGTTGCTATATCAAGCAACATCATACACATGAACTTGCAGCATAGTGTCTGGTATCTACTAGGTACTGAGCAAAATTAGAAGCTAGATTCAGGATGGTTCAGGCCGTATGCATGCCTAGCAAGCATGAGGACCCGAGTTAAAACCCCAGAACCCACATAAAATATAGGTATGGTGGCTAAAGCTTGCAATCCTAGCACTGGGGAGGCAGAGACAGGTAGATCCCCTGTCACAGACTACTTAGCAAGTTCCAGGTCAATGACAGACCCTGTCTCAAATAAATAAAGTGGCTGATGCTTGAGAAACAACAGACAAGGTTGTCCTGTGGTACACACACACATACACACACACACGTGCCTTTACACACACATATGCACACATACACATAGACACACATACACACATATACACATGCACATCCACACACATCCACACATACATGTGCCTTTACACACACATATGCACACATACACATAAACACACATATACACGTATGCACATACACAGACATACACACACACCAAAAGAAATGTAGAGGAGTCATATACAATGCTTAGAGAACCAAACATTGATTTAATGGACCAACCTGGCTCCCTGGGAATTAGAAATTTGTGAAAGTGTTTTTGGTAAGCAGTCTGTGCCCTAAAACTCAGGAACATTGATAAACATTAACTTATTTTGACCTAGGGACTGGAAAGATGGCTCAGTGATTAAGAGAATATACTGCTCTTGAAGAAGACTCCAGTATGGTTCCCAGCACCCACCTTGGTGGCTTCTAATTACCTGTAACTCCAGCTCCAGGGGCTCAGATGCCCTCTTCTCCACGGGTACTTTCATCCACATGCACAACCCCCGACACATAAACACTTACATGAACACATAATTAAAATAAAAATCTTTAAAATGTTTTGGCTCAAATCACACAGGTAACCAAGTAATTCCAACCTGGAAGAGAAGGCGTGTGTGTGTGTGTGTGTGTGTGTGTGTGTGTGTGTGTGTGTGTTTCAATGAAAATTGTGAAGGAAAAAACCCTGTTTTCTAAATAAGAAAAAGGAAGGAGAGGTAGGAAAACTTTCCATCCACAGCATTTCTCCTCATTCCAGAACTGGTTTTTCTCTGCACTTTTAACCCTTCTAGGAAGAACCAGCCACCTACAGACACTACCTGGACATGCAGCACAAAGCTCATCTTAATCAATGGAAGCGATACTGCCGAAATTCTAGCGATTTTCATCTGGAGCTGACAACATGGTAATTTATATTCTGTACAGCATAACCAAAGAGCTTGTTATGCAAACACAGGCCACTGATTTGACAAATCTCCTGGAAACAGAATTAATGTCTGTATTCTGTGCAAAGATGTAATTTATTTTAATATTTTAAAGAGGCAATATCTATCTATCTATATGGTTTCAGAGAAGACAATATATGCCCACATAGAGGTATAGATATTTAAATAGTCAAACTTGGAGGCTGGGACTGGGGTGCTGCTGCATTAGGAGGTCCAAGAGCTATAAAGGAAGTGGACTGCTGATTACCACCAGCATCTCTCCCTTGATATGTTCCCTTTTCTATTCCTAGTGATAATATAAATATTATTCTTTTGTGAAAATGCTTTATTTACGGTGCAAGGAATGCATTTCATGGTAATTGAGGATTTTTTTTTTTTTATTTGATGGAGGCAACTTAAGCTCTATCCAACTACAACAGGGAAAGTTTTAATTGTATGGAAGCTCCAGTGGGTATTTCCTAGCTGTTGGGTTTTCTTTTCTTAAAGGGGGAAGTTTTGTTACAGGCCTGCTATAAGGGATAGACTATGAAGTTGGAAATCAATATAATCCTGACCACCATGCCAAAACACCAGAACAACAGAGTGTGGAGAGAATTCCAGGGGGACACATGATAATCATTGCCCGTGAAAAAAGATCCAGCCCTGCTTTAGAGGAAAGCATCCTAGCCTCTGAGACCAGCTCTGCCAGAACTGTGACAGGCATTTGGCTCTGCAAAGAAGCCTTAAAGCATTGCTCTTTTCCAATGGTAAAACAGGAAGTGGCCTTCTCTCAGTCCTTGCAGCTCTCTCTCTCTCTCTCTCCTCATTATGTTCACTTCCTACTTCCACCTCCAGACTGAAATTTAAGAAATTTCTATCCATTCTCCCTAGGTCCTGAGTCTGATCACTTTCCTCTCCCTACTGTGAACCCTGTCTGAGAAACCTAATCAAACCTGCCACATCTGTTGTTGATGCTTAGCTAAGGGCCTAAACAAGAAATCAATGCTTCACGGCCCAGGGGATGCATTTTGCTGTTTTCTCTGTTAATGTCACGTCAAGCGATGTCATCAGAAAGCCAAGCTTCTTCACAGAGTATCTGTTCACATTTGGCAGGTAAGGCTTGGAGTATGGTCCCAAGTAGAGGGAGGTGTTGGCAGTGAACAGTAGGTCTCCTGAGCTCTGTCTTAGCCTCTGGCAGGAGCAGCCAAGGGAAGAGAAGTCACAGGATGGCTTTCCCTACCCCACAGTGGCATCAATAGCCTGATTCTACCCCTGCTCACATAGTCTGCTCAGATATGTTTTAGGAAGCAGGTAAATGCCTACAAAGAAGGTGGGATTTTTATTCCTATCAAATACCCAAATCTCATAGAGCAGCCTTGTGCCTTATAGGCTGACCCAATATCTTTGTCTATTGCCCAACAGACCTCTGCTTGCTACACAGAATTCAGACTCAGACCTAACTGACAGTTTCACAGCAGCTACTGATGTCCAATAGGTATCAGGTCTGCATACCTTATTAAGGAATGGGAAGATCTGGGTTCCCAAGCTCATTCTTGTGACTGCTATGACCCTAGGCATGTCAGTTAGGGCCCAAGGCCAGTCTGATTAGCTCCTTTGAGCGTTTCCCAAGCCCTCTCCCTCTCTCAGATGAGTGGATGCCTCTCCATCTCCGCTCCTTCAGTTCTCCTTACATCTGCCCCTCTTTTGTGCCTCTTCCACTGATTCCTTATCCATCTCTCCATTCTGCTTGGCAGAAGTGATTAGTCCATTTAGAGTTGCATACCCAACACCCAGATTAGCAATGACTAGCTCGTAGTCAGTGAGCATTGGAGAAGACAAGAATGAATTCGAAGATGAAAGGGAATAAAGATAGACACACCCCTGACACTCCTGATTTTTTCCCTATGCATGTTGGGTAAAAAGAAGACCAAACATAACAGAACTTGTTGAACTTGAATTCTTGAGGGAAATGTTCATCTTTCCATTTCAGATCAATGGAAGACGTTTGAAAGCTTCCAGAATTTGCTAGCTATTCCCTATCCTATTGAAAACCTGGTATGTTGCTTTAGACAAAGCATAGGCCTTGACTTTAGAACAATTTGAGCCAAATTGATTAAAACCACACAGAGATGCTCAGTCCTTGGAGCCTTCTCAGCTAAGGGATGTCTGGGTGACAAGAAGCCTAATCTACATTATTGTGATTGTTGTGCAAATACGCAGCATTAATGGGGCTCTGTGTAAGAGGACTCAGCCATGACTCTGTGGCCTTGTCCTGGTTCTCCCTATGAGGTCAGGGTCCTAGGTCCTAGTGGCTGGAAGGTAGTTCATCTTCCACAAAGAAAATCCTTGCAGAGACCAACTCCACACTGAGCTGCGGGGTAAGATTGATAACTAAATGGACCTTTGCTCTTTAGGGGTAGAGGCCAATTCAACAGCATTCACATTTCCAACGGAAGCAGCCTGGGGATCCACCAGTCACACCCAGCCATGCAGTAACAGCAGAAATAGAACCTTTGCCCAAAGAGGTCATCTTTCCTGTCCCACTATTCTCTACCTCACCCAGTCCCAAATTCAGAAATCTTCCCAAAGCCTTTCTGAGCTACCCTACAGCTGCAAACCTCACATGCAAGGGATCTGACACTGCGGACGTTTGCCAAGAATAGAAGCAGAACTTCAAATTGGACCAGCAAGGTACATTACTGAAGGGGCGGGGCAAGGGAGGTGGGCAAGAGCCAGAACTAAATCCATCTTAGCTACAGGAGAGAGCAGAGGAGATTTTTTTTTTCTCAAAGCAACAAAGAAAAAAAATCCCCTTCAGGTTGAAAAGATGAGGTAGAATTTGCCATGCAAGAGGGCTTTCGAATAGACAGTTTTTATCTTGACAGTGGTGTCCTCTTAACATATATTTACTTTCTAATTACCCAGAGCTGTGTAATTAACCTGTCACTAGACAGCGCTTGCCACATTAATGAATGGATGAGAATTCTGAGTATTAATAACCAGCCAGCAGAGGTGAGGTGATCCTTGCTCCGATGACTCACTTGACTCATCTTGTGCATGTCTGAGTCTCTTTTGCTCCTTTATTTCCTCTGCTGAGGCATCTACCAGAAAAGAAATTCCCATTTTTAATGGAAGGATGATCTAGGACCAGCTCATGCTGGAGACAGGTGCCTTGAGTAGAACAACACTCAGGAGGAGGGATTAATGTAATCCTAGTTCTGGATGGGCCCCAGGGTGCCAGCCAATGGCTGTGAATAACAGAGACGCCTTCAGCACTACAGCCAATGGTGAGAGCTACAACTGGACCTAACTCTTCCAGGGGCACAGGAGAACTGAGCAAAGAAACCCACCAGGTCAGAGTGGGCCAGGCAGCTGCTGTGGGAGATATTTCTTCTATATTCTGGTTTTTGGTATGGTTGGTGTTTTTTTATTTGTTTCCCTTTTTAATTTTTATTTAGTTGTACTCTTTGACTTTTATACATGTATATAACTTTCAGTTGTTTTTCTTACCCCCATTACCCTGTCTCTCATTTGCTGTCCTTTTCCCACTGAAACCTTTTCTTTTTATAAGACAGGATCTCCTATAGCCCAGGGTGGCTTAGAACCGAAGAGTGACTTTGAAATTCTGATCCTACTGCCACCACCTCCCCAGTGCTGAGACTACAGATGTGTAGCACCATGCCCAGTTCATGTGGTGCTGGGGATCCAACTCGGGTCCTTGTACATACTAGCTAAGCACTCTACCAACCGAACTATGTCCCAACCCGTATTATCTATACTCTAAAGCTTGACATCCAGGGCCTTGCTGAGCTTTGGACTGCCTGTTTTAGGGTTATCCAGTGCCAAGAACACCTGACAAGGAAAGACTTTTCAAATGCAAACCAGCCAATCAAGGGCCAGAGCACATAATACTAGCCACCTCCTTTATGGAAATCCTAATTGTTTTCTTGCCCTAATCACCCCAGAGACAGATATTTGACAATCTGTGAGAACCCATACTCACAAAAGCCTGCTAGAGTTACTCAAACTAGGCGGTTCTGAGCCTGTTAACTTTTCTTTGCTTACCCCTTCCTGGAGAAACTGCAATAATAACTCCAGCTCACAATTTTCCACAACACCCCCCAGTGTCTCCCAGGTAACTCCAGTGCTTCTCTTTGTGGTTTCCTGTGTCCCCTTCTCTGGAGATCTATTGTCTAGTGGACCTCATCCCATCTTAGTAATGAAACCTAGACTTCAAAGCAAGATGTGGGAAGTCTATGATGGGATGCACATGCAGGGATCCAGGGTACGAACTCATGCCAGCAAGACTTGATTCCTCATAGACTGTTGGGCTACCACTACATACATCCTTTCTGTTCTGCAGCAGCTCAGGGATGAGTTTGGGTGAGTGTGGAGACATGGAAAACTGGCAAGCAACACTGGGAAACACAGGTGGGGAGGGAATGCAGACAGGAATAATGATGTGGTCTTTTGAATATTTACTATTTTCGGTGAAGACACAGAGGCTTTGGTTCCAGTTCTGGAACTAATAACCTAAGGTGATTTGGAGCAGACGATTTCACTACCCTAATCAATCAAGGGCTGGTACATTTTATACCATAAAGCAGTTGATCAACAAAACACCACCATCATCCTCAGCCTTTGTGGCTGCTTTGTTACTATTATTTCTGTATGCTTTTATTTTCTGAGCAGATCCAGAAGGGAAGGAACTGCAGGGTGTGTTTATACACATGTTACCCAGTGCATCGAACCGTGGAGATACTCCATATTTAACTGCATTCAATAAGTAATTATTAGGTTTTTAAAATGCATTTTAGCATATATTTATTTTACAACGTGGTGGCTTTCATACTGACATTTTCATTCAAGTGTATCGTGCTTTTGACTGTATTCATCCCCTAATATCTATTTGTGTTTCCCTCTTGCTAGTCCTTCTCTTCTTCCTTAGTAGCCGCCTCCCTACTTTCACGTCATATATAAAATCTAGATCTCATATATGAGAGAAAGCATGCAGTATTTGTCTTTCTGAGACTGGCTTATTTCGCTGAATATAATAATCGTCCCTTCTATGCATTTTCCTTCAAATGACATCATTTTGTTCTTCTTCGTGGATGAATGGACCTCTGCTGTGTATATATACCACTCACCACATAATTTCTTTAAGCTTTTTAAAAATAGTAATGAGAGAGATAGTAACAACTGGTTAACTGAGAGGTCAGTAATAGTTAATAACGAGAATACTGTTTGTAGACACTGGATGCCTCCTCTACAGGGCTATACTGCTGATGGCCACTGAAATAGGGTCCCTAATTCTTTACGCACAGTAAGAAGATCCCTCTAGCACATCATGCAGGCTGAGCTTTACCTTTCCCTTCATGGGGAAGGTTGGCAAAAACAAGAGTCAGAACTAGGGATAGCCTAGACCTGGCTCTGAACTATGGGAGACCCAACTCTGAATTGGAGATAGTCCAGACTCAGCTCTCAACCTTTCTCAGGGATTCTGGGACCCATTTTCTGTCCCGCTACCCCTGCAACTGGCCTTCCATTCTTCCCACATGAAGACAGTCAAATCCAAGGCATTCAATTTCTGGTTAGTAACAGTGAGTCACTGAGTCACCACCCAAAGCCCAGACGCATGAATGTAAGCTGCCCACAGTACTTCTTACCTGAAGTGATAGATTTGTTACTCTGGAAGATGTTATCCATAAGATCCATCACATCCTGCCTGCACTGTCCTGTAAACCTGGGTCCCGGTCTAGCTGAAGGACTTAATTCTGCAAAAGCCTGTCCTTTCGTCCCACCTTGCTGAGTTCATTATCCTTTCTCTTCTAGAGTCAGACAAGCTGGTTTGGAAATTACCAGACCACTGAGCAGCTGGGCCAGTCACTCAAGGTCTCTGTCATTTGCACAGCTGTGGTGACAGCTTGACGCCTTCTGTTGACCAGGAAAAAATGAGATGTGTGTTGTGTCTAGCACAATGCAGGGTAGATACAAACCAGATACAAACTTCCCTCCCTTTCTCCACCTCACTCTCTAGTCTACTTCTCTTTGAGTTTTTGCAAAAACCAAGACTCTATTTTAAAGGACAGACCCAACTATTTCTAGCCCCTTGATGATCTCTGTTTAATACCACAGAGACCAGCGCTTCAGATTTGCGTTGTTAATGCCCCCAAGGAGAGGCTGAGGCTAAAGACAGTGCAAGCTCTAGCCACTTTGTTTCTGTTTTTGAAGCCTCACTCCCCATGAGGAGATCCAGTGATGCATTAGGAAGGTGAAGGAGCAGCTCTGTGGAAGTCCCTACAGGGATAAGTCCATAAAAATAATGGTGACATGCACAAGGCATTCCACAGATCAGAGGACAATCCTGAACAAAGGATGGCAGCAGGGGCTGGTGGCCGCCTCCAGAGACCCCCCACCAGCAGGCAACTCCTGCAGGCTGATTCTTGGGGCTCCTGTAGTTGTCCTGGCTTTTGGGCCCTAAGATGCCATGAAGAAGACATGCCATGCCACTTGTACTAGGAAGAGGCCTGCCTTTGCACAGGCCGTCTTCTGGAGCACTCTGAAAATCCTCTGTCCTCTGTTCTTAGTAGGTGTGGGTTTTCACTCAGCCTCCTACTCCCATCACATCATCACCAGGACCATGTCATCCCACACAGCTCCTAGTTTCCCAAAACAGCTAACTTCCCTCTTCAGGCTCTTCCTGTCTGTCTCCCCTTCTGTTCCCTGCCATCAAATTCCTTCTCTACTAAATCCAAATCCCTCTCAACTAGGTGTCACATCTGAAAGAGGCCTGATAAATTAATCCCTGCTAAAACGTCCCAGCTGAAACTGACAGCAGCTTAATGTGCTTTTTAGCTTGATACAGTTTAGACCCTCCCCAGGGTGCTTGCATTTCACGAAGGGATTCCTTAAAACACAGTAGATGGTCCTCCAAGAAGGAAATGAGGCTGCCTTCTGTACCTTAGGGGAGGGGCAGAGAGCACAAAGGCAAGCAGAAACTTGAAGGGTCATCCCACCTAGTGGAAGACCCATAGAGCAGTCCTCAGATGTGTGGTAAGAGATTACTCTGCTGGGTACCCTACCAAGAACTGGGAGATTAGGAAGGGAGGAGGAACTGAGGGGTATTAGCAATGCTTTTTAAAACCATTTATTAAAATTTTGTTTATGTTTTATGTAGCGTTCCAGAGGTAGACGATAGGGAGGCTTTATGTTTTAGATGGAAAACCAGAGAATTTCCATGATCTTCATTTTAATGATGCAACACCTGCCCTCAAAACAAAGAGCCACATGGTAAATGTGTCCCCGAGATGTGAAGTTATTTCATCACGACTTCCCCTCCCCCCGACACCAGGTATTACCACCCAATGCTAGACAGGATGTCTTTAAATGGACAAGGGAAACACACAAGTTCATTTGTTATGGTGGAGAATAAGCAGCCATGGGGGATGGGGTGGCATCATTGAGAATGTTAGAGTATCAATAAATTGAACTGGTCCAGACTATTACAAAAAATGTCTAGTCTTTCTGTTGGAGGACCCACTTTTCCAGTCTCACTGGTCAAGTACCTGGTGATAGAACCACTCCCAAGAAGGCAGGCTCACCTTAAGTTTATGCTAAATAGATGGGCGGAATACCTGGTGTGTGAATAAGGTAGGAAATATTTCCTGCCTGGAACTAGAACAGATCTCTGCAGAACTTCCAGACTAACCGCAGGTCTCCATAAGTCTGTTCACTCTCCTGAACTCTTCAGGAAAGTGTAATTTCTCCTTTTCTTCTTCATGCCTTTCTTTCTAAACATGCTTTCTCTAAGGCTTTGGGCTGCCCCAGCATCTTGTGTTTCTTCGCTTTTTCTCTAAAGCTTCCTTCTCCCAGCCATGTGGCTGCATGTCATCCCCATGTCCGACCTCCCACACAGGCTCTAAACCTGCATGGCTCCATGGCTTTCTTTCCTTTCCACTATTCACCTCCTCAAGGCAGCTGCCAAGATGACCAGCTCATCTACCCTGAGGATTTTTCTTTAAGATTCTAATAAAATTGTTAAAAGCTTCCATTTGGGTCCATTCTTAAATTCTTTTATGAATGAGACTAAGAACCCTCTAGGGGGCCCTCTTTCTCCTCGCTTCAAGAAGAGGGAAAAGGGGTGTTAGGGGAGCAAAGGGCCCAGACTCTAGGAAGAAAGGAGAAGCAAATGAACAAATAATAGGGTGGACAGCAGGGCATGCATTACCCATGTACCCATCATCAGACAGCTGGTTTAGGGCCTTGCCCTTTAGGTGTTCATCAGCAGCCTAGGGTCCTTTGATTGCAAACACTAATGCTCTCTTCCCAGCCACCAGCTTACAAGGGTTCTCAGTGTCTCTGTTCTCCCAGACAGCCTCAACTTCAAAAAGGAAGTCCACTGCAACTATTTCTGCACTACATGGCAGAGTATCAGCTGATCATATTTTATGAGAATATATCCTAATTGTGGGTTCAGAAAATATGCTCTGTGAACCTTACTAGCCATGTGGTGGACTTGTCCCCTGGGCAGTGCATAGAATTTGTATAAAAGAAAGATTCAGAGGTGTTTCTCTAGCCATTTTCCACCAACATTTTTCTCCCCAACTACACTTCCTAGAAGACATAAATCTTCTAGGACCTAGGACCACAGTGTGTCCACACTGGTAAAGCTGAAGCCAATGAGCTTGGGACAACTGTTCTTCTCAGATCCTCCCACCCTTTCCAGGCATTGCTTACCCCTGAACTTTCCCCAACGACTCAGGCTGAGGCTCAATGCACACTTCCCTGGTCAGCCTCCCAGCTTCTTGCCCAAGCTCATTAGATTCAACCGAAGTCCACATTCTCTGCTGTACCTTCCCTCCGTTTCCCCAACAGGAGAATTGGAGGTGACCTTTAAATGTCACTTGCAAATGCCAGCTGATGCTAACTGGCTGCACAGGCACGGTTTTCCCCAAAGCCAGCTGGATGGGAGAGCCCAAGCACAGGCTTGGGCAGGCTGCCTTCTGAAGACAGGTCAGTGCCTGGAGGAGTGAGTGACTTGGCAGTGTGTTCAGCCAGAAAATCTGGGTTTCCATGGCCAGATTCAGATTGTGCTGGGATAGTACTGTCTGTGTTATTAATTATTAGAGAAGAGGGGTCCTTTACCCTTCATGGCTTGAGAAATTAAACCGAGATCTCAAGTATCAGTTAGGAATTCTGACAAGCACTTACTTAACCTTGTTACATATTTCAACATATAAGCTTGATATATGTTTATATTGAATGAGTAATGAATGAAGGAAGGAAAGAATGATAGAATAGCATGGGTGGTTCTCATAAAAGCTCTGGAATCTAAGCATCATTTCAACTTTAAAGATGAGCACACACATGCTCAAGGAAGTTGATTTTGTCTCCCCACCTAATAAGTGAATCCTATATTCAGATATAGTGCTGCCTAATTCCAAAGCAATTTTCATGGACCATCCAACATCCTGAACTTTGCATCTTCCCTCTCTATCATCAGAGATGTCTCTAGCGTTTTTTGCCCTATTCCCCTGGTGGTTTCCAGAGTCTCTGGTTTAATTCAGCGATTATTTACTCATCAATTAGCATCCTCCTGTTCTGCTGCCCGAGGGCTCTATTTCCCATTACCCAGCTTTATGTGTTTGCCAGAACAAATTGCCTGCAGGAAGAGTAGGAGGGAAGAGGAATAGCCTTCTCTCAAGAGACATTCTGTTATCAGGATGGAATCACAAATGGCCACTGGAGGGTTTGCATGGTACTCCTTGCTCTGCTCTCCTAGAAAGTAAAGACCTAAGACCCAGTACAGAGGGGCCAGCAAGAGTGCTAAAGGGGCAACGTAGAAGGATTGGGGTACAGTTCCAAGCCTGAGAGATGTGATCCCTGGACTAGATTCTGGTGCTGCCCATTTTGCTGTGTGTGTGTGTGTGTGTGTGTGTGTGTGTGTGTATGTGTGTGTACATATTCATGTGCATATAAATGTACATGTTCTTGTGTATATATGTGCATATGAGTGCATATGTGTATGAATGAGCATGTGTGTGTGCATAGGTATGCAAACCAGAGGTTGATATCAGGTATCATCTTGGACTGTTCACCTTATTTTTTGAGACAAAGTCTCCTCACTGAACCTGGAGCTCACAAATTGAGTAGAAGCAGCTTTGGGCTTAGGGGTTGCACCTCAGCACCTGCCTTTTTTTGTTTTTACATAGGTGCTGGAAATCAAAACTCTGGTTCTCATGCTGGTATGGCAAGTACTGTACCTGCTGAACTGTCTTCCCCAGTTCCCCATTCTGTGTATTTATTGAAGTGTCCTAGTGACACAACAGTGGCCCACTGGGCTTGGGGGTAGCATTGTGCTGTGCTGCAGAACCCTGTCAAACCTGGCATTTCACAAATAGGAGAAGAGAATTCTTTTTTTTTTCAATAAGACTTTTTATTTATTTATTTGTTTGTTTATTACCAGTAGCCCAAGCAGAAATAACACTTGGATGCTGACTCAGTCAACCCATCCTTGCATCCAATGTAAGAGTCTTATGATCAACTGCATTTCCATCATTTCCATTTTCTCTCCCCCTCCAACACTTCCCATGGCCCCTTGCTCCCTCTCAAATTTAAAATCTCTTCTTCTTTAATCATTATTGCTGCACACATGTATATGACCACTGAGTCCATTTTCATTGGTCATATGTACCTGTGTAGTGCTGACCTCTTGGGACTGGATAACCTATCAGGGGATTCGTTCCATGAATGGATAAGGAAAATGTGGTACATGTACACAGTGGAATTCTACTCAGCCAGTAGGCTTCTTTTAGGAGTCATGAACCTACCAAAGTTTATAGTAACCACAGGTCACTAACTTACCAGTGATGACAAGATATATCACACTGCCCAGACTTTAACAAGGGACGCCTTCATACTCATTCATTCATTTATTTGTCCCTTTATACATTGAGCTTATCCATTAATCATAATCCACTGACCTCCCACTGTGTATTTGGACCTTTGGAAGAATGCGAAGATGAAATATTCTTCTCCTGCTGTTAAGAAATGTGCAGTCCTGGGCTGGGGAGATGACTCATTAGTTAAGAGCACTGACTGTTCTTGCAGAAGACTGGGGTTCAAATTCCAGCATCCACATGGAGGCTAACAACCCTTTCATAACTCCAGTTCTAGGGGGGGATCCGATCCCCTTTTCTGTCTTCCATGGGCACTGAACAACACAGGTGCACTTGCATCAATACACACATACACATAAAATAAACATAAAGCAAAAAAGTGAAAAAAAAAGAAATGTGGAACCCAACTTGCCAAGGACAACAGTGCAGGTTCCCGAGAATTCCAGCACTTGCCAGTCTATGTTTAGTATACTACCACCCTCTACATCCCATCCCCTAGGATCTGCCAGAAGACATGGCATAACACACCCAAGGACCCACCTGCAAATAGCTTCAGCTTTGCCTCTGCCCATCAACTTTCATTTTTTATTCAATAACGTGAAGATGTTTTATTAAGAAAACAGAGGGGGAAACATGGGAGGAGTTGGTAGGGGACTGGGAAGGATGGAAATACTGCAAAGATAATATGCATTTATGAGATTCTCTAAAATAAAAAAGGATTAAGAAATATTCTCTAAACAATACATACATACACACACACACACACACACACACACACACACACACAGAAGAAATCTCCTAAATTAAGGAGAAAAATAATACAAAATAATAATAAATAATAGGGAAATATTCTGGCAAATGAATCTTAGGAGTTTGAACTGAGTGTGGGAATAAACAAGTTAGAGGTTCCTCACCTCTCTGCCCATTAAGAATCACAAGAATGAGCTTTCAGAAGCCTGTCCTCACTCAAGCACGCCTCTAAGATTTCTGCTCCCCTGTAATCCAGCCGTCCAGTGGGCAGACAAGGAAACTGGCGGCATCTCCCAGGAAATGTTCAGTTGCATTGTGAGGTTCTGATTCCACAGAGTGTGGCAGGAAGATTGGGATTTAAAGTAGTTGGCATATTTCCGTAATGGTCACAGGCACAGTCCTTCACGGTGGCTCTGTGAGTGACATTCTGCGCATGTTTCCCGTTCCCTTAGACTGAGACATGTGGAGAAACAGAAAACAGTCTATTATAATTTTCCCAGGATGTAGCTCTATTTCCCAGACCTCATGTGGGGGCAGGGGCATTGAAAAATGAAATAACTGGCCCTGCAGGGAAAGGAGAAGAAGAGGAAGAGGAGGTGCAGGGAGGAGGAAAAAAAGAAAACCAAAAGATCCTCACCTCACAGAGGTATCTTCCCAAAAGAGCACAAACCAGCTGAGGCAGGATAAGCAACAGGCTTGCAGTTCACAGTCCTTAAAGTGATGTAAGCAGTGCGAGGTAAAAAGCTACATTGTAAATAAATGAAATTTTTAGAGAAGTTTGAGGTGTAATATAAAGAAAAAGATGTTAGGTTAACTGAATGATTGGGAGTTCCTCATCCCAGAGCTATGGAACATGGTAGTTTACTTTAGGAAGGTTCTGTAGAGATAATTCAAAAGGGACACCAACAGAAAGAATGTAAAATGCAACATAGGCTGAGGATGCAATCAGAAGGATTGTGCTTCCTCGGTTGTTGAGGGAGAAACATTATAATCATTTTACTCATTCTAACTAAAAAGTAAAAATGAGAAACAAAATAGGGACACACCACTTTTTTTTTTTTTTTTTTTTTTTTTTTTTTTTTTTCAGGAGTACACTTCTTTTTTTTTTTTTTTTTTTTTTTTTTTTTTTTTTTTTTGTCTTTTTGAAGCAGGATCTCCCTGTAGCCCCAGCTGTCCTGGAACTCACTATGTAGACCAGGCTGGCCTTGAACTCACAGAGATCCACCTGCCTCTGCCTCCCAGGTGCTGGGACTACAGGCGTGCGCCACCATGCCCGGCCACACCTCACTTTTGAGAGCATAGATAGACTTCTCCACCCTGCACCAATTTCTCTTCCATTGACAATTTTATTCTGTTTTCCCTCCATCAGGGATTTATTTCCTTCCTATTCTTAGTCTACAAACTGGTAGGTGAGGTTGATCCCATTCTCAGAATTGATGAAGCATTTGAAATTGTTCACATTGGTGAACACACAACTTCACAAAAACAATCAGTATGGTTCTCAGGGCTTCTTTGGAGCCTCCAGGAGCACAGAGGACTCAAGGGCAGGGTCTCCCCATGGAGCTCCTTGTGGGACTTGCAGGTTCTCTCATGGGAGAACCCCACCCCTCATTGTTACTGTTTGTGTAGCCTAGAGGAGGTGTTGTCAATCTTGTCAGCTTCTAGCCTGCTGAGCCTAGTCAGTTGCATTTACTTTCTGAGTCTTAAGGAGTCTCCCTGAAAGGCAGAATGTTTCAGTTCAGAGGAAATGGCTACACCACACTCTCAAAGTAGAATATTGCACAGTATCGTACTGAATTATCACAGGAAGAAAAGTGCTTATGTGAAGAATCCTGATCTACAGGTGGGTTAGCACTGATCTGCATCTCATTCTCCCTAAACATGTGACTATGCTCCAATCACCAAGCTCCTCTGGGCTTCCATTTCCCCTTCTCTACATGGGAAATGATGTCTTCTTCCTTGTCTCACATGACAAATTCCTATGAGGGGCCTATGCTGAGCCTGACTAGGAGACATCATTAGCATCATTAGGAAAACTCACCATCTCTTCCAGAGGACACATTGGTATTAACTTCTCTTATAGGTAATAAGACAAACAAACAAGTTGGTGGCATAATCCTAGCTAAATTGGAAATGCCGGTATTATCCAGAACAAGCTATCTATCCAGAGAAGCTGAGAGGCCTTGTGCACAAACTCATATTTCCCCGGGCATAGGATTAATTAAAACTATCAAGTGTTCCCAGCTTTTTGAAATTAACTTTGAAAGTGTTTGGTGTGAAGGGATAAGGGGGGCGGGGGGAGCAAGCAGCTCAGGGTGGGGCTGCTGGGAGGGAGCTCATGACAGAGCTGGGGGGTTACCTTACTCTTAGGAGGAAAGGGAGGATGAAATGGCATTATAAGGGATTTTTAGAAAAGGTTAGAAAGGAAAGAAACAGTTTCGTATTCACTATGTCCCCTTCAGGTATCAGTTTTCCCTTCTTGATGAACATGGGTCCAGTGATCATTTGAGGTACCAAAGCCAGGTAGCACACAGGTAGCCACAGGCACTATGGTTTGCATAAGTCTTGCTCCCCAAATGTTTATGCACTGGAGACTTGGCCCCTACTGTGACGCTATTGAAAGGTGGTGGGAAACTTCAGAGGTAGATGGATGATTTGGAGCATCAACCTTGGAAGGGATTGATGCCTTTATCTGGAGAGTAGCTTGGGTTTCATGGCACTGAGTTGCCTACAACAAGAGCAGGTTGGTACTAAGCCCTCTAGACAGAGAGAGAGAGAGAGAGAGAGAGAGAGAGAGAGAGAGACGTGTATAGGTATGTGTATGCATATGGAGATCAGAGGCCAGCCTCACTCAGGTTTCTCTCTCAGTTGCTATTCAACCCCCTTTCTCCCTTTGTTTTGAGATAAGAACTGTCACTGAACCTGGAACTTGTTGATTTGACTAGATTGACTGGCCAGTTAGTTCCAGGGATTCACCTAATGTCCACTTCCCCAGCTCTGGGATTACAAGTGTATGCCACTATGCCCAGATTTTTTTTTTTAAATAGCTTCTGGGATTCACACCCAGGTTTTCATGCTTATGTTAGAGAATCAATAAGCCTCATAAATTGAACTGGTCCAGACTATTAAAAAAATGTCTAGTCGGTCTGTTGGAGGACCCACTTTTCCAGTCTCACTGGTCAATTACCTGGTGATAGAACCATTCCCAGGAAGGTAGGCTCACCTTAAGTTATGCTAGCTAGATGGGCAGAATACCTGGTGTGTTAATAAGGTAGGAAATATTTCCTACCTGGAACTAGCACAGATCTCTGCCGAATTTCCAGACCAGCCACAGCCATGTAGGTCTCTGTAAGTCTGTCCACTTTCCCGAACTCTTCAGGAAAGCATAATTTCTCTTTTTCTTCTTCATCCCTTTCTTACTAACCATGCTTTCTCTAAGGCTTTGGGCTGCCCCAGCATCTTGTATTTCTTCACTTTTTCTCTAAAGCTTCCTTCTCCCAGCCATGTGGCTGCGTGTCATCCCCACGTCCGACCTCCCACACAGGCTCGAAACCTGCATGGCTCCATGGCTTTCTTTCCTTCTCACTATTCACCTCAAGGCAGCTGCCAAGATTACCAGCTTGCCTGCCCTGAGGATTTTTCTTTAAGAGTCTAATAAAATTGTAAAAAGTTTCCATTTGGGTCCATTCTTAAATTCTTTTATGAATGAGACTAAGAACCCTCTAGAGGACCCTCTTTCTCCCCGTTTTACTTAGAAAACAAGCACTTTACCTGAGTCATCTCCCCAGGTCTCTAGCCATGTGACCTCTCTTTTCACACAGACCTCACCATGGAATGCAACCCATGATGAGGTTCTCACCAGACAGCAATACTGGCACCATGCTCTCGGACCTCCTGGACTGTGTGTTAAATAAATTTCTCCGTGTTGGGTATTCTGTTGTAGCAATACACATCAGACTAAGATGGTAAGCAGGAAAGTTTTCAAAGGAAGGACTGATCATTTGCCCCCCCCCTCTCCCACTCTGGGCTTTGTTTTCACTTAGTGTCTCGTTTGCTCCCTTGTGCGTCAACCCACTTCCGGCACTTCTCTGAGCTATTGCACAGATGGTCACATTAGGAACAGAAGCAGCAGAGAAGGGCACCAGGAGTCTGGATTCCAGTTCTTACTCCACCATTCATTAGCTTTGGGAGCTCAGCTAAGTCACTCATCTCCTGATCCAATCTCCTTATCTGTAAAGTGCCATAGAGGGGTGGGGACTTTTTGTCAGGAAGGACAAGGGGTACATTAGAAGTGAATCAGAGTACTCAGGGTCGGCAGTAGAGCCCCAAACTCCCGATAAATCCTTTCACAGCCCAAATTTACTCAGCCCTCTTTGAGCCAGTGAAGAGGCCATTTCTAAGTCCTGGTGGTAATGGGACAAAGGGCGTCCTTCTTAGGGTTCCACTTTTACGAGGCAGGGAAATGCATTTTCCTCGCCTTTAACTGTCCACCGTGTACCAACCACAAAAGCATAACCAGTTTCCTCTCACCCTCACTTCAGCAAGCTTGACATCTCCCCATTCCTGCTCATCAACGGCTGAGCTCCCAGCTCTTGCAGATATCAGAAGAGATGTCATGGGTCCCTAGAATTGCACCTGTCACCGTCTTCCATCTCTTCCTGCTGAGTCCATACTTCCAAATCTCCTGTGTACCTTGGAGATTCCCCCTTGTGGAACTAAAGGGTCTGCTTCTTCACAATATACCAAATTCCTGCCTGCCTTTCCAGAGACACTTGAGATATCCCAGACACCAAGATGTCTTTCTCTCTCATTCCTGTCAGAAGTCATCATGGTCATGTTTCCCATGATCCTTCATTTAGAGATGTGCTTTAGGATCAGCACTTCTGTCTTCTGCCACGGGTATATGGACTTTGTCTTGGGAGATCCAAGCCTATCAGAGTAATCTTGCTCTTGGTAAATGGCTGGGCCACTGGACATGTTAATTTTGGCTAGCTGGAGATGAAGAGACATTTATTGAGGGTTTCTGAAGAAAGGGCAAGAAGCCGTCTTTCTGCCCTTGGATGTCACAGGCAGGAGTACCCAATTGTGCATCATCTGACAAGGAATAAGTGCTAGGTAAGACAGTAACTAAGCATCTGACACTATTAAACTGCTGAGTTAGCTAGCTTGTGGGCCACCCTGCCTCGGGATCACAGACTACATGAGATCATCCTATTATTAAGTTCATTCCTCGCATCCTACAGTACTTAACAGAACACCAACTCCTACCACTTTTCAGCTTCTTCAGACTCTAGCTGCCAGTTCTCATCATTCAGGAGTTGGAGCTAGAGATACAACAGCAGTCAGATGCCATTGGATGTTCTGACATAGCTGGTAAGACGACAGTCCCAGGCTTGTCAATGAGATCCCTCAACAGCATCCCACCTGTTGTCAAAGTCAAAGCCATTCATGTAATTGTAAATTTCATCCTTTCCCAGCCAAGCTCCTTAAACCCACTAGTACTCAATGTACATCACTCCCTACCCTTCCATTGGGTGTGACTGGACTTGTGCTTCTTTCCCTGGTCACATGCTGTTTCTCCCACAGCCAGTGACATGCCCAGGTCCCTAGCTTGCTTACTTGACCTTGGTGCCCTCCATCTTTGTGAGCCCCTGAAGTTGTTTACAGGTGTCCATGTTCCCTCCCAGTGACTGGAATGATGTCATTACTGACCATCCCAAATATTTGATGAGTTGGACCTTGTTCTCTCCTTGCTCAGTATACAGTCCTGCTGAATGGAGCTGCAGGTTGGCATGCTGGTGATGGCACCACTAACACCCCTTCTGCTGAGATACCTCCCTCCCCAGCTCTAGACCCAGTAACCAATCTCTTCTCACTCCACCTCTTCTGGCTGACTCTATCCAACATGGATGAGGTTATTCTAAACTTCCCTTCTGGGGCTCACAGTCCTCACCTGCTGCTCCATCCTAATCCCCAGACTGGTGCTGAGGTCATTTAACAAAACTATTTAGCAACTTAGTATTTTTCTGGCCTGAATTTCATTTGCCTTAGATTGCTATTCAAAAGCAAAGTTTAACCCATACAAAAGCATAGATGTGCATATATTCATTAATTATATTTCCTCTCCTTCCATCCCTTGTCACTTTGAGGTGCCTTCATTCTAAAGATTTTTCTTGACTATTTTACGGCTATTGATTCCTTCGTTTATTAGGACTTTTATTGGTAATGTAATTTAAACCTCAATTTTGCCATAAGCTCACCTGCATTTCCTCAGATCTTTTATATAAGTGTGTGTGAGAGTGTATGCGTGTGTGTCTTGCATGTGTGTGTGCTTAATGAAGACTATAAGCTGTCTCAATGCACTAGTTATGCCTTACTTTAGTTCCCTCCCAGGAATAACTTTGATTCAAATATATTCGAAGTTGTCTTTTTCCCAATAGACTGGCATTAGAATGTTCTGGAAGGTGAAGTATAGAGTAGAAAACAGCTGAGCTTCCTGACAGAAGGTCCAGAAACATCATCTAAGCTTCCAGATTACTCTCTGCTAACACTGCTCCAAATCTCAGATAATAAGACCCAAATCCCAAGAAGTCATTCCAGCCTGAGGTAGCTGTGTTCACTTAGGGAGGATTCCATGCCAACAGCAAGTGATTGCCAAGTCCCCCGTTTAAGCCCCCAGCCCACCGTCACATCGCCTCTCCTGCAAATCAGATGAGGAGCAGAGCCAACTTGCCTCTTGTTGGGTAGAAAACAGATGGCTGGACCAGAGAAAGCTGACATGAGGAATCGCAAAACAAGTATCAATCAACCCAAGCAGCTCAGCATTAGCAAGCAGGCGCTTTGCAGCTCTGGGCAGGGCTCTCTGGTGGGGATTTTAGCGGCTTTCTTAATTAAGGATGAGCTGTGGAGCTCATCATCCACCCTAAGTCCATGTTAAATGTGCCAGGTGGTATCTGAGAGCCCCCTCCTACCATGACTTCCCAGATGTGTTCAAGAAGAGTGTGTTGGTGCCAGCCAGGAAGCCTTGCACATAGAGAGAATGGAGTAGTATTTAAAGGGGTATCACCCCCCTAGAATGTGCCTAGTGGTCTGATGGGCTGACTCTCTCATCTAGCACTGATAGTGGTCAGTGCAATTTGTGGGGTGGGGTCTATCTTAGCTCTTTGATTAGACACAAGTTCTTTTAGAAGGGCCTCCTGCTATAGTTTTGTGGATTCTCACAGCACTTAACACAGTGCCAGAAACATCAACGAATGCTTTATTGCTATGTGGTTTGTTATTGATGCTTGATCCATTGTTTTTATATATTGCAAAATGGTCCATATTCTAGTACATTTTATCTGCATGGCTTGTCTTTGCCTATATCTTCTATCTGTTTTAACACTTTGTATGTTTTTCTACTGTTTCTCCTACATTCACAAAGTCCTTATGGGAGGTAACCAAGACTTGGGTCAGGCTCTGGATCTTCCTCTTCAGATCCCCAGTAACTGAATCATGAATGGGAAGACCATTCATGCTTGCTGATCTGAATAGATATTTAGGGCTGGATGTACATGTGGGCTTCCTAAGTCCTTGGGTCCTCCAGTGTCGCTTGCTGTATTGCTGGTGTGTAGCAGGCATTGTGTGTAGTGTGTCCCACTGGCTCAGTTAGCCAGATGAAGAGACACTATGGTCCTCATTTTACAATCAGGAAGAATTAGTGGTGACTGTACATGAAGCAGAATACTCATTTTAACCAGATTATTGACTTCAAAGTCTTAAATTTCCACTTATATAATCCTAAAATGCAGTTCAATTTTACTTTATTAAGTTAGATAAGATCTATAACATATCCAGCACAACATCTGACATAATTGGATGCTCAATGCATGGTTGCTAACATATGAGAAGGATTTTTATTCTAGGAATTAAAATATTTCCATTCATTTCATTTTAAGATTTATATTTTTCTTTGAGGACTTTAACATAGATTTCCAAGGATGAAAGGAAAAAAAAAACAGAAAAGAATATTTTTTTTTTTAAAAAAAGATAGATAAACCACAGCTATGACCTCACAAATTTCATTCTAACTATTTGGATTTTAGACCAAGAGAGTGATGAAAATGACATTTTGATCACAAGTTGAACAAAGTTTCTTGTTTTTAAGGTCATTCTGCTTTATTCACACCCTGTTGTTATTCTTTCCCATGGTACTAATTTGCACATAACATGGAAGAACTTGACAAGCAGGTGTGATACATCCCTTAGGCAGGTGGGGGCAGGGTCCCGGAACAACAAGCTGGGGTGAAATTTCAGAGATGGTCCTGGGAAGTAAAGCAAAGGCACAGAAACCCTAAATTTAGCAAGAACAACTCAGGATCAAGGCTGTGGATGCTATATCAGCTATCCTGTTACCGTGATAAAATACCCTGGCAAGAGCAACCTAGGGGAAAAAGGGCTTATCTTGGGTCACAGTGTAAGAGTTCCATCATGGTGGGGAGCTCATGGTAGTGGGAGCTTGAAGCACATGTCACATTACATCTGCCTTCAAGAAACAGAGATGTGAATGCTAGGGCTCAGCTCACTTTCTCCTTTTTATTCAGTTCCTAACCCTAACCCAGAAAATGGTGCCACCCACAGTTAAGGTAGGCTTCTCCACCTCAATCTGATGAAGACGAACCCTCATAAAAATGCTTAGAAACCAACCTAACTTAGATTATCCTTCGCCAGTGTGCCCAGAAGCTTATCTCTTAAATGATTCTAGATTCTGTCCAGTTATCAATCAGTATTAATCTCAATAGGAACCAAAGAGGTCAAAGATAATCAAGCTCCAAGTCTGCCAACCACCGTCCCCTCCCCCATCCAAATATAGTTCTAAGGCCAGGATTGTGTATGCAACTGGATGCTTGACAGTTCCAACTGGGTGCAGAAACCAAAATCACTTTGAAAAATTATGAGAACATTATATAAGTTAGAAGACCAACCCCAGATGTGTCCTGATTCTGCCTGAGACGAGGAAGAGATGGAGGGTCAAGTGGAAGGACCACTCATGAGATGCTAAGAGAAGGGCTAGAGGTCTGCCCAGGCTACTCTCCACACCTCTAAGTTTCCTTCTCCTGCTTCTTATCCAGATTATATTCCTGCTCAGCTGCTCTGAACTTGGAATCCTATTTCAGCTCTTTCTGAGAGCCCAAGGGAGGGGAGGCTTTGTTGGAAGAAGAGGATACATGGTGTGTAAATTGATAGATGAATCAGATAGATGATCGAGAGAAAGCACCAGGACGCAGACAAAAACTTCAGCAGGATAGGGTTCATTAGCAAAGGAAACTCACACGAGACAAATTCCCTTCAGGGTAGGGAAAATGTCAGCCCAGGGATCATGGGCTGGCGTCTTTATGTGGGGGGCTTTGGGGGATGCAGAAGTCAGGAACATATGTTTTTTTTAATTGGGTGGGGGTCAGAAGCCAGAGCCCAGGGCTTATCAGAACAGCTTCTGTCTTGTCAGCCAGGATCTGGGTCACAAGGTGTCTGTTTACCCTTTAAGATCATCAAAAGGAAAGCCTGCCGTGCTGAAGGGACTCCTTGGGTCTCTGGTCAAAAGGTGGAGTCTGTTTATCAAAGGGAAAGCCTGCTGCCTTTGGCTAAAAGGTACAGAAAAGGCTGCTTCTCTTGACTTCAAAGACCAGGGGACTCATCAACTGGCTTCCTGCATTCTCAGGGGCTTACAAACCCATGAGGCCCTGCTGCACTGGTGAGGGAGTTGCTGTAGTCCAACCCCTAATATAAATAATGTATATGAATGTATGAGAAAAAGCCATGAATAGTGAGCAGTTCCACAGAAAGTTACTAAGGCACAGTTAGGGAAGGTCCAGCTCAGATACCCCAGGCTGAGTAAGCCTATGGTCTCAAGACTGCTCGCCCCAGTGATTTCGAGATCATCTCAGTGCTTGACTGGGGAAGAGATATCCAGTGAAACTCTCAGCACACCACAGCTCAGAATTTAACAGAGAGAAAAATCAAATCCATCAGAAGGGCTCAAGAAAGACAGAGCTGTTCTTAAAGTTTGACTAGACCTATGTTCCCTGCCTCCTCCTGACAAGTTTGCCTTCAAATCAATTAAAAAGTCAAATCTTACTGCCATCCCTGTCATCCATAAAATACGTTGTGTTTATATAATAATTTTATGCTTTTTTAAGCATCTTGTCACCTGTTGGTCCATTTAAACTTCGTGATAACTTTGAAAGACATGCAAGGTATCAACCAACTTCTGGAACATCCAGGGAGGTAGTTACTGGGTAGTGTCACCTAAGTTCACATCCCAGCCCTATCTCTACTGGGACGATGATCTTGCATGAGTGAGTGGTCAACCTCTCAGAGCCTCTACTACCTCTTCTGTGGTATTAGTTACTTGGCGTCGCTGTGATAAGAACCTGACAGAAAAAACTTGAGGGAAAGAAAATTTGCTTTGGATCACGGTTTTAATCAATCATGACAGGGGAGGCATGGTAGAGCAACTCATTTCACAGCAGTGGGAGCTTGTGGCAGAGACTGTTCTCAGCAGGGCATACCAGGAAGCAGGAAGTAGGGCCAGGATAACCTTCAAAAGCTGAGTTCTCATGGCCTGCTCCCATTCTCTAGGTCCCACCTCTTAAAGATTCCTTAGTCTCTCAAAACAGTGCCAGAAGTTGAGGTGGAAGCACTCAAAACATAAGCCTGTGGGGAATGTTCCACATTCAAACCATGACATCTGTAGTGGGCACAATAATAATCCCTGCATCATTGGCTTGTTCTGAGGGAAAATAATGAGATGTATGAAGCATTCATAACAATTTCTGATAGACACAAGGAACTGAAAAAAAAAAAACAACACATTAGCCTTCAGTGTTATTGATCCTACTTGGTCGTGGTATCCTGGCTTGTAGACTTAGAATTAACATTAGCTGAGAATTCACCTAAGCTCCACCTTATTTTCCTGTCTACAAAATGGGATCCCATTCCTACCTAGCTCAGAAGCCTTCTAACAGATGCAGAGAGTCATATATTGAGAGAAACTTCTCAAGTAGCAGTAACATATGAACTGTGAGGCATAACCCTCCTTAATTGTCCTCCCAAAAGGTGCAGATCTGATACCATCACCCTGCCAGCTCCTCCTTTCAGACATTCCCAGAGGACAAATATCTACTCAGAAAAATCAAAAAGGGAGCTGTTACTTGTGATTCACCCAAACACCTTTCCATCCTCCACTCCCTCCGGGATAAATCCAGTCCCCAGTGAAGGAAAAGGGGGGCAGAGGTTCCTAGGTAACACCTGCCTGAGAAGTGGAGTGTCTCCAGAGAGAGATGTGGCAGAGCCTAGCTAGTTCTGAGAAGCAGGCCCATCAACCAGTCCTCTCTGACAGCTAAAAATTCCTCCAGCCCTAGAGTGTCACAGCCTGTCAAAAGATCAGTTTGATGTTTACAATCCAAGATGAGGAAGAGGGCAGTGAAGCAAAGCAGGCACGATGACACCCGCTGCTTTCTGCCAAGGAGCAGGCGAGGGCTCAGAGGCAGGGGGGAGTGGCACACCCTCTGTATTTTGTCATAAGTCCCTATCGGGGTATCTTTTCTGAAAGGGAAGCAGAGCACAAATTGACAATGCCATGTTTCACCTGAGCTCTGGGGCAGGCACAGAGCAGAGCAAAATGGAGAGAATTGAATTCTAAATGGCATGACAATGAGAGCACATGGGCTGCAACTCTTCTGAAGACCCTCCTTAGAAACAAGGACCAGGGCACAGTCTCTGAGCCCCCTTCCCCTTCTCTGAGCTGGGCTGGCATCTCTTCAGTTTTCTAAAGCGCTACATGATGCATTATTTGAAAAATGAGGCTCTTCAACTATAATCATGTACATAAGTATCTAAAAATCACAAAACCTAGAAGCAATCCATGGTGGCAGTGTTCTGCCCAAGATGGTTACCTCCCACCCCCAACACTACCAGGAGGTCTCTCCTGGGGACCCCTGACTTTTTATTTCTTTTCTATCAGATATTTGTATAGCAGACACATTAAGTCAGGTACTAGACACATAGAGGGGTTTAGACCTAATTCCTTTCCTTGAAAGTTTTTCTAGATGGCTGAGGAAGGAGAATATTTGTAACAGGAAGACACTAAAATAGCACATGCTGGTATTAAGGAACCAGGGTCTGAGAGTCTGTGGCTGGCAATGGCTTCCTTTGGGGAAGAAGCAGTGGTGGAATGGAGCCTGAAAAACAGGAAACAGAGAAACAAACACAGAGAAAACAGAGAAACAAACACACTGCAGAGATAGGGAGGAAAGAGGGACCTAGGCTTATGTGATACCAAGTATCTGGGAAGCCAGATAGATGACCTCAGAGGAGAAAAGTCCTGCAAGGGGGGAATAGGGATGGTTGGGAGGAGATGGAAAGGACCATTTTCAGCATCCATACCTGAGAGTTGGGATAGAGCCCATACCTGGGATAGATGACCCAGGAACAGAACATTCCTGACCATTTTCAGCATCCATACAGAGACTGCTGTGGTCAAAGGATCCAGAAGGTAAGACATTGTGACCCATGAGTGGCAGATGTTAGAGTATCTCATTGCTGATCTCACCAACCTCCAGATGGGTAAAGAGAAGAGAAGGAAACCAGGGAAATAAAGAAGGAAATAAACAGAAGGTTCAGCGGGACACTGCATTAGAAGCTCCCTCACTCATACCATACGTCTTCCAGCTCCAGCCCTTCCCTGAGAGCACACAGCTGCATGGAGCCCATGGCAAAAGAAGGAGGTGGAACAGAAGGCCATAGCAGAATGACATGGGCACAAGGCTCAGCACCTCACTTGAAAGTGGACCCAAGGAACTTGGGTGAAATGGAAGAAGAAAGGAAGACCCACAATATATACAGGGGATGTTTCCTGAGTCAGAAGTTCCCTGTCTACACTGTGGCATGTGCTTAGGCAAGCTGTGATCCTGCCAGCTAGGTTCATTCCAGGGAACAAAGCAGCCCGAGGAAACCACTAGCAAGCTGACAATCAAGCAAACCATTTCCTATTTCTCTTCAACAGGTCAAGTTGATGGTGGCAGAGATGCAGAGAAATGGGCTCACTGGAGGAACACAGAAAGGACCCTACCAAGATGTCATTGCTGTCTTCACACACACAAACTGAGCCAACACCTGTGCAGCCCTCTGCCTCCCTCTCTCACTGGCCCCCTTGTCCCATGATCTGGTTCATATCACAACACAGTTTCTCTCCAGGCTTCACAGGAATCTTGAGCACCTGATCTGGTTTTGCATCTGCTATCTAAGCCTAACAATAGTAAGAGACGCGGGGTCGGTTGACAGATAAAACACAGGACGCTCATTAAAATTGTAGCTTCAGATGAACAATGGATATTTTTTAATGTACATATGTTCCAAATATTGAATGAGGCAGGCATGTGCTAAAAAAAAAAAACAACAACAAAATTTGCTGCTTATGTGAAATTCTAGCTCAGTTTGAATCCCGTGTTTTTATTTGCTAAATCTGGCCACCTTAGGAGGATGGCAGGTGGAACATGGAGGTGGAGTAGGAAGAAGAGTAGAGAATAGGGAGAAACAGGCAAGCAATAGCTCCGTGTGTGTGTGTGTGTGTGTGTGTGTGTGTGTGTGTGTGTGTGTGTGTGTGTTGGGAGGAGTGTTAGCTTACTTTCCCCGTTTTCAGGTCTTGCAGCAAATGTTAAATACAGTAATAAAGAGACGAGCATAGGTCAGTTATGACAGGAAGTTGCCACATAACTCCTTTCTGAAATGTGATTTATTAGGAGAAAGGGTCTGTAGGCCATGATTGAAGTCTTGAGGTGGAAGGGAGAACATTAGACAGAAATTGGTACAACATATGAGAGAAGCCAAAACTCTCAGTTTCCTTAAAGGGAAAGAAGTGCTTCCCTTTAAAACCTAGAGAGGAGGGGCTGGAGAGATGGCTTCCTGGTTAAGAGCACTGACTGCTTTTGCAAAAGACTTAGATTTGATTCCCAGCACCGTGGGATAAATCAGGCAACAGTTTCTAAAATGCCCAGGTGAACAAGCTGGAGGGAAGTCTATCCATAGACACCTTTTCCCAGGGTTACCCAGTAGGATACCATGCTGAGGTAGGACTGCTAAAAAGGGTAACAATATAATGGTACCAACCCCTCCTCATGTATTTTAACACTCAATATAATGACCCTCAAATATTTAATACTCCATAATAGAGTATCAGAATTTCCATTGTCCAGAGGTATAGAAAGGTTAAGTGACTGGTCCAAAGTCACATAACTTTACATGACAGACTTAGGATTATAGACCAAGCATGAAGGGATCCAAATCTCCCTTCTTTACAGTATCCCATTTCCAGCGCCCCCATGACTAGCCAGCTTCCTCCAAGGACCAACTTCAGGGTTAGGTCAATAGAACTTTCTGTGATCATGGAAATAGCTGACACCCTCACTGTCCAATGTGATGACTCAGAATGTATGCAACTACCGGGCATCTGAAGTGTGTGTGGCTAGTGATATTGAGGAATTGGTGTGTTTGTTTAATTTTCATTTAACTTCATTTAAGAGCATTACAGTTCTAAAACCCACATGTTGCTAATGGGCACTGCAAGGAAGCACAAGCAGCTGCTGACCCTGTCCAGGCAGCCCAGCCCACTGCTCCAGGGCCTAGATCTGGTATTTCCTGGACGGGTGTCCAAATTATAATGCTCAGAGTTAATAGGAACCCTTGGAAGGCATCTTTGTTCACCTCTTCATTTCTAAGATGGAGAATCTGGAGAGGCCAGACAGGGTTGTTTCAGAACAGAACTGGTATGAGGAAAGCAAATCTTGGTGGTCCTCACTACAGGCTAGACCACCCTATAGGTCACCACTTGGACCTGGAGCCCCACCTCAAAATGTCCACCATAGGAAAAGAGATGTAGGAAAAACTTAATCCCAGGAATCAGTAAAGAATTTTAGAGACAAAGGAAAAAGGACAACACTGGCAAAAATCTTGCTGAGCACACTTCCCCCACCATGACCTCAGAATTTTAATTGCAGTTCTTACTATCAACACACCCAAGTAATTACAGTTGACTATGGCTTCCCACAGCAGTTGGATATTAACTTTTTATCATGACCACTCAGAGCAGCATGGAGACAGCCATACCATCAGGGAAGCCTGGAGTGTTCCCCAGAAGGTCAGCCATCTAGAGGGCCTCCCTTCAGGAGAGCCTAGCCTCATCAGCCCTCCCACCCACGTTGACTACCACACACTCTCATTAAATTATGATTGTATTCTGCCTAAAAGCATCCTGTGAGAGACAAGGGCCCTGAAGTCCTGTCTAAGCTCACTTGCTAAATTCTGCACCTTGAAACAGATTTTATCAACTCAGACTCCCTTCCCGTATCCTTGGCATGGAGTGACTTTGAACCTGATGTTTTCCCCTTTCTGAGGCTCAGTTTCTTTAACCATAAAGTGGGAAAGAGAAAACCTGCTCTGGAATCTTCACACAGATGCTGAAAGAATGAGATGAGGTCATGGCTCCAAAAGCACTTTGTATTCTCTACATCCCTCATGGACATCAGCCTTTATTAATTGTTTGTCTGGATCTCACGCCAGGGGCCCTTTGGGAGGCTGAGCTGTTCATCCTTCCCCTCGCCCACCAAGCTTGCCCTGGTACTCACAGGTTGTCACACTTCATCCTCAGAACTCGGCAAGTTTGCAAATCCCATGTGAACTCTCATGAACTGCTGCTATTGGGGAAAATACATATTTATATGTTAATTTTTCTGACTTCTGAAAGTGTGTGTGCATACATTGTCTCATTTGAACTTCACAGTCACTTTGTGATTTGTAGGGAGAGCACTATGCCCACTTTGCAGAAAAAGAAACAAACTTAGAGGAGTGGAATGCCTCCTTGGATTGAATAAATTCAAGTTTGTATCTTTTTGAGAGACACAGTTGTGGATGGGAACTTGTCTACCAAACTGCAGTGTTCATGTGATATCGAGGCCAATAGACACTTGGGAATCAAATACTTCTTTGAATAATGATGAAATAAATGAGTAGATAAATGAACATACATTTCAAAGCCATCTTTTGACAGCATCAAATCTGAACTCACACAGCAGGGGACACTGGTACACAGAAAGACACATTTAAGAAGTCAAGGTTAACCTGTGTTTCAAGTCTACAGGGTCAAAGATCTGAAAGGTTATATTTGTTTTACAGATTAGAGACTCAGACTCAGAGAGGCAGAGTGAAAGGTACAGGTTGAGCTTCAAGATAATTGGTAAAGAAGTTATTTTCCTCATCATTGTGACAGAATGCCTATGAGGAAGGATTTGGTGCTGTCACATAGTTTCAGAGAGTTTAGTCCATGATTGCTTGGCCCCATGCACTTGGGTAAAACATGAAGACAGTGGAAGCATGTAGAGGAGGAGAGCTGCTTACTTTCTGACTCACCAGGAAGCAGAGAGAGAAGGAAAGTGGGGACCCAGTGCCTTTAAAGGAGCCCCAGTGGCTCACTTCCTCCACCTATAAGCTTCCTCACAAAATTTCCCGTCTGTTATAGTCCCACCAGCTGGAGACCAAGCATTCAACACATAAACCTGGGGGAGGACATTTTATATTCACGCCATAACAGTAGACACACACACACACACACACACACACACATACACACACACACACACAC
>NW_008330588.1:1945723-1948673 GCF_000622305.1 Nannospalax galili
AGACACACACACACACACACACACACACACACACACACACACACACACACACACACACACACACACACACACACACACATGACCCCCAGCCGCAAGTGGCCAAAGTAGAGATTAGGGAACCTTCTGTGCCTTTTGTCTTGTGGCCTCTTGAAACTTTCTCCACTCTGGATAAATAAATGGGATTTCCATGTCTCCAAGCATGAAAACTGTCCAGCAAATATATCTGCAAGACAACCCTCCAAACACATCATATTAAAATCTCTCAACAGGAGCTCAGTTGAGATGTGAAGGTGAAAAAAATTCCCAAGTCAGATTGTGTGTGAAATATTTTCCCTAGAGGACATAATACAGAAATGGTTTTAATTAACTGTGCATTTCATTTAAGCTTAGCAGGCAAGTTATTGTACATTAGGTAAATAGCAGTTGGTTATTTGGAGCATATTTACTTCGAACTCAACAGCTACAATAGGTTATAGATACAGATTTCCATTAACCCACAGTCTGGTACATTTATACCAGATAATCAATTGTTCATTAATCAAGATATAATAATTGCCTAATTGAATCAGAAGATGCTTTTTGGGGTAATTTATAGCACATAAATATTCTGTTATTCTGTCATTTTCTCCCAAAGAAAGAGCAGGGAAGACAGAGATTCTAGAATGCAGGACTTTGAATGCCAGGAAAAATTTGGCCTGTGAAGAGTCTTTGCTGCCTCCCATCTGAGAGAACAGTCACAGGACCAAGCAGGAAATCCCAGGGAAATGAGTTTAAATAAAAATAATTATCTAAATGTTTTATGGGACATACTTATACTAAACAGTTATCATTAATTCAAAATTCAAACTGAATTGAGCATCCTGGGTGTTGTACGTTTGCTCTGTCCATCAGTGCTATTCCTGAATGTCATAAAGGTGTTGAGTGATATCTTGGAAGTTGCTGTGGAAACTACTCTTGACTCTACCCCAGCTAAGGTTGATAATCTATAAGAGCTTGAGGTGAGTGAGATGAGTTGGCTAGACAGATGCTTTTATACCTCAGTGTAGGAAAGGTCCTCAGCTGCCCTAAACAAATGCCCCACTCAGCAGTGGCCTTTATGTGTTCTCATACTCTCTCTCCTGCTCAGTTTCCATTGTGGGTCAGAGAGCCATAAGGTTGTCCCCATCTAACAAATGAGGACTCTGAGTCCCAAGAAGCAAAGTGACTCGAACAAGGCTATGGCTGCCGGCCGAAATTTGGTTTCATGGAAATTATTCACCATCATCATTTATTGTGCTTGACACATGCTATTAATTGTTAATTATGTGTCAGTCTCTAGTGAGGAAATTTCCCATGAACTACAAGAGAAAGATACTCTATTATTTGTATGTTTTTATGGCTAGGATCACAGCCCCAACCAGGGGACCACAAGTTCTCTCTATGACACCCCATCACTTTTCCTCTTCAACAACTGATCTCTTCAACATCCAATATCTTTATATGTAAATCTACAGTATCTAACACTTACTGGATGCTAAATACTGAGGCAGACACTGTGGTGGACAGGTGAAAAAGAAAAACCAGAGGCAGAGGCAGAATTACAGCATGATGACAGCATAGTCCAAAGCACCCTTCGTGTCACCACTCACAAGCACTTGAGCACATCATGTAGCCTTTTATCCTTCCCTCTCTTGGTCTGTAAAATGGAAATTATAGTGTTCAGAGAGTGCCTAGCACATGGTAAGCAATAAATAAATATTTGCTGCTGTTGCTTCAATAAAATTATATGTCAAAGCCTAAAAACTGAACTATTAAGGCTCATCAGAGGCTGTATCATACTTACTTTTTTAATCTTGAAACCACTGGGGAATTAGTCTAGGTTAAAAAAATACAGTGCAACCTCTACACCTAAGATTCACAGGCTCATGGAACATAGAATAAGAGGTAAAGAGAATATTAATGCATCTCTCAAATCTCATCAATGAAGCTCCTTGGTGCAATAGAGGGCTCAGGGACCATTGCAAAAGAGAGAGAGGAAAGATTGCAAAAGCCAGGGAGGAGGTGCATGACTATGTGGAAATAGAGTCCTACAAGCTGCTGAGACCCTGCTCATGTGAACCTATAGCAAAGGTGTCAGCATGCACAAGACCCGTGCAAACTCAAGCAGACAAAAACCCAGCACAGAACTGTGGAAACGGGCATCAGGCCCCAATCTTAGTCGAAAAATTATTGGCAGCTGATTACTGCTGGGTGAAGAACAGCTTATCTTCTTCAAGGGAGGGACTCTAGATAGGCTGACTAGACCCCAGTGGATGAACTTGCACTAAGGGACATCTGGGGGATACTAACTTGACACGATGGGCCTTAACACAAATGACAGAATATATGAATTCCAGTGCGGGGGGGGAACTATGGGAAGGTCCTAGTAGGGAAGGGGGTATAAAGATGATTAAGATTGATTAAGATGTTGTATATGAAGTACATAATTCAATTAAAATTTACAAAAACTAAATAAAAGAATAAAAAATATGCTTTCATATATTTCTCATTGTCTTGGATTCTTTTCCTATTGCTGTGATAAAATGTCCCAACAAAAGCAACTCAAGGGAGATTTGTGTAGCTCACAGTTCAAGGCAAAGTCCATGATGATGGAAAAATCAAGACAGCAGGAACCTGGAGCAGCTGCTGATTATGTCACACCCACAATTGGAAGAGAACGATGGAGGCAAGCCAGTGTTTTGTCCTCTCTTTCCATTCTGTACAGTCCAGGATCCCATATTCAGGGAATCGGCCCTCAAACAATTAAGATGTGTCTTCCCACATTAGTTAACCTAATCCAGACAATCCCTCACAGGCATGCTCAGCAGCCCATTTTCCAGCTGATCCTAGATTCAGTCAAATTGGCAATTAATGCTGTCTATCATACCCATTACATCTCAAATCCCACGTTAACCACAACTTAGGGATATAT
>NW_008330588.1:1948732-1958531 GCF_000622305.1 Nannospalax galili
AGTCCTAGAGTCTTTGGAAGAGATTCACTTTCAAATATTCTCCTACATACTGTTCCTAAATCATGTAAAAATATTCAAGACTCCAACACTTACGAGCTCCTATTACTTCTCCCGGTCAAATGTTTTCTCCAGCAGTAAAAAGCACATCAAAGTGTCACGTTCTCTCACTATGCAGCTCCCCCAAATTAGAACATGTGTTGGCCACGCATTAACCACACCATTATATAGAGAAATATCAGGTCACATTCAGTTGTAAACTGCTAGATTGTTAGATCTAACACTATGTTGTAGTTACTGAAATGAATGCCTTGGTATTTAACATATTACACTTTGCTCCCAAATGATTGAAAAGTAGCTTTAAAATGCATGGAATACAATATGTACCTTATTGACCATAATCACAAGAGAAATCTGAATCTAATTAAAAATAAGAGGGAAACCTTAGAACCAATCATCAGTGGTGATAAAATAAATAAATAAAATGATGAAATAATAAGCTATCAGAAAGACTCCATAATCAAATGACTTTAATAATGAATTCCATTAGTCTTTTAAGGATTAGGTAATTTCCATACTGTAAACATTGATTGACAGCACTGGCAAAGGTGAAAAGCTAACTGAGTCATTTTTACAAAGTTGGCATATGCCTTGTACCAAAAATGAAAAAGATGAATCCAAATAGGAAACTATAAACCAATTTCACTTGTGAATATAGAATCTAAATTCCCGAGGAAAATTCTCGCATATGGAACTCAGTGCTACATCAAAAGAATGGTAACGGCTACCAAGAATAACTCATCATAGGAAGGCCAAGACAAGTTAGTATTAGGAAGTCTGTTAGTAGAAAATACCACATCAATTAGAAAAGCTTAAAATAATCCCAACAGAGCTGGATGTGGTGGCTCACACCTGCAATCCCAGCACTTTGGAGGCTGAGGTCCAGAAGAATTGTTGTAACTCTGAGGCCAGCCTGGGATAATCTGGGCTAAAGAATGTACATATTGTATTTCATAATAATAATCTAAATGGCTGTCCAAATTTTATTAAATATTTGTGGTAAAAAGCATTTAGAATGTCAGGTGTGATGTTGCATGGTTTTAATTCCAGCACTCTGTAGATCTAAAAAAGCCTGCTCTACATGGTGAGTTCCAGGCCAGCTGGTGCTACAGGGAGACCCTGTCTCAAAATAATCAAAACAAATGAACAAAAGAAAAGCACTTATAAAATTAAAATGAAAGCAGATTCCTTTAATATAATAAAGACCATCAAGTTCAAACTTAATGTTTATCTTTTACCCGGATCAAAGAAGGTTTACTAGTTATCTCCTATCACAATAATCCTATGTGACAAGAAACCCTCAAATTTAGAAGCTTAAAAAAACAGAATTCACTGGAGGATGATCACCTAGTATGCATGAGGCCCTAGGTTCAATACCCAGTACCACCAGAAAAAAATATTGTATCACTGTTTAGTTCATAAATCTGAAGGCCAGCTGAATGGTTCCACTGGTATTGAATGAGATCACACGGAAGAAGAGGATTGATGAGGCTGGGGAGGTGAGTCCGTAGGTAAAGTGCTGGTGCTGTACAAGCATGAGGGCCTGAGTTTGGATCCCCAGCACCCACTAAAAAGCTGGGTAAGGCAGTATGCATCTGTAACCCCATGCTAGTGGGGGACAAAAACAGGCAGATCCCTGAGCTCACTGACCTGAGTCAGCCTAGCTTAAACAATGAGCTCCAGGTTCAATGAGAGACCCTGCCTCAAAATATAAGGACAAAGCCTCCACACATTAACCTCTGGCCTCCACACTTGTACACACAGCTGAGGACACTCACCCAGACATACAGCACAGAGAGGGAGAGTGAGAGGGAGAGAGAGACAGAGAGAGAGAGATGGAGAGAGAGAGACAGAGAGAGACAGAGAGACAGAGGCAGAGAGAAGACAATTGACTAAGTTTTGAATGATGCAATCTGATCTCAACTAGAATGAGTACTGTTAACTCAGCTCTGTCTCACACATCCCATACCCCAACATAGTATCACAGGTACATCTTTAGCATGGATGTAGAGGAGCACAACTGTAAGCAAGCCAAGTTTAAAGCCCCCATGTGCTTTCTGCTTGCTACCATTCTGTCTATCAAAGTCACATGGCCAAGTTTAGAGTGACAGCAGAATACTTCAGCATCACATGCCAGTGCATGCAGCAAAAGGAAAGAATGAAGAACTGGGGCCATTTATCAATCCATAACAATAGGCTTTATAGCATATCAGCTGACAGAATAATTATAGATTTTACATTAAAGTAGTTTATGTTTTACATAAAAAATAGTCCATGATCAAGTAAGTTTCATATGTACCAGGTGTAATAGTAAATAACATTCAGTGGACTTCTTTACAAATACGACTCTCAATTTTTCATGAATGCATCATGGGACTTTCTAAGTGAAGGTCATAGCCTTTCCAAAGCAGACTAAACAAAGAATTTTATTTTTCACAGCACATCTGGAGGGTCAAATTCACATACAATACTTGGGGAATGTGACCAATATAAATTTCAAAATGCTATTCACAATAGCCAAGAGAAAACAGAAAAAAAAAGATATACTTGGAAATAGCTCCAATAATGAATGAGTAGGATTTATATAAAGAAAGCAACAAAACTTCACTAAGAGCTATATAACAAAGATTTAATTAAGTGGGGACACACCATCTTCTTGGAAGAAACAAATCAATATTGTAAAAGAAGGTAATTTTTTCTAAATTGATTTATAGATTTAACATAACCCCAACAAAAATCTCAATGAGATAATAATACCCATGTTTTGGCAAGAAACAGACATTTTCATACACTGCTAGTGGGAGTTTAAATTGGTGCAATCTTTTTTAAAAGCAATTTGGAGCCCTAAAATTGTGCATACCTGTTGACCCAGATCTATAAATCTACCTTAAGGAAATGATAAAATGTGAACAAAAACATTTATACAGATTTTCAGTACCACACTGTTTAAAGGAAGCAAAAAGCAGTAATAACTTAAAGATCTACCAACAGGGCATTGCTAAATACATTTTTAGGCTTTTGATAGGAAAAAGGAAGATGTAAGATTAAAACTCATGATTTTAAAGTTTTTTAAAATTATTTATTTGTTTATTAGTGTGTGTGTGCATGATGTATACTCATGCCACAGCATGCATGTTGAGATCTTCCATTTTTATGTTTCATCAGATATGAAAATGCTTACAAAATAAGTTGGGGAGTATACTAGTTACATGTCTGTTGCTTGATAAAATATCATGACCAAAAACAACTTAGAGTTTATTTGGGGTTACAGTTACAGAGGGATATAGTCCATCATAGTGAGGAAGGCATGGAAATAGGGACATGTCAGCCTGATGGTCAGAAAACAGAGGAATCACATTTCTTCCACACAGGAAGCAGAAAGGAAGAACAGGAACTGAGGCCAGGCTATGAAACCTCAAAGCATGGTCAGTGACACATTTCCTCTTGCAAGTCTCCACCTCCTAAAGGTTCCATACCCTTCCCACATAGCACCACTAACTAGAGACCAAGTCTTCAGATATGGGCCAATGGGGCACATTTTTCACTCAAACACCACAAAGAGTATATGGCAGAAGCAAGATGCTGTGCTGCAAGATGATCCCTGTTCTGTTACCAAGATTGCCATAGAATAGAAACCAGAAGGAAATAAAATGAAATGGTAACATTTCTGGATTTAATTCTTTTAATTTTCTATATTTCTTAATTTTGTATAATGAGTATGTGAGATATATATATATATAAAACATAAATGATTATCCCAATATATACTTCAAATACAATAAGATATTTTCTTTTTACAAAATAATAAATAATGTTAACCAAAATAATGTTAGAAAAGTAACATTGCTAGGAGTAGGGTCCACATAATAGGTGGAATCTAACCTACCAAGTCAGAAAGAAACTTGGAAATACTATAGTAATGTTGAAGAGCTGTCGTTTCAAAAAGCAAAAATCCAAGTTTGTAAGTGTAGAAGCATCTGATGAACAATTTATAAAGGTATTCAACAGGAAAAACTAGATCTTTTCAATAAATGGTTTTGGGAAAATTTGTCACTTGAATCAACAGATCTCTGCCTTACACTCTACATAATTTAAATTTTGAAGGATTCCAAAGGATTAAATCCAAAGCAATGAGACCATTAAAAACATAATAATGAGATAGGTGATCCACTGAACTTGAAGAACTATAATTTTTTAAACATAATCCTTGAAGTAACTATCAAAGAAATGACTCCATTCCTCTTGCCCACCCTCACCCTATCATCTCCTGCCAGCCTTGGACCCAGGCAGACCCCAGTTCTTCCACCTCAGATTCCTGGAATAGCTTTCTAACCCAGAGTAGCTAAATACCCTACAATAGATTGCTAAGTCCCTACTCAGAAGGTCCCCTGACAGCAACCTTCCCTGGCTCTCTGATCAGCTGGACAGACATGCCCAGCCAGAACTCTGATAAGTCAGATCCTACCCACTGCATGTCTTTTCCATTTCTCTCACCCACCTCCACCCTGTCCCCTGCCAGCCTTGGACCCAGGCAGGCTCCAATTCCTCCACCTCAGATCTCTGGACTAGCTTCCTAACCCTGACTAGCTAAACTTCCTAGCATAGACTCCACTGGCTTCTGATCTGTCTGACACAGACCAGTCCTCCTACTAACCTAAATAGCCTACCAACTACCCAGTCCCACCATCCAGCCAAACCAGTCTACTACCCTACAAGAACCTGAATCACATACCAATTTACTTTCCATACCTGAACAAAAAGCAACCAAGCTACATAAACAATATAAACAGAACCAAAATTAAGTTAAACAAAGGCATAGTAGGAGTTCTTATAGGACACATAACCAACAAAAAATATGCATATACCCAAATGGCAGTGCAAAAATACAAATAATATGAAAAACCAAGAGAATATGTCCCCAACAAAACCAACTAGTCCCACATAAATGCAAATAACAGAAACATAAAAGGCCACAAACACAAATTAAAATGATAGTATCCAACACACATCTTTCAATAATAACACTAAATATTAATGGCTTCAACTTCCCTATCAAAAGACATAAGCTAGCTGAATAGATCAAGAAAGAAAACCCATCTTTTTGTTGTCTTCAAGAAATTTATCTCACCTTCAAGACTATATAGGGTGAAAGGATAGAAAAAAACATTCCAAGAAAATGGTTCTAAGAAGCAAGCAGATGCTGCAATTTAGATATCTGACAAAGTAGGCTTCAAATTAAAACTAATCAGAAGAGATAAAAAGGGTTACTTCATTCTAATCAAAGGAACAATTGACCAAGAAGGTGTTACAATCATGAACATATATGCACCAAACACTAGAGCACCCAATTTCATAAAAAGAGTACTCCAGGACTATAAAACAGATATTAACCTCAACTCAGTAATAGTAGGTGGCTTTAATACCCCACTATCTTCAATAGACAGGTCAACTGGACAAAGAATAAACAGAGAGACATCTGAATTAAATATCTTACATGAAAGGGACCTAACAGACATCTACAGAATATACCACCCAAGCACCAAAGAATATATTTTTTTACTCCGCATCCCATATAAGTTTTTCTAAAATTGGCCACATTCTGGGACACAAAACAATTCTTAACAAATAAAAAAAAGTTTAAATAAGTCTATGCCTTCTATCAGACCACAGTGCAATAAAGCTTATAATCATGAAATGAAGCTCTAATACCTCATGAACTCATGGAGATTAAACAACACACTCTTGAATGATGAATGTGTCAAAGAAGAAATTAAGAAATAAATGAAAGTATTCCTGGAACTAAATGAAAATGCGAACACAACAAAACAAAACCTCTGGAACACTTTAAAAACAGTCCTACATGGGAAGTTTGTAGCTCTTAGTACCTACATTATAAAAATCAGAAACAGCACATATAAATGATTTAACAGTATAGCTCAAGACTCTGGAAAGGCAATAACAAATCAACCCCAAACCTAGTAGATGAATGAAATAATAAAAATCAGAGCAAAAATCAATGAAATAGAAACAAAGAAAACAATACAAAAAAAAAATCAATGACTCTAAGAGCTGGTTCTTTGAAAGGTTGAACAAGATAGATAGGCACTTAGCCCAGCTAACCAAAAGAAAGAAAGAGCAAATCCAAATCAACAAAATCAGTTATGAAAGTGGAAACATCAAAATAGTCACCAAAACAAAACAAAAAAATCCAGAACATTGTAAGGGAATATTTTAAAAATCTATACTCCATTAAATTTGAAAATCTAAAAGAAATAAATGAATTTCTAAAACCATGGACACCACCAAAGTTAAGCCAGGAAGATGTCAGCAGCATAAATAGATCAATAACAAGTAAGGATATTGAAACAGCAATACAAAAACCTCCTGACTAAAAAAAGTCCAGGCCCGGATGTATTCACAGCAGAATTCTACCAGGCATTCAAATAAGGTCTACAATCAATACTGCTTACATTTTTAAAAAAAAGATAGAAACAAAGAAAGAATGCCCAAATTCTTTCTATGAAGCCAGTGTCACTCTAATACCGAACCCAGGTAAAGATACAACCAAAAATGAAAATTATAGACCCATATCCTTAATGAACATAGATGCAAAGGTAATCAACAAAATACTCACAAATCATATGCAGACATACATCAAAAAGATCATCCACCATGATCAAGTTGACTTTATTCCAGAGATGCAGATATGCATAACTTGATAAATGTAATAAAACACGTGAATGGACTTAAAGACAAAAACCACATGGTCATCTCTATATAAAGAAAAATCTTTGATAAAATCCAACATGCATTCATGTCAAAATTTCTAGAAGGAATTGGTCTGGAAGGAACACACCTCAACATAATTAAAGCTATATACAACAAACCCATGGCCAACATCATCGTAAATGGAGAAAAACTGGAAGACTTCCCATTAAAATCAGGAACCAGATAGGGCTGTCCACTATCTCCACTCCTGTTTGATACAGTGCTTGAAACTCTTGCAAGAACAACGAGACAAGTGAAGGAAATTAAAGGAGTACTAATTGGAAAAGAAGAGGTCAATTTATCTCTATTTGCAGATGATATGATACCCCAAAACTTCCACTAGAAAACTGTTAGAAATGATTAATATTTTCAGTAAAGTGGAAGGTTACAAAATCAATTTACAAAAATCAGTAGGTTTTCTATACACCAATAACAAACAGAAAAAGAGTTCAGGGAAATCTTCCCATTCATAACAGTTTCAAAAAATATTTAGAAATAAACCTAACCAAAGACATTAAGGATTTCTACAATGTAAACTTCAAATCTCTAAAGAAAGAGATAGAGGAATGCACTAGGAGCTAGAAAGACTCCATATTATAATATTAATATTGTGAAAATGACCATCTTACCAAAAGTAATTTATAGATTCAGTGCAATACCAATCAAAATACCTATGACATTCTTCACAGAAATTGAAAAAAAAATCATCCCAAATTTCATATGGAATCACAAAAGACCCCTGATAGCCAAAGCAAAAAGAATAATGCTGGGGGATCATCATATCACATCTCAGATTATATTACAGAGCTATAGTAATAAAAAACTACATGGTACTGACACAGAAATAGACATGTAGATCAATGGAGCACAGTAGAAGCCCCAAACATGAGCTCATGCAATTTCAGCCACCTGATATTAGACAAAGGTGCCAAGAACACACAAAGGAGGAAAAAAAGCACCTTCAACAATTGGTGCTGGCAAAACTGAGTCTCCATCTGCCAAGGAATGAAATTGGACCCTTATCTTTTATCCTGCACAAAAGTCAACTCCAAATGGCTCAAAGACTTCAATATAAAACCTGAAACTTGGAAACTACGAGAAGCAAATATAGATGGTACCCTCCAAGATATAGGCATAGGTTTCTAAATCAGACACCAGCTGCTCAGGCCCCAAGGTCAACAATAAATGGGACCTCATTAAACTACAAAGCTTCTGTGCAGCAAAAGAAACAACAAAGGAAGGGAAGAGGAAACCCACTGAGTTGGAGAAAATCTTCACCAGCTACACATCTGACAAAGAATTAATATCCAGAATATAGAAAGAACTCGAAAAACAAAGAAATAAGAAAATAAATGACATAATAAAAAGATGGGCTATAGACCTGAACAGCGAGTTCTCAAAGGAATAAATAAAAATGGCTAAGAAGCACCATCAGAAGTGCTCAACATCCTTAACAATTAGAGAAATGCAGATAAAAATCACTTTAAGATTCCAGTCAGAGCGGCTAATATCAAGATAATGAAATACTCCAAATGCCAGAGAGGATGTAGAGAAAGAAAAACACTCATTCAGTGCTGGTGGGATTGCAAATTCACGCAACCCCTATGGAAAGCAGTGTGGAGAACTCCTAAAAAACAAAAAAAGTGCTCGAAAGTTCTAGATGATTAAAAAAAAAAGCAGAAGGCAACACAGCTTGGGGAAGTGGGTGCAACAGAGAGAACCAACGAAAGTTTAATGATCTTAACATAGGAAGGACACTTCCAGATCCCTCCGAGATGGGAAACAAGAGTCTCAACAGCTGACTCTGAAGGAGGGAGATATAAGGGATGCCACCACTTCCCTGCTTTAATCTCTCCAAGCTTTTTCCATCATATTGAGCTTAACCACCCAAGAATTGTTAAGTGGATTAAAACAGCACATGTTAATGAGTGATCTTTTTTTGTCAACAAGAAATCTCTTTATTTGTTTGGCAGATGCCTATGTGGTATCTACTATGAGAGGGACCCTGTGCTAGGCTCCAGGGATACAAAGGAACACAGGACAAAGGAGTTTACACACAGGAGTAGACACGTTATCAAGCAAAACTAAGTGAATATTCCAGTGGGGTAGGGAGAGGGTTATCTGGGGCAACAAAATGCTTTCATTTCCATCTCTGAGATATAGAAGGCTCCTAAGATCTTGGCTTTAAGTGGAGCTCTAAAGATGGAATGCTAGCCTTCAAAAGTGGTGGTGGGGGGAGATGACAGCCTGTGTGGGTGCTGAGGATGAAGCAATACAACACTGCCACACCACACAAATGGCCAGCTTTGTAAGAAAAGGAAGCTTGGGATGGGGACTGGAGAATGGAAACATTAGGATGATTTAGCAAGGGCTTTGGTCGTTTAGAGAGCTCAAACTTCTATTTTCTGAGTAACAAGACTATCCAGGAAAAGTTTGAGGGGGGTTATGGCAGGCATTCTGGAAGACTAGGACGTGACTACAGCTGCACCATGAAGAACAATTTGGATTTTGTTTTTGTTTTGTTTTTTGTTTTTTGTTTTTTAATCATTATTTTTTTTATTTTTTTTTCATACAGAAGAATTCATTCCAAAGCAATTGACATTGAGACGTTTTCACATGCATTTCTAATCTCTATATACATGACTATCACTGGTCACAGTCGCCCACCTTCTGAGCTCCTCGGCATCTGAGCATGAATACAAACTCGTCAGATAGACAGCCTTCCTCTCCCACTAGAGGCTCCATACTCTGCCATCCCTGTCACTGTCCACTGTGTTGTCAGCACCCTCATCCATTCCCCCCTGTCTGCCCTTCTGGTAAATCTAGTCAGCCAGAGGTCCCTGTTCCAGAAAGGTCAGCTGTTCCTCATCTACTGCAATCCATTGTCAGTATTCCTTTGGATAGAATTGGGGTCTGCTGTACATTTTTCCAGTAGTATGTTGGGTTACTGTCTGGAAGAGCCTTTATCTATCCT
>NW_008330588.1:1964890-1977977 GCF_000622305.1 Nannospalax galili
TGGGACCTTGCTCATATGAACTTACAGCAATGGTGTCAGCACACACAAGACCCATGCAAACTCAATCCGAGAAAAACCCAGCATAGAACCGGGGAAATGGACAGCAGGCCGCAACCTTAGCCAAAGAATTATTGGCAGCTGATTATTGCTGGGTGAGGGAGAGTTTATCTTCTTTAAGGGAGAGAATCTAGATAGGCTGACTAGATCCCAGGGGATGAACTTACACTGAGGGACATCTGGGGACGCTAACTTGTCTCGATTAGGCCTTATCATATATGGCAGAATGAATGAAATCCAGTGCAGGGGGATAGAGAGGGGTGCTGATGGGGTAGAGGGTATAAAGATGATTAAGATGTTTTGTATGAAATGCATAAAATTTCAATGAAAGTATACATTAAAAGAAAAAATGGCAAATAACCAAAAAATATAAATGGCTCTTCCTCACCCAACAGTAACCAGCTTCCAATAATTCTTTGACTAAGATTGGGGCTTATTGCCCATTTCCACAGTTCTGTACCAGACTTTTGTCTGCTTCAGTTTGCATAGGCCTTTCATGCTTTGAAAAACGTCAGTCCAAGCCCTTCTGGCTATCACAGTCTCCACGGATTTGAAAAGTCAGCTGTTATTCTGGGCCTACATTCATATATGCCTTGCTCTTTCCCTCTCAAAGCTTTCCGTAACTTTCCTTGGTTCTATCCATTTAGTATTTTGACTATCATACAATGTGAGGAGTTACTTTTCTGGTCCTGTCTGCTTTGTGCTCTGCATACCTCTTTACCTTGATAGAGGTCACTTTCCTTAGACTTACGAAGTTTTCTTCTATGATTTTGTTAAAAAAATATTTTCCGTGCTATTGACCTGGGCTTCTTTACCTTCTTCCATACCTATGATTCACAGGTTTGGTCTTTTCATAGTGTCCTAGAAGTACTGTATATTTTATTCCCGGGCTATTTTAGATTTGACATATTCTTTGAATGAGTGATCCATTTCCCCAACCTTGTCTTCAAGATCTGAAATTCTCCATTTCATTTTCTCTAATCCTTTTTTGATCCTTTCCCATGAGCTTTCTGTTTCAGTTCTTGGTTTTTCTTTTTTTTTTTTTCATTTCAATCTGGCTTTTCTTCAGAGATTTTATCTCTTTATTGAATTCTAATTTCATATCTTGAAATGTTTTAGTAGTTTCATTCAATTGTTTGTGTTTTCAAGATCTTCATTCAGTCTTTTATTCATGTCCTCTTTGAGTTCCTTGAACATATTCGTAATTGCAATGTTGAAATCATTGCCATTCTCAGAAAACATTACCATGGGGCACTATTTCTGCAGGAGACATATTGTCTTAATTATTTATGTCATTTGTGTTTTTTCAATGAGACCTAGGTACCTAGGTATCCATGGTGATGTGTCGGGTATGGGTACGTGACCTCATCCTTATTGAGTGGGTGTTTGTGGCTTTGTTTTCTGTTTCCTCAACTTGTCAGGTTTATGGTCCAGCTAAGTGGTGCTTGCTGTTCAGTCTTGGGGCCACTTTATGTTGGTGTGCAAATGGGTTATAAAAAATAGTCTCAGTTTAGCTAGGCATAGGTGCATCTTCTGATTCTGAGGTTCCAGGACTGACTCCTCACAATCCTGGAGCAACAGGGTGTATTGGGTGACTGCTAGGTAAGCAAGTTGGCTGACAGGTCAAGTTCAGATAGCTCATAGGTCAGGGAGAGTGATCCAAGTAAGCCTGAGAGCTGAGATGGTGGACATGGGGAGACCCTGGGATTGAGAGCTCACCAGGTAGACTGGAAAAGCTCTCAAGTCTTGGGAGGGGGGTGTCCAGGGATATGAGCTGAAGTGGCCAAAAACATTAGGCTTTTTTGTTTGTTTTTGATATTTTGAGGCAAGGTCTCATGTAGCCCAGGCTAGTCTTAAATTTGCTCTGTAGCTAAAGATGACTTTGAACTCCTATTCCTCTTGTATCTGCCTCCTCAGTGCTGGCCTGACAGTCTGTGGCATCGTGCACAGCTGCATACATTATTTTTAAGCTTTGGTGTAAGGAGTGTTGCTATGGAGACAGATGGGTAAATTCATGATCACATGTCACTCTGTTTGATGTATGTGATAACTCAACAACAGATCTTAACTGACCACTACATGGACAAATGATGCTAAGTGCTAGAGATGCAAAGTCACACATGAGCCTTTATTTTGAGTCAAGATAATATGACTCACATGTTCGTTTGTTTGTTTTCTGAGTCCTGAACATGAAGTTGAAAATGCTTGCTCTCTTCCTACAACTGAACAACAAAACAACACAATTCAAAGTTGGCAAGAGTTGAAAGAGACATTCTCCAGAGAGGATACACATATCAACAGGTTACAGGAAAGTATTATTAAGCAGTAACATGGTGTTACAAGGAGAGGTACTAAGTCAGCCATGGAGGAAAGGATCAAGAAGAAGAAGAGGTATTGCTGGGGCTCAAGAGCAGTGTTAGCTATTCTCCCATAGAAACTCAGGAAGACATACCAAAAAAGGGTTAACACTAAAATCTCCAGCCTACAGACCTTCTTCTCCAATGGGGACAAGTCAAGATGCTGCTGACAGAGCAGTTTCTCCTTAGGCCATGCAGGGTGTAGGTGCACTGCCATCCAGTGGTAGGAAGGGAGGTGCAGATCCATTATTTTTCATGTCCTTCTTTTAAGCACTACTAGGGTCTAAGAGCTTTTCAGGAAAAGGAAATGGAGGGGACGTGGCAAGGCTGAGCAGACACCTGTTTGTTCAACCAGTTTCGTCATAGAGGCCCCATCTTATGATTTTATCTAACTCCAATTACTTCCCAGAGGCCCCATCTCCAAAGAACATCAACACATGAATTTGGGGATTAAGTTCAATGTGGTGTTTGGAGATGACATTCAAATCCTGGCAGATATCTACCTCTGTATAGATGGGATGCCTTCTGTGTGGATGTCGCTTTTTCAGTGCTCCAGAAAATGTGCTGATCTGGAGTTTATTTAATTTAGAGCTTATAATGCAGAGGGTTAGTAAGGGGACTTCTTTTTGGCAGAAAACGACTGCAGAGCCCAGGAAGGCTCTATGCACCATACCTGGATCCACGGAAGGTGCTGTTCTTTCTCAACTGGAGCATTACATTCTTGCCTTTAGTTATACTCTTACCAAGGGTTCACCTTCAATACCCAATTAGTGCCCAGAAGAGTGGGATCATCTTGTTCCAAATCACTGGATGCTCCTAAGTGCTGACAGAGCAGAAATCTCCAGGAAAAATATTTCATTTCCCTGGTCTCCCCTGTCCTTGTTTTTCCAGTGAAGTTGAAGAGTCTCTTGGCTCTGAACCCCTACCTACTTCAGCCTCTGTGCCAGGGGTAGCAGACTCAGAGGAGAGCAGTTTTCTTTAACTGAGTCTTCACGCTACTCTAAACAATTTGATCTAATTACTTAAAGTTGCTGAGGTTCAGAGTTAGAAAGAGAGGCATTTCTTCCCCCTGCTTTGAGTAGTTACTTCCAGAAGTATCCACTCTGAGATCACTTGAGAGGCATAATTGCAAGCAAGAAAAGAGAAGAAGGAAGAGGGAGAAGAGGAGGAGGAAGAAGAGGAGGAAGAGGAGGAGGAAGAAGAGGAGGAGAGGAAAGGAGGAGGAGAAAGGGAGGAGGATGGAAGAAAAGGAAAGGAGGAGAAAGAGAAAAAGATGAGGAGGAGGAGGAAGAAGAGGGGAGGAGGAGGGAGCAGAAGGAGAAAGGGAGGAGGACAAGGAGGACTAAGAAGAGGATGAGGAAGAGGAGAGATGACTGCATCAGTGTGGACGTGTACTGGTAATTTAAACATCGTTGCATAATCTCCATCAGCCTCTCTGGTATTTTCCTAAATGGCTGCAATAGTAAGAAGAAGAAAGCAGTGGGCTACTCAGTGCCCCACTTCTCTGCCAGGCACACTCCAGGTGTTTCAGACAGATGTGAGCTAGGTCCTCACTGTTAGCAGGACCCCTACTGCCTAGCGTTACTTCTCACTTTCTTTTGCCCTGACATTTGGAAGCCAGCCCAAGGCAGGCTCATCAGTGCTTTATAGGTCACTTAAATTCTGATATTTTTAGATTCAACAACGGAAATAGCTCGTCTGAGCTCCTCACATTGTTATCCTGGCATTCTTTGTGGATGGTATCTAGTGTGGGCGAACAAAAAAGGAAAGGATCTGCAATCAGGTCAGAGTCTTGGGCCCATGATCTAATGCATTGGCTCTAAGGCTTTATTCAAGTTTTCAACCTCTTCAAGACATAGTATGTACATTGTAAAATGGGTGCATAGGTAAATCTGTCTCTAAACAAATCAGTCGACAAATGAACTAGATACTAGTATAGTTTTTGTAAAGGAAAGAAGAAAAATGTGTAATCTTCATGCCAAATTCAGTCCACTCTACACCTTATGTTAGTTTGAATCTTGAATGTTCCCCAAACATGCATGTCTCCAGTCCGTGGCATTATTGAGAAGAGATCCTCTAAGAGGTAGCACCTAGTAGAAAAAAGTTAAGTCATTATAGATGTGCCTTTGAGGAGGATTATGGAGCTCTAGTCTCTTCCTCTTCCTTCTTCTCCACAGCACTGAAACTTTCAAAAATAAATAAGTCAAAGTATCTGTTTCCTGTCAAGTTGAGTGTGTGGGTTATTTTGTTACAGTAACAGAGAGCTGACTATTGAAGGCCTAGGACCAGCATGAACTCTCCAGGGACATAAATATTTGCTTCCCCACGTTGTACCAAACTCAACTTTTTTTTTTTAAATCCCATTCTTGTCCAGGAAGTTTGAGTTTGAGAGCTCAACATGAAAAGTCAAAGATAAGAATCACATAGTACTGCTAAAAGAGGTGTCTGATCTATCAAGAAATGGTCATTAAGACGTTTCACCTTCACTGGGCTGAAAACTGATGTAAGAAATCAGAGTGGCACATCAGGAATTTTCAAAGTCAAAGAAGGTAGTCGTGAAGACTGAAATAGCCTTGTCACTGCCTTGCTAATGACAATATGCTACATACAAAACTACACTACAAGCAGAAAGTTCCTTGGTCTATATAGAACTTGGTACATCTAAAATAAATAAATCAGTAAAGCAGTGGAGCATACAAGACAGCTCTGAGACAGGAAGTAGAGAGACAGCTCAGCAGTTAAGACTGTTTGTTGCTCTTTCAGACTACCAGTGTTCAGTTTCTAGCACCCACATCAAATGACTCACAAATGCCTGGAACTCTAGCTCCAGGGGATCTGATGTTCTCTTCTGGTCTCCTTGCACAACTACATATATGTGTATATACTATTTCATCAACAAAGTTGGGTGAGTGGTAGCTTTCTGTAAAAACACAGTTACTTTACATGGTAACTATAAGACCTATAAGAAGATATTTGTGAATAAGTATCTGCTCTTATAGAGAAAAGCACTCCTAAACATAAAATTTAAATAAAAAACATATGTAAGCTTGATTATTTACACACTTAAAAATTTAAAGATACCACAAATACAATTAAGCAGAAAAAACAAGCTATGAAGCAAAAACAAACAAACAACAAAAACAAAAAACTCCGTTTTCAGTCTAAAGGAAGACAAACAGCATCAGGACCACTCTCAAAGAAATAGTTACAGAAGGTGACAAGTCCCTCTGAAGTTGTCCTGAGAGATCTGAAGTTAAGATGGTGCTCTACTTACTTTCAATTGCAGTGATAAAACAGACCAAAAGCATCTTTTTGAGGGAAGGATTTATTTCACCTTACAGCTTACAGCCATTCTTTGAAGAAAGCCAGGGCAGGAGCCGGGAGCATTCCTCCATGGTCTCTGCTTCACTTCCTGCCTCTAGGATCCTGCCTTGAGTTCTAGCCCTGACTTTCCTCTGTGATGAACTGTGACCTGGAAGATGTAAAATGAAACACACACACTCCCACCCAAATTGGTTGGTCAATAATTTATCACAGCAATAGGAAACAAAAGTAGGACAGATGAAATGGTTAAGGGGGCAGTTTCTGAAAATTTAATTTGTACTGAGGCTTCACTGAAGAATAGGAGAGAGATGAGGGGTAGGGAGTAGAGTCTTAGCAAAGGGCAGGTGTCTGTGACCTGAGGCAGAAGCCTCCAGCGCAGAGTACAGCACATGATTGAGATGGGGAAACTGCAAAAGGCGCAACTGGACAGGTGAGTAGGGGGCTGTGAACTGACTGATGAATTCGGTCTTTTTCATTCTGCAACTGTTCTTGTTAACCAGCAAGACAAACCTAGTCCTCTCTTAGGCACATAAGCACCTCACAAAACAGGAAATATCAATGAACCCATAAGAGACTGAAGGAGTTAGAGGTTGACCAGGGCTGAAGCAAACAGGCTTGAGGCATGCTTTGGAGCTGATGGAAATATTCTAAGATTAGATTGCTATGTTGGCTTCATAAAATTGTCAGTTCTGTGAGAAATTAGTGAACTGTATATTTAAATTTAGTGTTTGATGGTGTGTTAGTCAGCTGTCACTTTAATGAAATATCTGACACAAAGCTGCTTATGAAGAGGAAGAGGCTGTTTTAGCTCTGGGTTTGGAGGTTCAAAGTCCATGTGGCATAGCATAAGCTTTGAAACACAGGCCACCCTTACGCTACATTAGCTCACAGTATGGCCAGCAGTAATGAGAGCACTGCAGAATCCGAAAAAGAGCAGAGAGCACAGGAGGGGCTGGGCTTGCTCTTTCCATAACTACTTTTTTTTTTCCTTTTAAAAAATATTTTTATTTTGCGTATGAGTTTTTTCCTGCATGTCTTCAAGTGTACCACATGTGTGCAGTCCCCACAGAGGCCAGATGAGGAGATGAGATCCTCTGGAACTCGAGTTAAGGATGGTTGTTAGCTGCTATGTGGGTGCTGGGAATGGAACCCTGGTCCTCTGCAAGAGCAGCAGTGCTCTTAACTGCTCGGTCATCTTGCCAACCCCATAACTACCGCTTCATAAGTGCCCAAGGCATTGCAGAGAGCTACCAATATTCTAAAGACTTCCTGCCAGTCTGTACCTCCTAAACATCAATGACACCTCCCAATAGTGCCACCATACTACCATAGCTTTAGTATATAAACCTTGGGGCTAGAGAGATGGTTCAGGGAATCAGAGCGCTTGCTGCCTTTGAAGCGGGCCTGGGTTCTATTCCCAGTACCCACATGTCGGCTAACAACTGCCCATAACTCTAGTTCCAGGGAATCTTCTGGCCTTTGTGGGAGGCAGGCATGCACATGCCACACATACATACATGCAGGCAAAGCATAAAATAAAATAAGATAAAACATATAAACCTTTGAGGGGACATAATTAGACCACATCCAAATTAGCGCATATGTGAACCATACTCATAAAGCTATTTTTAATAAAAATGAAAATTAATGTTCTTTAATCTTTCAAATTTGCAGGTAACTTTAGGAATAATAATTCTCCATGTTGGTGAAATACTGAGGAATTGGAATTTTTTTCAAGAAGTTTGGTAGTAATTACTGAATCCTTTTCATAAACCTTGGAATTTAATGTAAATAAACAAACATGAGTGTGTAAAATTTGTGTATGAGCATTTTTACAGAAATGCTTGTGAAACTGGAAAACAGGAAAAGTGTCAAATCTCCAGTTTCTCCTCCGCTTGTACAAATCTTTCACCTTTTGAAAAATGTTGAGCAGTAGATAACTATTTAAACAAGCAATTTTACAGTTCGAACTGACTACGTAAGATTATGTTCTAAAGGGCAGCAAGATGGCTCGGTAAGTAAAGGCACTTACACTGCAAACCTGACACCAGCACCCAGGTAAAAGTGGGAGAGAATGGACCCCACAAAGTTGTCCTCTGACCTATACACACACATACACACACACACACATACACACACTATAGCACACTGAGCCTCCCCCCAATTACATCATACACATACACACAATAATAATAAATAAAACAAAACCTTTAAAAGATGGTGCTCTAGAAGAGCACATATTTATGGTAATAAGTTAAGTAAAAAATATGAGCACAATATGATCCTGGTTAGGGAAATCATGTGCACTTCTACTGAAGAGGCCTCAAGGACTGGCATTTGTATCTGTCAGCTATAAGTAAAAAATATGAGCACAATATGATCCTGGTTAGGGAAATCACGTGCACTTCTACTGAAGAGGCCTCAAGGACTGGCATTTGTATCTGTCAGCTATGACCACAAAATCTACCTAAACAGCCTCTCAAAGCAGACAAGAAGCAGCATTCATTTTTTACATGTTACTGGGGCATCTCTTCTGCAGGGAGCAAGGCAATGGGGTGCAGTGGAGGTCTGCCTGGTGCTCCTGTGTGGTCAAGGACATCGCCTCTCATGGCTGAACCACCAGAGCAAGCCCAATCTCCCAAGCACATCTAGATCCTCTGTCATTTGGTCCTTCTCCTCACATTCCAATGACTTGAACATGTCACAGAGCTAAAACTAAAGTCAAGGAACCAAGAGGCATACCGTGTCAGTCAGGGAGACAACTTAAAGTCAGAGAAGGGATAAGGAGCAGTTGAGGACAGCGGTGTACTCTGTACAGCGGTGGAAGTTCACCGTGATCATCTGAGTGATGCGGATATGCACATCTGCTTTGTTTACTTACATTCAATGACCTTTTACAGCTTATTTTCTGATCACACTATTTGCATTTTGGGGTGAACAGCTGATCTTCTTCATGAGTTGTGTTGCTTAAGTTCAGTAAATAAAACTCTACTAATGAATTAGTTACTTTTCTAATTGCTATGATAAAAGTCCTGATGGAAGCAACTTATGGAAGAAAGGGTTTATTCTGGTTCACAGTTTGAGGGTCCAGTACATCAAGGCTGGGAAGGAGTGGCCACAGGACCAGGCAGCTGGTCACATTGCATCTGCTGTTAGGAAACAGAGTGAAATAAATGTGGGTGCTCAGCCCATGTGATGGTACAACCCACATTCAGAATCAGTCTTTCCTCTTCCATTAAACCTTTCTGGAATATGCTTATGGACACATCCAGAGGTTTGTTTCCATGGTTATTCTAAATTCAGTCAAGTTGACAAAGAAAATTAACCATCACACCTAGCTAAGACAGGCCTATCTATCTACACCAGGCAGAAACTGGAATGGTTTCTGCTAGAAGTAGCATGTCACTTCTGGTCACATTTCATTAGCCATAAAAGCTAACATAGCCACACCTAGTCTCATCAGTCAGGAAGGGAATAGCACTTCCCGTGGGAAGGGGACTGTAATTCATATGTCAATGGTACAAATTCAGCAGTTAAGAGCACTGACTGTTCTTGCAGAGGACCCAGATTCGATTCCCAGCATCCACATGGCAGCTACAAACAGTCCTTAACTCCAATTCCAGGGGAATCCAAAGCCTTCTTCTGACCTCCGCGGCATTGCACAACACAGGTGCACTCACATACATGCAGCAATACACTCATACACATAAAATAAAAATATTAAGTAAAATATTATTTTTTAAAAGTATGCAATCAGCTGAACCCACATTTACTTACAACTCCCCTGCAGCAGACACATGATGCATTCTTATTATTTATTTATTTAGCACTCATGTATCCATTTTTCCTTGAAGATAGGTATGAACAGAAAATATATTTTCTATTTCTATTTTCCTATCTATTTTTCAGGATTTCTTTTTATCATTTGTGAATTTGCTTATTTCTTGCATGTCTTGCAAGATAAGCAGCAGCCCCCTTTCTTCATTTCCTTCACTGCTCAATCACCAGAACAAAACATGTTCAATATTTATAGCAGAGTCATTCAGTATTTATCACCACTCCTCTAAATTACATGCATGTTTAGCTACTTCTTAAATTTTACCAACTCTGGCCTCTCTCTTGATTTCAATTTCAAAGGTAAGGCATGAGCTTGCTCTCCTCTTCTACAATTGCCTCTATAACACACAGTCCTACCTAGCCAATCCTCATGTTTTCCCAATGGAAAAATATTGTAATTTTGTTAGCATATTCACTGAGTATACATTATTACTGTCACCAGGTAGGCACGATGCATGGATGAGCTTAAGGGAACACTGTGATTACTTTTGTTTCCCGCACAATTCTCTGTTTCATGTTGATTTTTGTTTTTGTTTTGATTTGGTTTACATTTTCATCTTTTTATTTCTGTGTGTTTATCACATTTCATCACCTAACTCTGTGCCCACATATATATTTCCTTTACATATATTTGGACCCATAGAATATTCTGTCAGATTCATTTATCTTGGAGAAAGCTTTCTCTCTTACAGCCCTGTGATTCTAACAGAATACTTGCGCTCACATCCTGAAGTTCATTTCACCTTCACCTTAAAACACCTCTTACCTTGCTCTTGTATAGGACCCCTGTTTCTTATCACCCTAGATACAGGTGGCACCGTTTCATGGGTTGGGATCCCAGAATGCACAAAAAGAAAATGCAAAGTGAGCACCAACATTCACCTCTCTCTGCTTCTTGACCAGGGACACAATGTGAACAGCTTCCCCATACTCCCCCTACCATGACATCACAAACATGACGATACAGTTCCTTAGCTTTATCTCTCAATACTCCTGCTAAGTTTCTATTTTTTTGCTATCGTAATTCTAGTTCCTAAATGATTATATTCTCTGAATGTTCCTTTTTTTCTTTTTCTTTTCAAAAAATTTTATTGACCTTTTAAAATTTCATACAACAGATCTTAATCAAATTTAGAACCCCCCATCCATCTTATGTATTCCACCACACATGTTAAGTCCTATCCAGTCAAGTGTTTGTATCCAGATGTCCTTCATTCCCTGTTCCTTTTTAAAATATTATGCTCCTATATGCATGTACACCTGTATGTATACACACATATATTATATACCTATATGCATACCCATATACACACAATCAAAATAAATAAAATAGCATGTTCTTGTTCCAGGACTGTGATATATTCTCTTATCTCTTTTCAGTTACTCAGGATAGTTTGCTTTATTTTTGTGCATTCTGTGTGGCCTCTGTCTATCAAGCTGCCTTTCTCTACTTCTTTCTTCTGGTGTCTTTTTTCTACAAAGGCTGTGCTCAAATATATGGCTCCCCTAAGTTATTTCTTTATATTTCAGACAGGGAATCTAAAATTGCTGAGTGTATAGATGGGCCTTTTTGACGGGCTTTATCACAGTAGAAGAACCTGTGTGATAAATTCACCAGTTTCATTTAGAGCTACACTTGGGAACTTCATATACAATTCTTCTTGGCCTGATTGGATCCTCAGGGAAGGCTTTCTAGCCTCCTGCCTGAAAGGTGAAGATGCAGGTGCAAGTGGACTTGGGGTGGGAATAGGTAAGAGGTGAGTTCTCACTTGGTCCCTCTGTTTTCACTCATGCCTCCACAACCTGTTGTTCCTAGGATTCCTGAATCCAGAGACCTAAGGAAGAAACCACCGGTCTGCAGCAAGTGTAGCAAAATCGTGCAATCAGACACAGCTGAGGCTTTCATAATTAAAAGGAAATTGCCAATAAGAACGTTCCTTGGTAATCCCCAAATCAGAACAGAGGTTGAAAGAATCAAATAGCTAAAGGAATCCAGTTAAAACAGCAGTATCTATCTAGTACTTACAGATAAGAGGTCCTGCCCATGAGACTTTATCCCCCAGAAGAGTGTTAAGATCCACGCTGTCCTCTTTCTGTGTTCCCACTTTCTACTAGCCCTTTTGTTACACATCTGTAATTTCAGCATGTCGCTATTTTCAACCAAGTTATTGATGGATCTGACTGTCCTAGAAGGCTTTTTATATATCACCACTGAACTCCTTAATGAGTTGATGCAATAATTTAACACAGACAGGGCAAACTAATTCTTAAGGTTTTCATGAAGATACTTCATTTTAGGGCTACCTAAAAAATATTTTTTTCTTGATCTATATATCCACAGATACAGTTAAATGCAAGTCTAAATTTCAGATACAGAGAATTTAAAGCTAAATCATGTATCAGAGATAAAAAGAAATTATTGTAGCCCTTTTGGAAGAGGGGAAAATGCCACGGGCATGAAAAGCCAGAAACATCAAACACAGACCCAAATCACTCAGTGGTCATTGATTCACTTAATGAAATCTATTATAAAGTAACTGTGCTGGGGAGCATCCTGGCCCTACAACAACAGACAAAAAGGAGGAAGCACAGAAAAAGAATAAGCAATAGCCTCCGACCTAGGGACATTATAATACAGATGCTGAGACAAAAGTCAGCCCTCAAATATTGTTAAGGTACATGTAACCTGATGTAAATACACCTAGGTTAAGTAACCCAAAAAAGAGCAAGGAAGTTAAACTGAGGGAAGAAAAAAACAGAAAGAATGGAAAAATAACAATAGGCTGAAATCTAAATATATCAATAATGATATTAAGTGTAAATGGTCTAAAATCACAAGTTAAAAGAAAACATGAGAATGGACTTAAAATATGTCTCCAGTATGTGCTATCCAAAGTAAACTAATTTCACATCTAATTATATAAGAAACTGAAAGTCAAACAGAAAGGATATACTTTAAGGCAGTAATCAGAAGAAAACTGGAGTGGCTGTTCTAACATTCAAGTTGACTCCAAGACAAGGAAAAGTAATAACTAAAGAAAGACATTCCTGGGCTGGAGGGATGGCTGAGCAGTTAAGGGCACTGGCTGCTCTTGCAGTGGACCCAGGTTTGATTCCCTGCACCCACGTGGTGTCTAACAACCATTCATAGCTCCAGTTCCAGGGCATCTGATGCTCTCTTCTGACCTCCGCAGGCAGTGCACAACACTCATGCACTAACATACATGCAAGCAATACAATAATTTGGTCAGAGGGACATAAAGGACACTTTTTGCTCCTTGCCCTGCTGCTCTTGCAGTGGACCCAGGTTTGATTCCCTGCACCCACGTGGTGTCTAACAACCATTCATAGCTCCAGTTCCAGGGCATCTGATGCTCTCTTCTGACCTCCGCAGGCAGTGCACAACACTCATGCACTAACATACATGCAAGCAATACAATAATTTGGTCAGAGGGACATAAAGGACACTTTTTGCTCCTTGCCCTCCTAGGTCGACTAGTTCCAGGGGACTA
>NW_008330588.1:1979038-1998275 GCF_000622305.1 Nannospalax galili
TATAAGGATCAATTGGCAAGAAGACATGATACTACATATAACTATAGAATTCAAACTATATAAAGCAGAAATTGACTAAACTAAAAGGAAAAAGAAAGAAACAAATTCACACTTACAAGAAATTTTAACATTTCTTCTCAGTAATACATAGAATAAATATGTAGAAACCAGCAAGGAAATAGAAGACCTGAGCAGACACATACCAATTAAATCTAATTAAGTCAGATTCAATGCAACAACTTAGAATGCACATTCTTTTCAGGCACATGTGGAGACTCATCCTGATTAGACCATATTTTGGATCATAAAACAAAACAAACTAAAGGAATTGAAATCACACAAAGTTAATTCTCTAACTATAATGAAATGAAGTTAGAAACAATATAGAAATAAGAAAAAATATCAATCACTTAAAAGTTTAGTAATATAAACAACTCATGGGTTAAAGAAGTCTCAAAAGATATTGGAATAGTTTGAACTGAAACTGGAATATATAAAAACACAATTTATCAAAATGTATGGGTTATCATTTAAAGTAGCTCATAAAGAAACAGTTATAACATTAAATATTTTCATTATAGAAGATGTGTCAAATCAATAATCCACATTTCCACTTTTAGAAAAAAAAATAGTCCCAAAGGATGAAAGAGGAAATGAGCGAAAAGTAGGTCTGTGAAGATCAGATCAGTAATCCGTGATATTAAAAGATAACAGAAAAGTCAGTGAAAAAATTAATATTTTAGTAAGACAAAAAAGAGAAAATGAGACACACATGCCCTACTAATAGGAAATGAAAAGGAGATGTTGGAGCTGGAGAGATGGCTCAGCGGTTAAGAACACTGGTGGTTCTTGCAGAAGACCCAGGTTTGAATCCCAGCACCCACATGGCAGCTAACAACTGTCTGTAACTCCGGTCCCAGGGGATCCGACAGCCTCTTCTGACCTCCTCAGACATTGCACAACATGGGTGCACTTACCTACATGCAGGCAATACATGCATACACACAAAATAAAAATAATAAATAAAAAAAATTTTAAGTTAAAAAAAGAAAAGGAGATGTTATAATTGCAGATGCCACAGAAGTTAAAAACAGCATGCAAATACTGTTAAGTAACCTATATGCACCAGTTTGACAACTTGAAAGACATACTAATTACTGAAAAACTACTATTGACCAAAATTCACCAAAGAATGAGCTAGAGTCTCAAAACAATGCTATAGCCATTAAAGAAATTAAATCTGAAGTTTATAAAAGCCTCCTAAACAATTAAGAATTCTACACAACAAATAAACGGCTCTTACTTTTCTGAGCTCCTAAGTCTGAGTGCCAGTTCAGTGTACAACCCTGTCCAAATGGTCTGCAGACTCTACCTCTACCTTGCAAATAGGTCACTCACTTGCCCATAAAGCCTGTCCTCCCTTGTCAGTGCACAAACCCCCAGCCTAGAGAAATACTACTGCTGCCCCTCCTCCTGTTCTACTCTAAGGTTCCAGGAAGCAAGCATTCTAGAACAATGACATATCCCATTCATGCACTGCTCTCTGGCCCCCACACAGCTAGACCTTCTAAGGAAGCAAGGAGAAGGTGGGTGGCATCTCAGCCTGTCATCAGAGGAGGAGGAGAACATTGGCAGTCCAATCAGACTCACCGATGAGTGTGTCAGTAGCTATTTTTATCTTCTGAATAGAGTGAAGGCAGAGTGTGGGCCAAGCTGGGCCGTTGGCCATATGTATTTGTGCATTATGAACATGTGTGTATGAGAGAGGAGGCCGAGAGTCTTTCCAAGATAAACTGAGTGGGTGGCTGCCACTGACGGGTATGTGCAGACAAACACAAAACACTGAGACGCAATTACTGCAATCAGACGCATGGGGTTGTCCGCCTGCGTCAGCACAGCTGCATCTGCTCCTACACCTGCCGAAGAGCCAGCGAGCACTGTGGCTGAGGCAGGGGCTCCAACCATGACTTGAAAGGATCTCTGGAGGCTCCCTTGGTGGGGGACATGATAGCCCCTCCCAGTAAGGTGAGAAAGCAGTGCCCAAAGGCACAGCACACAGCTGGACTTACCCAATAAGCAAGTCAAGACACATCATGAAGCTGGAGTTCAGCCAAAGTTCCTTGGCACTGGTATTGCCCAGCTTCTGTGCCTCTCCACAGCACTCTCCCTGTTATCCTTGTTTATTTCTCACAAAAAAATTGCTTATTGGAAAGGCCTCATCTATCCCCTTCCCCTGAGTCAGTGCTAAGAGTTCATTTCAGACAGCCTGGGGAAAAGAGCAAATCAAGAGGCTGCAGTATCATGAACAGATACTCTTAGTTAATAAGAATGCCAGAGACAGGCCTACATGACCCAGATTTCACCCAAGGGTTCCCTGGCCAATCCCAGGGGCTCCTATCTTAGATACATTAAGACGATTGAGTCCGTATCTGATACAGGCTCAGATTCCTTGAGGTTGGAGCCATAGACTCTACATGCCCATGTAGTATAAGTGATGCCAATATGCAGCTAAGCTTCAAGCCAGCCTTCTGCTGGAGAGATGGAGGTCAGGGAGGCAGAAAATTGAAGCACTGTGTCACCCCCTTGTATTGCTCACCGTGTGAACAGCTCTGTACCTGTGAGGCTCAGCCTTCTCACTGTCAGACAGGGGGTACCAGCAGCAGGCTAAGGTAACCACAGAAGCCACCCTGGTTTGGGATGTACAATATTGGTAAGTGAATGTTACATTTAGATCCACAGAGGACATTGCCAGTGTCTCTTACAGTGGCCACTTGTGGGCAGAAGTACAGCTCTTTCCTGGACTACGTATAGAAAGCACATTGAGAGATTTCCTATCTTTGACACCTAAGATGAGTTTAGGAGAAAAGGGGTTCTGGATGCATATCAATGTATCGCCCTTGGTGGCCTGTGAGAGGAGGGGAAGGGGTGGAACCATGTCAGTTCTCCCATGGGTACATGGCAACAGGAGTCACCCAGCAGAACCACACTCAGGCTGTCTATCTAAGACCCTCTGCCCAGAGCACAGGGCCATAGTCAATGTACTTTCATCGATCTTTTTACCCAGACCCACAGATATTCTCTCAGATCTGCCTCTGAGCATGTGAGCCCTTCTCAGTGGGCCATCAGGAGGGTCACAGGAAGCTTTTGGTGGAGGGGACTCAGAAAAAGAAAACATACGTTATTATTCTCCTCCTTCCCCAAAGCCACAAGATGTGCTCAGAATTCTGGGTCCATCCCACGCTCAGAGCTAAGAGGCTACAGAAAAGTTGGGCCTGGGTTGGTGTGGTGATACCTATAATGGTACAAATGACGTCATCCATAACCTTTCTCCACAACAGGCTGGTTTCAAACAGCTGTAATTTATGGATGTTCTTCTGAGAGGAATTAGTCAATATATTTGTTTTCCCTTTGATATATAGCCACAGGAGCACATCAGGCATGAGCTTTATTAAGCCTTGCCAATTTTCTGCCGCTTCTCAGCACTATAGATTTTGCTCATGGAGTGGGTTGGTTCCACCCCAACACAGAAAACAAAATCATTTTAAACCCTGAAAAGCCTTCCAGCGCTGAGAATACAGAGCATGCGAGAAGCCCAGGGACAGCCTTGGGAAGGAGAGACAGCTCCTGCAGCTTTGGTTGATGGGTTTGGGGTCTGTGGAGTGTGATAGGATGTCGGGGGGTGGGGCTTTAAGTTACCTCAGTGTGCCTGTCACTCTCTTCTGGCCAGGGGTCTGCAGTTGTAGATGGCAGCCAGCCAGCCACAGGCCTAAGGGGATGTGAATTCCTAAGATGAATTCCCTTGCTCCTGGGTTTGGTTTCAGCTGCAGATAGGGTAAGTCCCCAAGTTCTAAGCAGTTTGGAGAGGGACATGGACAGTCAGAGCTAGGAGTGCTCTGATGACCCCAGCACAAGCCACCAAAATCAGGAAATAAGATAGTTAAACCTGCCTCTTCCTCCACTAATTGCCTTGAAATAGGTCATAGCTTCCAGAGTTACAGGGTCTCTCCAGGTCCAGAGTCCTTGGGGAAAAAGCAGCTCAAGGCCTTTGCAAAGTGATAAAGGTAAAACTTTTAGAGTGAGAGCTGTGGTCCCTGGATGTTAGTATGTATAATGAGTGTCCTTCTACAATAGATGCTTGTATATCTCTGTGACCTGACAGAAGCAACTTAAGGGAGGAGAGGTTTATTTTGGCTCACAGGTCTAGGGATACAGTCCATCATGGGAGGGAAGGTGTGGTAGCTGGGGCAGCTTTGCCCAAAGAACCGGAGGGTAAGGCGGCAGCTGTTCATGTCTAGATAGACGAGGAAGCGGGGAGCTCGAGTCTGAACTACAGGTAGGTATAACTCTCAAGGTTCCTAACTCTACACTTACCAGCTAGGCACCGTGTCCCAAAGATTCCACATCCCTTCAAATCAGCACCACCAGCTGGGGACCAAGTATTTGAACACATGAATCTAAGGGGACATTATATATTATATATTCAATCCATAACACCTTGTAAAATGCAGATTCTCAGGCACCATTGTGAGTCAGTAGGTCTTAACCCAAGACTCTGCATTTTATACTAGAGCCCACCACAAAGTGATTCAAACCCAGTGACCCACCTCACCTTATAAATAGGCAGCAAATAAATAGTTTGGCCTTTCAGTAGATGAGGCACAGTGAAAGGCACATATTTAAGCAGCAGGAACAGACTCTTGAGAATTTAGATGCTGGGGATGCTGTAGAATTTAGAAGCTGAGATTGTGGGAGAGACAAACCTACAGTCCTGACTATACAGAACCAGCACAGCTACCCTAATCCATGGGTGGAATCAGAGCTGTGGCCTAACATGTGCCTGCTGCCGGCCATGTGCTCTGCAGGTGTGATCTTTGTGTGTCAGCTAAGGATCCTGTAAAGTGGGATCTATCAGAAACGGCAGACAGCTTCACATGGCAGCCAGCTCAGTCAAGGACAAGACTGGATAACTGCAAATCCTACCCAAACTCCCATGCCCTTCTCCCATGGCCCTGCTCCCAACACAAGCTCACCTCTCCTAAAGGAGGATTTTGAGGCCGGATGGGCTGCTTTCCTCTTCTGGCACTATCTTTCCCTTGGGCTTGGTGACTTCCTTCTCTAGAAGCCATACTTTTTCATAAACACTTCACATCCTGGCTCTCTTCAAAGCTGGAAACAAACTCCTTGCGCACAAAGCTGATTTCTAGCTGCTGACCTTGAGCAAGACTCTCAGCCTCTCTTACTTGAAAAGAAATGGATGATAATCTTCATGCCCACCCTCCAGAGTGGTTGTGTTAAAGAACTTGATGTGTTAGCTCACACACTCATTCCGTCCCTCCAGACTGCTAAATCAAAGGTGAGTGGTGTGGTCAATCAGAGGCCACAGTAAGAAGCGGACCAATGCAGCTCACGTTCCATTAGGAAGAAGACTGTGGTACAAGTCAGCAAGAGGTGAGAACAGAGCAAGAAGGCGTTGGCTTGGAAGGGTCCTGTGGCTTAGAATAGGTATCAGGAAGGTCACTCGGTAATAGGTGACACTGAGGGACACACACTGTCCAAAAGGGAAAGGATAGGGATCAAGAGAAGACTGAAAATGTGACTCATAACTTCATACAAACTGCACAGCAAGAACTCAAAATACTATACACAGAGATGTGGAGATACACATTGTACACAGACACATATATACTCTGAAGTATACTGGCATGCACATAAAGAATGTATAAATACTATTATCCCATGCCTGGATGGATGGTATACATGTGAGATATTGCCCACCAACCTGTGTATTAGGAGATGGTAGAAGCTTTAAGAGGTAGAACCTAGTGGGAGGATATTAGGTCACTGAGGTTGTATGCTTGAAGGAGATCTTAGGACCACAGCCCATCCCCTCTCTCCTTCCAGACATCATTAGGTGAGCAGCATTCCTCCACCATGTGGTGCCACCATAGAAGTCTTGCCTCAAACAGACCCAAAAGCAAGGGAGTTGTTGATCAAGGATTGAAACCTCTGAAACCTGGAGCCAAAATAACCATAATAAACTTCTCTTTATAAGTATACTTTTTTCTCAGGTACTTTATCCCAGCAACAGAAGCTGATTAACACACAAAAATACACAGAATCACACAGACATACCCATTCACATATACTAAGAAACACAAAGAAATATATACAGATACATACAAACGCACAAATATCCACAGATACACACTTATACAGACACTCAGACATAAACACACAGATATGGACACACAGAAATAAATACAGACACAATGGCATGTGTATGCACAAATGCACACACAAGGCACTGAGACATGTACACACACAGGAGGACACACACGCAGGCACAGAGACATGCACATGAATGCATATATACACATATACATACACAAATGTAAATATGTACAGACATATAGCACACAGACATATATAATATACACACAGATACACATATTTGCAAACACAGACACATAGAGCACACACACAGTATTCATACCACACACAGAAATGCACACAGCAACACACACAGGCATACACAGACATAAGCACAATACACAGAGGCATATACACACAGAAATAGGCACAAGGAGACACGTACATGCATGCAACACACAGACATTCACATGCAATGCTGAAGCTGCAAGTCCCTCTTCATGCCTGGCCCAGGCATTTTCCTTGGGCAGCATGGCTGTCTGGATATAGGGAAGTGGGGTAAAAAAATCCAAGTTCTGTCAATAAAATCAGAGACTGGGAAAAGTTAACCAAGTTTGTAGTTACACAGAAAACCCAGGTCTGTGAGGCTCCCCAGAGACTATAAAACAAAAATGTGTGTGTTTTAATCTTATGCATATTGAATCTGCTAAGAAAACTGACTCTGCACAGTAGTTGGGTCCATGGAAGCAGCACCTGAGCTCCCAGAAGCAAGGTGCTGTTGACTTATGCTAATGGCTACACTGCAGAAGCCTCTCCAGGAAGGCTCTGAACCAAGCAGCAGAGGAAGAAGGGAAGAAGAGCTAAGACTGCAGGAGAGGCAGCAAGCCGGGCACCCTGAGCTCTTCACATACATCCCTCCTCCCCTCAATCCCATCCACACTTGCCTGCCTGGCACCCGGGGCTGTCCTAGCAGTTACCAAGGGAGCAATGAGGTTGATGCCCTGATTGGTGTTTCGCTCTTTCCCTACGCTGCTAACTCTTAAAGAATATGAACATGTATGCCTTATCTAATGCTCTACTCCAAAGGCATAACACAAATCAGGTGTTGGATAAATTTAAAAAGAAATAGATCAATAGCTAGACAACATGGAAGTCAGGGGAGGCAGCTGATATCCAAGAGGGGCACAGTGCAGTCCTTAGTTGAAGTTTCCTACCCTTCTCTACTGTCACAGATGCCCATTCCTGACATTTGTGCCATCTGCCTCTGGCCCCTCCTTTCCCAGTGCAGGCCTCATCTGAGCCCCTTACCTCAGTCTCACATAATCTCAGTGTAAACTGAGCAACTCACAGGGCTGTACAGAAGTCCATCAAATCTGGGACAAGAACCTCCCACAGGAACACCATGTCCCCATGGGAACACCAAGAAGGGTGGGAATGAAGATCACCATGGTGGGCCTCTGGTACAGTCAGGATACTGTCCTCTCCATCCTCCATTCCTCACGTTGCTCCTACCTTAGTCTTCTGTCCCAAGGCTTTGACCAAGTGTGTTTCCACTGTAAGTCAGTGTACTACTGAGGCTCTCGTTTATTACCCCCACCCATTTCACTCTCCCTTCCAAATATCTGTCTTCAGGTTTAGTCAACCTCCAGAATTTTCACTAAAATATAGGAAACCCTCCATTTCCCTGCAAGATGAAATAAAAAGAATCAACCTTACCTTCCTTCCTAAAACAAACAAGACAAAATACAGAAACACAGAAAACAGGCATTGAGTTTCCGATTGTATAGGACACAGCTTCCCTGACTTAAAGAGACAAAGTTAAGCGTCTTGGAGGGGACAAAGGTATGGTCGTGTAAAGGCTTAGATGTCTCCCAATGACTTCCACCCCCAAGATTCACACCCATGTGATCTCCTTCTGCATTGTTCCTAGGTTAGTAGTGGTGATCAATAGCATATGAGATAAGCCGTGGTAAATGAAGATGGCATGCTGCAAATAGACCATGATTGTCAGTCAACCTGAGTCATCTTGAAATTCTCTCTCTCTCTCTCTCTCTCTCTCTCTCTCTCTCTCTCTCTCTCTCTCTCTCCCCTTACTCCCTCTCTCCTCTTATCATCACACAGGGGGAAGTAGATGCTATGCATATGAGTAGCCATGTGGAAAGGCCCACAAGGTAAGGAGCTGAGGCTTCCTGCCAACATCCACTTGGCTAGCTTGGAAGCAGATTTTCCAGCACTGCCGAGGATTCTCGCCTTGGCTACAACTTGATTACAACCTCATAGGAAATCTTGAGTCAGAACTAGTCAGCTAAACTTCTCTCACTTGAAACTAACCCATGAGATCCCACAGAAACTGTGAGGTTGGTTTTCGTTTTAATGTCATCATCAGACTCTTCACAAACAAAAGCAGTGCATCAGAAATAGGTACTGTGTAGACAAATATCTAAAATGCTATCATTTAAATAAATCTCCTTAAACACAGCCGACTGCTTAAAGCAAGACTGTGAACACTATACTGTGGGTTTTATAATTTATATAAAATCAAATATAGGACAACAGTGGCTCAAAGACAAGGAAGGTAAACACCTGTGTGCACTGTCGTGCCATTTACATAATATACATGAGGCCATACAATGTTACTTAACATCAGACTATGAATCGTGAAACTGTATATTATAATACTTGATAACTAATAAGAAAGGGAAAATAGTTAATACAGCAACAGAAAAGATACATGTGATAAAAATGGTACTTCATCCAGAAGAAGTGGGAATAAAGAAAAAGAGGCCTAAGAAAAGATGGGACAAACAGAAGTGATAAAATATAAATTTCAAGATAAATATAAATCCAACAATACTAATAATCACATTAAATGTAAATGATAAAAATACCTAACTAAAAGGTAGACTTTCAAATTGCATTAATAAGAACAACTATGTGCTACTGCCTATAAGAAATCCATTTTAAATATAAAGACACAGATAGCTAAAAACTAAACATTTAGCTGGAGATTTGCTCTGTCAGTCAAGCGCTTACCTTATAAGCACAAGGACCTGAGTTGGATAGCCAGAACCCAAGTAAAAATGCTGGATGTGATAGCACACACTTATAATCTCAGTTCTGGGGAGGCAGAGACAAGAGGATCTCTGGGGTTCACTGGCCAGCCAGCCTAACTCATGACTTCCAGGCAAGTGAGAGATGCTGTTTCAAGAGAGGTAGATGACGTCCTTGAAGATGATACCCAAGGCTGCTTTCCAGTCTCCATATACACATGCATGCACACCTGTACACTCACATGTATATGGAGACTGGAAATCACACACACACACATACACACACACACACACACACACACACACACACACAAACGTTTAAAAAAATCTAAAGTTCAGATGGAAAACAGCATGGTACTACTTATCAAAAGAAAGTTGAAGTTGAGTAGTCATAGTAACATCAGAAAAGATAGGATTAAAAGTAAACAATATTACCAGTGTTACAGTATCAGTTCTAAATGATAGAGTAGTCATTTCATGAGGAGACATTACCATGCTTGTATACTAAAGACAGAGTTTCAAATACAGGAAGTGAAAGTTGAAGGAGTTGCAACAGATAAATTCTCTATTTCAGCTGAAAACTACAACAACAGTGAGCCTAGTGATGTTCTTGGTACACACACAGGTCTCATAGTACTCCAGCAGGAAGATTGGGGGTTGGGAGGCTAGAGTAAGTGGAGGACAGGACTGGTAATCAACAATAGAGCTCTGGCCCAAGGAAGACAGTGTAGCCCAGGTTAGGACTGTGGAAGAAGTCAATAGGCACAGCATAACCACTTCCAGCCTTCCCTCACAGCTATGATGACTTAGACTTCTAGAGGTTTCTAGAGTAGGCAGTGTCTGTGAGATGCTTCTCTTCTAGAAACAAGCTTGACTTCCCAGCTATAAGAACTCCTGCCCCTTGACCTACAGAATCAGTTCATTAGCCCACAGATGGGAACCATTTTTTTCTTTGACAGATTTTTTGAAGTGTAATTGCCACATAATAAACTGCACATATTTAAATTCTAAAATGTGATACATTTTATGACTGTGAAACAATAACCACTATCTGGATAATGAATGGCTCTATCACCTCCAAAAGTTTCCTCATTCTACTTCATGATGTTGCCCCATTCATCCTGACTCCACTGCTGACTTCATTTGTTATTGCCCCAGATTGGAAAACAAAAACAAAAACAAATGACTATTAATAGGAGAGTTGGTAAGCAAATTACATTGTACTCATATATTGGTTACCATTCAGCAGTGAAATAAATGAGCAGTACACAAAACAACATGAATGAACATGAGAAAAAATTATATTGCGATAAAGAAGACTTAGAAATAAGAAAAGTCTATCCAGGAATAGAGGTCTGCATACATACATTCACACACACAGTTACACTAGCAAGCCCATACACCGTATGTACAAACACAACACATACATAACACCACACATACAGTACAACACTCAAGAACACAATACTCATGCCATGCATACAACACACAAAAACACCATACAACACACAACGCCATACAAAACACTCACAACACAATACATCACAACACTCACAATACTCACAATACAACACAAAACTCACACCGTTCATAAAGTATAATAAACACAACACCACATACACATACACAGGACACACAACACACATACAACACAACACAATACACCCATATAACACCACATAACACAACATAACACACACAAAACCCCATACATACAACACAACATAAAACACACACAGCAATTCCATCACCATATACACAATACCACATATACAACAGAACACTCACAACACCACACATACCATAGCACGCATACAATATACAACACAGCCCTCACAACACCAAATATATAGCACAATACACACACACGCACACACACACACACGCACATACACACACACACACCACAACACATACAACATAGCACTATACACACACCACATACAATAAAATAAAATAAATTTTTAAAAAATAAAGTCTATCCAGGGTGAGTTTTAATAAGGACATAAATTTTCATTTCTCTTGGATATGAACCAAGGAATCAGCATATCCTTAACTTGTTAATTCTTTCCAATGTGCTCATGCCATAGCGTCCTCACTAACAGCAGGGAAGAGTCCCGATTAATCTACCACTTGGCCACACATAGCACAGTCAGCATTTTTAAAAAGCCATTCTAGTGAACATGTAGTAGTGTCTCAGTGTGCTTTTACCTGGCATCTCCATTAACAGTTTATAACTTGCTTAACATGGTGTCTTGAGCTTATTTGCCATCTACATCTATTCTGTAAAATGTTTTTCAACTCTTTCATCCACTTTTCTCTCATTGGTGTCTTTGGATAGTGAATTATAAAGCAAGGTAAAGGAAAATGTGTGTGGTGGTTTGAATGAGAATGTCCCCCATAGGCTCCAAGTGTTCACATTGTCCCCAGTTGGCGGAGCTGTTTTGGAACGTTTTAGGAGATGTGGTCTTGTTGGAGGAAGCACATCACTGGGGACGGGCTTAGGGAAGTCTTAAGCCTTGCTGGATTTCCTGTCTCCCTCTGCTTCCTGTGCCTGCTTGAAAATGTGAGTGCTCAGCTTTGTGCTCTGGCCACCTCCTTCTGCCATGCCTCCCCTGTCATTTTGAACCCTTACCCCTGGAAATGTAAGCTCAAATAAACTCTTCCTTCTATATGTTGCCTTGGGCATGATGTCTTATGACAAAAACAGAAAAGAAACCAAAACAATGAGCAATAGGAGTAATATGAATATTTTCTGTTCTGGCGCATTTTAAAAATATGTTATTTATTGTTTCATGTGTATGAGTGTAAGTGTACCCATGTTGTTTTGGCACATTTTTTATTAATTGAAATTGTTCTTTGATAATTTCATACATGTGTGTAATACATTCTAATTGCTCTCACTCACCCCCGTCTTCTCATCTCTCTCCCATGTCTGTCAACTACCCACCCCACCACACACAAATCCCTTTCCCACATTCATATCTTTTTGTTTTGCTTTGTGACCCAGTGAGTTTAACCAGGGTCATTTGTGTGAGTGTGGGTTTGGAACTATCCATTGGATCTTGAGATGGGCTCAGTGGTGGGTACATAGCTGAAGACAATAACTCCTCCTCTACCAGTGGCCAATAGTTCAGCAAGAAGAGGTAGGGCCCCATGAGTCCCTCCCCCATGACAGACTGTTGACAGGGCCAGTCTTGTGTAGGCCCAGTGCAGGTAAGCGTTGCTGATGTGAGTCCATGCCTGCAATAGCTGTGTCCTGCTTACAAGATGGTGTTTCCCAGCCCTTCTCCCTGTCCTCTAACTCTTAACATTCATTCCGCTCCTCTTACCAGTGTGCCCTGAGCCTTTGAGGGGGTCATAGAAACATCGTGTGTAGGACTGACTTACTCACTCTCAGTATCTTGAGTACCTGGATCTCTGTATGCACCGCCTTTCACTGCAAAGAGAGGCTTCTCTGTTTTTTACTTAGAATATAGGCTGGCAGGTTCCCTTACAGCATTTTCACAGGTACTTGGTTCTGGTTGCCCCTCCTTTCTCCCCTCTGCTCTCATTTTTAACAACCAGAGGTGGTCTGTTTGGTAAGTGACATGGAAGAGCAAGTCACAAGCATATCTCAAAGAAGACATTTCTAAAAGGGGTACAGGATGTGCAAGGGCCCTGAGACCACAAAGTGCTGTGTGTTTGAGGGCTAGCAAAGAGGCCAACAGGACTAGAACAGAGTAAACAAAAGGGCAGAGAATCTACTTCACACTACATCCAATGGGCACTGAATGTTAAAGGACCAGCTCTATAGCAACCATTTAATCTAAATTGGTTTAATCTGATTCTTTACTCCCTAGACTATTCCCATTATATGCTTTCTTTTTGGAGCTAAACCCCTGGATGCTAGGTTGAACTCTGCGCCTCCCAGGAGGTCTGCCTGTACGTCCCCCCACCACTCATACCCAGCTAAGGGGCAAGGGCTTGGAACGGGCATCAGGGGAGGAGCATTTAATCAAGAATTATTTAAACTGCTTACTGGACTTCATTTACCATTATGATAGGACATAAAAGTTTAAGGCTTTTGCCAAAAAAATCTATGATCCAGCTTCATACAAGTTCTAATAAATCTGCAGAAGGAGAATTCATCATCTCTCAATAAATGTGTCTTTTCTGCACTCTCCTCTGAAAACTTGAAAATCTCACATATAAATCTCAACTGGAGGCTTCATTCTCCTCTCCTCAGTGGGGACGGAGTTCCTGGCTGGGGCATAGATGTCCCCTGATGTCCCCTCTTCTTCCTAGTTTCTCTGCCATTCCTCCTAATCCCTCCTTTCCTTTTTTATTACATAGAGTTCCAGAGAGCTCCAGAAAGACTGCACAAGTGGAAGAAAACCTCATTGGGACTCAGTTTCCTCATCAAGGAAATGCAGAGGTCGCATCATGTGGCCTGGAAGGGCCATTCTTGTTCCGTTGACCCTTGGACATGTCCAGTTTGGAGCTAACACTTCTGTCTCTGAAGCCTTGTGGGTTAAGTGCTAAGGGAATAAGAGGTAAAGTTAGGGGGAAGCCTTGGGGAAGGGGCTTCCCTGTGTACACTCAAGGCCCATCAAACCCCTGGGTACTGTGGGGAAATACTTTCTTCAGTGGTATAGCCACTCCTAAGTGCCCATGCTCCTGGGGTTACCCTTCACACATGCTTCTGTAAGTAATACTAATTAAACTCATTGGTTCTAGCTAGACATGGTTGGAATTGCATCTTTGGGACATTGAGGGTAAAAAGACATGTCTTTATCTCCCCAGGAATAGTTGACACAACAGGCTGAATAGGTAAAACTTCAGACCTGGTTAGGTATTACAACAAGGATAAACCTGGAACTGGCCCGGTTAGTGAAAGAGGCACACACAGCAGGCCACACTTTGTTGATTCCACTGATAGGAATTATCTCAAGTTGCCAAACCCATAGTCAGAACATAGATTAACAGTTGTGAAAGACCAGGGAAGATGGGAAACTGGGATTGCCTGCTAACGAGTTCAGGGTTTCTTTGGAAGGTGATAGAAATGTTTTGGAATTGAATAGTGGTGACGGTTGCAAAACTAAATGAATATACTAAAAACCACTGAGCTGAACACTTGAAAATGATGAATCGTATGCTATGTGATGTATATCTCAATCAGAAAACTACAGATGTTGGCAAGCTAAGAACAAGTGGACAGAGGACCTGCCTCAGTGGGAAACAGAGAGCTCTGCCAGTTCAGGCGAGGGCCAGAGGGTTTAATCTTCCAGACATGCTTCCTTGACCTAAGAGACCTTTCCTCAAAGTCTGTTGCCTCCTCCTGGTGATTGGTTCCCAACCAGAGGACCCCAGCCCACTGGATGCAGCACACCTCAAGATGTGATTCCAGGACAACAGGGCCATGTGAGTACTAACTGGGGACCTTGTTAAAAAAAAAAAACAAAAAAAAGCAGATCCCTAGCCCCATCCCAGCCCAACCGAATTGAATTTTTATTTTTAACAAGCTCTCTGGGTGATTCTTTCATAGGCAAAAGTTTGAAAACCATTCTGAACTGTAGTGCTTTTCAAACTTTAAGGCATATAACATCATCTGGAGATCTTATTAAAATGTAGATGATTCTGACTCCCAAAGTCTGGGGTGGGGCCCGAGAGCCTGCATTTCTAATCAACTCCCAGATGCTGCTCACATGCCCCAGCATGGAATTTTCTTTGAGTACCAAGGATTACAGCCATTTCTTAAAGTTGCCTGCATGGTACAAATTATAGGGAAGTTTTAAGAATGGCTGGTACCCGTGAGCCACTCTCTGAGATTCTGAATTGGGTGGGGCATGGCCTTAGCAATTTGGGAGAATTTCCCCCAGGCGATTCTAATAGACAGCCATGGTTGGAAGCCACTAGGATAAGGGGAGAAAGATGCTCTGTGTTGGTGACCAGGTAGAATAAAGTATAGAAGGTTAGAGGGAGCCCAAGACCATGTATAGGGACTAAAAGAGGGTAGGAATGTTACCAGTCACAGGCTCTACAAACCAGTCTAGGGCTCAAGTCTTAAGAGTGCAGGGATGGAACTGCTAATTTCAAGACTCAGTAGATGTGAGCACAGAGAGCCCTTACCAGGTTTCCTGCCTCAGTCCAGCCTCTCAAAGTCTGGGTCTAAGAATGAAGTCAGGAGTAGAGCAGATAAGATAGTCCCCTGGGCAGAGGTAGGGACACCTTAATGGGAATGTTTCCTTTACTGGAACCACTTTAAATCCAAGAGAGTCTTTGAGGGGACTGTGGACACCATTCTAGGATAGATCAGAGCTATGCTAACCTCAGAACAAGGCTGTTTTGTCTCACACAGGCTAGACTCAGAACAAGGCCACTACTCCCTTTAAGCTGAACCAGAAAAATTAACTTTAATGAGTCCTAGTTATTATCTGTCATGAGACATGGTGACACCACTATGGAGAATTCCACTCTTTAATGAGAAGGCTGAGACCACCAGAAGTCTGACACGTAGTAACTCATGACGTCTTGCACAGATAGCCTGTCCTGAAAAGCATCAACTCTCACCATAAAACTTACTTCTTAGCAAAATAATGAAAGGTCCATCTAAATATCTAGATATGAGCCTCACATAGCTGCCCCACGGACTAGGCCTAACCACTGTCTTTTGCCACGAAAGGAATGCTCCCTTCCTCCTAGCAACATCACCCTTTTCTTTGGAAATTCACTCACCACAGCCTTTGCAGTAACTTTATCAACTCTTCCTTTTCTATTAACTTCGTCTATGGTGAATTGATTCACAGCCTGCACATCACCAAGATATCCACTGTCCTAGCATGACATGGCAGAGACCACAGCGGACTATCACTTGTCTCCTTCACCTGGTGGCTCTCTCTGCAGTACCTCCTGCAACAATGCCAATAGGTTTGGATTCGAGATGGTTGAGAAACGGAGACCCCCAGCCCACCCAGGCCTGCAGGAAGGAACTCAGCCTTGGGGAAACAACATGCCCACTAAGAAAAAAGAAAGATGCAGAGATCGAAGAATGTGAAAGCTGTTTGCCCCAGGAAGTGAGAGAGATGTCAGAAGCAACACACAGGCACATTAAGCAGGACTGTGCCCGCACCATGTGGAGCAGAAACGCAGGTCATATTTCAGAAGGAAATAAAAATGTGTCTGTAATTAATGATCCTCTAGGAACACACGGCCCTTATTAATGTAGCAATTTGAAGAAACATAATTCACTAGACATCAGACTTGAATTGTCAGAATGGTTTTGCAGTTGGAGGAGGATTCGGGGAGAGCAAGAGGTGGAGAGGAGGAGGCACCCATGACGGGTACCCAAGTGTCCCAAGGACAGGTCACTGGGAGGAGCAGGGACTGAGCTGGGGCAGCCACACTGAGGAGGTGAGGCACTGGGGAGGTACCTGCATTCTTGCCATCACCATGCATCCACTTTGGAAGTCTAGTGGAGAGTTTATATGCACAGTCTGAGAGGCCAGCTTGCTTGGACTCACCTTCGGTCTTCTCCCTTTTGTTAGGTAACCTTGGCCAAGTCATCTGATGCTTCTGTGCCTTAGTTTGCTCATCTGAAAACTGAGTAAATGAACAAAAGTTGTACCTATCCTTAGGATCTTAGGATTCAGTAAAGTGCCTGACACATAGTACACACTAAATAAATGGAAGTTTTATTATTGTTGGCAGGTTTCACCTGTGTCCATAGGAATAGGAATGGGAATGGATGCAGCAATCATTTGTGTGATGCTATCCTACCATCTAACTGGTTTGGTCTCATGACACAAGAGGTAAGCACAAAGCAGACGTGCAAATGAATCAATTCACAAAATGATGAGGGAAACAAAGTTACTTCTATGTCTATGACAGTGACAGCAACCAGTGTCAGGCTTAACTGGAAAAAGTAAAAGAATGAGGGACCAGAAGTCAGGGAGGCTGGATTCTGTCCTAGTCCTTTTATACATGTAGCCTTGGCCTACTCACTATCTAGGCAAGCATTTCCCCAACTGAAAAACATAATGCATCAAACAACACAATCTCTGCCACAGTGGAGGTCCTGTCTAAGAGATCAGGATAGGTGATTTTGTCATCGTAAGAACATCATAGCATTCCAGGAGTAGTGGTGCATGCCTTTAATCCCAGCACTCAGGAGGCAGAGGCAGGTGGATCTCTGTGAGTTTGAGGCCAGCTTGGTCTACATAGTGAGTTCCAGGACAGCTGGAACTACAGGGAAACCCTCAAAAGACCAAAAGAAAAAAGAACATCATGGCATATACCTACACAAGCAAATATGGTACAGCCTACTACACACCAGGCCCCCTGGGATAGCTAAAAATAGGTACAGTGTACTGTTGTACCAAACTTCTTAGACAATTATAACTCAGTGGTAAGGATTTGTGGCTCTGAACACAACGAGATTCAGTAAAAATATGGCATCATATGTAAGACTAATGCTGCTTACAGGACTAGAAGCTGCCCTGAATCAGTGAGTGAGTGACTGAGTAGTGAATGTGCTATCCTGGGGCACTGCTGTACACTACTATACATCAGGCTATGTTTCATTTACTTAAAATTCTTTCTGCAATAATAAACTAATCTTACCTTACCACAATATCTTAACTTTATAAAACTTTTAGAAATATTGCCCTCTGCTTCCCTGGGCCTGCAGGACCCACAGGCCTCTCTCCAACATGCAGGCTTCTCTCTCCAGGGTAATTCTATCCTGCCCTCCTTGCCTTGACTCTCCCACCCTCACTCAACCTCCCATCTCCCCAGCCAGTCTCTCCTCCTAGCCTGGGTACTGTCCCATTCCTTGTCTTGGCATCCCAGAAACCTGGGGAACCACCACTGCTTCTTCCTGATCCTGTGCATCCAGAGCAACTCAGTTCCTTCTCAGGTCCCCAGGAGCACTCTGGGCCTGGCCCCGCCCTCACCTCCCTCTACTTTCCCTGGGCCTGCAGGACCCGCAGGCCTCCTTCCAACCTGCAGGCCTCTCTCTCCCAGGTAAGTCTATCCAGCCCTCTGTGCCTTGACTCCCCCAGCCTCACTCACCCTCCCATCTCCCCCGCCAATCTCTCCTCCTAGCCTGGGTCCTGTCCCATTCCTTGTCTTGGCACCCCAGACACCCAGGGAAACACCAGTGCTTCCTGATCCTTTGCATCCAGACCAACCCAGTTAATTCTTGAGTCCCCAGGAGCACTCTGGGCCTGGCCCCACCCTCACCTTCCTCTGCTTCCCTGGGCCTACAGGACCCTCAGGCCTCTCTCAGACCTGCAGGCTTCTCTCTCTGGGCTAAGTCTATCCTGCCCTACTTCCCTTGACTCCCCCAGCCTCACTCACCCTCCCATCTCTCTGGTGGGTCTCTCCTCCTAACCTGGGTCCTGTCCCATTCCTTCTCTTGGCACCCCAGACACCTAGGGAACCACCACTGCTTCCTGATCCTGTGCATCCAGAGTAACTCAGTTCCTTCTCGGGTCCACAGGGGCCACTGGGCCTGGCCCCACCCTCACCTCCCTCTGCCTCCCTAGGTCACAACACGACAGCCTCTTTCCTGGACAGCAGGGCTGACCTTTCCTCTTCCTGGTCCTTTGCATCCAGACCAACACCACTCCTCAGTGCAGTCCCCAGGAGCCCTTGGGGCCACGTTCCACCCCATCTTCCTTTGCATCTCTGGGTGGCATGGCCACCAGCTGCCCTAGACCAGCATCTTTCCTGGGCCGAGCTCCCAGGCCAGTCCAACCCCCAAATTCCTGAGGCCAAAATCTATCCTGGAGGGATCCAGACCTTAGGACAAAGCCTGAGAGCATCTGATCCTCATCTGACTTGGGCCTCTGTGGGAACTCCTGAAGACAAAAGCAATCTGGCCATTCAAATATAAAATCAAAAGAGAGAACTGGAAGCTTAGAGGAACCGCCTTTCAAGCCGGAAAAGTAAACCACAAAGAAACATAAAGTTCACCAAAAGAAGCAGACCTAAACTTGAAGGCTTGAGTCTCACACAAGAATCAGAAACTACAAAAGAAATTTACATGTCAAGAT
>NW_008330588.1:1999385-1999737 GCF_000622305.1 Nannospalax galili
TTGTCCACAAAACCAGCCCTTCAGAGAGTTTTTGAAGCAATACAAAGAGCTGAAGAAAGGAACGACTACATACAAGGGGTTATGGAAAGAAATTCAATGAAGTTATAACTGTGGAAACACACAATTACACCAAGATTAGGAACAGAAATCAAAATGACAGGAATCAATACACCTTTCATTAATAACTTTAAATACCAATGGACTGAACTCCCCAGTCAAAAGACACAGGCTAAGTGAATGGATTAAGAAACAAAACCCATCTTTTTGCTGTCTGCAAGAAACCCAACTAACTTTCAAGAATAGATGCTATCTTAAAGTGAAAGGATGGAAAAAAATATACCAAGCAAATGGT
>NW_008330588.1:2000888-2001410 GCF_000622305.1 Nannospalax galili
ACAAAGAGAAGAACCACATGGTCAACTCAATACATGAAGAGAAGGCCTTTGACAAAATTCGACATGCATTTATGTTCAAAGTCCTAGAGAGAATTGGACTGGAGGGAACATACCTCAACATAATTAAAGCTATTTATAACAAACCCACAGCCAACATCATTCTAAATGGAGAAAAACTGGAAGCATTCCCATTGAAATCAGGAACCAGACAAACCTGTCCACTATCTCCACTTCTATTTAACATAGTGCTTGAAACTCTTACAAGAGCAATAAGACAAGAGCAGGAAATTAAAGGAGTAGTAATTGGAAAAGAAGAGATCAAATTCTCCCTTTTTGCAGATGATATGATATTATATCTAAGAGATTCCTAAAATTCTACCAGAAAACTCCTAGAAATTATTAGCAAGTTCAGTAAAGTGGCAGGTTACAAAATTAACCTACAAAAGTCTGTTGCCTTTCTATATACCAATAACAAGCAATCAGAGAAAGAGCACATGGAAACACTCCCATTCACGATAGCCA
>NW_008330588.1:2001428-2002812 GCF_000622305.1 Nannospalax galili
ATGATCAAGTTGGCTTTATCCCAGAGATGCATGGATGGTTCAATATATGCAAGCCAATAAACATCATAAATCATATAAATAGGCTAAAAGACAAGAACCACATGGTCATCTCAATAGATGCAGAGAAGGCCTTTGACAAAATTCAACATGCATTTATGTTCAAATTCCTAGAGAGAATTGAGAATTGGACCTCAGCATAATTAAAGCCATATATAATAAACCCACAGCCAACATCATTCTAAATGAAGAAACCTGGAAGCATTCCCATTGAAGTCAGGAACCAAAGAGGCTGTGCACTATCTCCACTTCTCTTTGACATAGTGCTTGAAACTCTTGCAAGAGCAATAAGACAAGAGCAGGAAATTAAAGTTGTAATAACTGGAAAAGAAGAAATCAAATTATCTCTTTTTGCAGATAATATGATATCATATGTAAGAGACACCAAAAATTCCACCAGAAAACTCCTAGAAATTTTAATATGTTCAGTAAAGTGGCAGATTACAAAATTAACTTTAAAATGTCTGTAGCCTTTCTATATACCAGTAACAAGCAATCAGAGAAAGAGCACATGGAAACACTCCCCTTCACAACAGCTGCAAAAAAATAAAATAAAATATCTCAGAATAAACCTGACCAAAGACATTAAGGAGCTCTACAATGAAAGTTTTAAAACATCAAAGAAAGAGATTAAGGAAGACATCAGAAGATGGAAGGACCTCCCATGCTCATGGATTGGAAGAAATAATATTGTGAAAATGACGATTCTACCAAAAGTCATTTATAAATTCAATGCAAAGCCAGTCAAAATCCCCATGACATTTTTCACAGAATTGGAAAAAAACTATCCTAAGATTCATATGGAAGCACAAAAGACCTCGGATAGCCAAAACAACTCTGAGCACTAAGAGCAATGCCGGGGGATTACTATACCAGATTTTAAGCTGTGTTACAGAGCTATAGTCATAAAAACAACAACAGTACTGGCACAAAAATAGACCCATAGATCAATGGAACGAAATTGAAGACCCAAATATGAGTAAATGCAATTTCAGCCACCTAATATTTAACAAAGGGGCCAAGAATATTCACTAGAAGAAAGACAGCATGTTCAGCAACTGGTGTTAGCAAAACTGGATCTCTACCTATAGAAGAATGAAACTAAACCCCTATCTTTAACCCTGCACAAAGTCAATTTCAAATGGCTCAAGGACTTTAATGTAAAACCTGAAACTCTGAAACTCCTAGAAGAAAACGTTTGGAAAAACCTACAAGATATAGGTGTAGGAAAGGACTTTCTAAACTGGACACCAATAGCCCAGGAAACAAGAGCAAGAATTAACAAGTGGGACCTCATTAAACTAAAAAGCTCTGTACATCAAAGGAG
>NW_008330588.1:2002879-2009644 GCF_000622305.1 Nannospalax galili
GAAACTTGCACCCACTTGTGAAAGAGATGTACTCTTGCTCTGGAGTGTGTCACTGAATATGTTAAAGCTGTAGTGAAGTGCTTTTTCTAATCATGTAGTTATTAAATTTTTTAATGATAAAAAATAATGATTAAAATTTTTTTTAATTAAAAAAACTTTTAGAAATATTTTGGACTTTTGAGAGGGTTGTAATCACACTTGGATTAAAGCACATGCATTGCTCAGCTGTTCAAAAATAATTTTTCTACATTCCATTCTTTTTGTCTTACATCTCATACATACTCCTTGGTTAAAAACTAAAACACAAAGATGCCTACACAGGGTTAGGATCATTAGTATGACTTGTCTGTCTCCATGTCTTGTCCTAGTGGACAGTCTTCAGAGGCAGTAGCCATATAGAACTGTCATCACCTATGACAAGTGTCTTCTTCCACAGCACTTCCCCAAGGTCCTGCCTATAGCTGCTCACAGCTGACATTTTTGGGGGGAGGGGCCATAAGTGTGGTGTGTTTGTGTGTGTGTGTGCTAGTGTGTGTTGTGCATGTGTCCATGATGTGTCTGCATGTGTATGAAGGTCATAGACTGACAGTGGGGTGTCTTTCTAGATTGCTCTCCACTTTACTTACTGGGGCAAGGTCTCTTACTGAACCCACAGCTTGCTGATTCAGCTAATCTAGCTAACTAGCTTGCCCTGGGGATCCCCTGTCTCCACTCTCAGAGTGCTGGGATTCAAGGCAGTCACCATGCTCACTCTGGTTTTTGTGAGGGTTCTAGGAATTGGAACTCTAGTCCTCATAATTGTGTGCAAGATAAGCAAACTGTACACTAATCACCAAAGAAGCTTCTTTTTGGAACAGATGGAGGCTACCACAGAATTCTACAACTGGTGGGACACAGAGAATAAAAGACGGAGTGATGCCCAGTATTAGGTGACACATTTATAGTTGAACCTCTACACCTAAGGCTCATGGAACATAGCAGGACAAAGGGTAGAGGGAAAATGAATGAATTCCCTCCACTCTCACCAGTAAAGCTTCCTTATACAACAGAGTGTGATGCACGCATAAGGCCACACTGGCCACATTTTAAAGAATAAGAGACTGCAAAGTATGTATGCATCTTTTTTTTTTTGCTGTTAAATCTTTTTTTTAATTTTTATGAAAACTTTATTGAGAATTTCATACATGTATATAAGGTGTATTGATCAAATCCATGCCCACTCCCTCCCCTCCAACATTCCCCCCTCTGAAGAGGTAACCCTAACATCTTTTAAGGATTAGTGTATGCATCCTTGGATAACTCCTATATTGAACCTCACCCACCCACAGCTCAGAGACCATTGCAGAAGAGGGGGCAGAAAGATTGTCAGAGCCAGGGCTGGTTCAAGAACACAGGGAAGCAGAGGCTTTCAGGTCACTGGAAGCTTGCACATGTGAATTTGTGGCAATGGTGGCATTGAGAACAGGACCCATGTCAACTCAATTAAACAAGGGCCCAGAGAGGAGGAGAGAAATGGGTGGGGGGCCTGACCTAGACTGAGAACTATTGGAGACTGATTGCTGCTGGGGGAGGGAGAGTATGCCCTACATAGGATTGCTAGATGGGCTGACTAGACTCCAGTAGATGAATTTACACTGAAGGACATCTGAGCACAAATGCTTGACTGGCTAGAACTTAACATGTATGGCAGAATACATGAGGTCTGGTGGGGGGGAAGGGGGGGCATGAATGGAGGAGGGGGGGTAAATTTGATTAAGAACTGTTATATGAAATTACAAAAGCTCAATAAGTTTTTTTTTAATGACTGACGGTTTCTACTAGCATCATCATAAGCATGTGAGTCACATACCTGCTGTACACTAAGAGAGCAACGGCATCACTAGTTGAAAGGAATTTTTCAGCTCCTTCATAATCTTATGGGATGCCTATTGTATATGTGGAACACAGATGGCTGAAATGACATAAGGTGGCATGCAGCTGCTGGTTCTAAAGGCATCTCTAGCCTAACCTGGTTTAATTTTTTAACTCTTTGCTTAAAATAGAACAGTAACACCCAAGCTGGGTTGGTGGACTAGGCCAGAGAAAGCTGAATCTGTATCTCAGTGATCCCTATGTCTTTCCAACTGGAACTGAGCAATCAGACTGTTCATTGTGGGGCCAACACCCTTGCCTAGATGCCCACTTGTCGATCCATGACTTCACCCCAAAACACTGCTTGCCAGGCTCCCAGAAAGTCCCATAGAAGGATGTTTCCTTCAAACTCTGTCTTCCCTAAGCCCCAACTAAGGCCCGGAGTGGTCCCAAATGGAAACAAATTGAACTTTTTCTCTAAGAATTTTAATTTCTCTCTCCTGGATTTTTAGATGTTCTTACTAGCTCTCTCCCTTTGGACTATCAGTATGCCCAAACCTGTTTTACCCTGAAACTAACAAAGAAATAGTCTAAAGAGAGCAATTGGACCTTTACCTTTTCCTCTACATACAGTTTTAGCTGCGTTCCAAAATTTTGAATCTATAATATCATTTGCTCTATCAGTTCAAATTACTTTCAAATTCCTTGTGAATTCTTCTTTGACCTGTTATTCAAAGGCCATTTCTTTTAATTTCAAAATATTACTGATTTAGAAAATTTCTTTTGGTTTTTGATTTTTTTTAATCTAATTCTGTGATTAATGGAGAGATACTTATAATAATTTCAATATTTTAAGGAAATATACTGAAATTTAATTTAATGTCTGTCTATGACCTCTTCTAGAAAAAATATTCCATGATTCTTTTAAAAAGAATGTATAATCCTCATCTCAGAAGCCATAGCTACCAAAAAACAAAAACAAAAACAAAACAGTGTCAGGTGTGGGATACCTCCCCTCGTGTTATTGGTCAGAGGTGTCCTGAAAATACCCAGGTTACTGCCATTGATTGCTCTTGATTGCCCATAAGAACTTGATGGTAAGATCCTATTGCTGAAGATACCATGGATATTGGTCACAGGACATGGTGAAATCAAATCCCAGTAATGACCAAGAAGCTTCCTCTCTGTGATTAGTTCTCATAGTACTGGAAAGTGTAATGCAGGCTGCCGGGGGGAAAGTCTTCAACATTTGTACCCAGCTGTGAACCCTGTAAACTGCAATAATATGTGGCCTGGCAAGATAGGCCCATGGGTGAAATAGTGGTAAAAACATTAGGGGGGCAACCAACAACTTTCTTATTGGATTTAAGGCCTGATTCACAGGATGAAATATATGCCTGGTACTGAAAATCTGGCCAAGAACCCATGGGTGGGGAATCTCACATACCCCAAAGGTGAACCTACTAGTATTATTTTGCTAAATGGACATAATACCAAACTGCTCTCTAAATTCATACCTCTCTACCTGTAGATTAATACAGCATTCAGATCTTATTAGAGAAGTTGCTTTGTGCAATGGATGGTTGCTAATGCAGAAACTCACATCTGATTAAACTGCAGGGAATAAGTGATTGTGCAGTGCTCAGCCACAAATGAGACATCTATTATCATATCCCTCCCCAAGGCTTGGGGACCATTGCAAGAGAGTGCAAAAAAATTGAAAAGGCCACAGGTCAGGAGGACCAGAGCAAAATCATGTCTTCAGGACATGATGGGACTGTTGAACTCATGAACTCACAGCAGCCGTGGTTGCCTACACAAGACCTGTACAAGATCAATCCAATCAACATTCTACCATGGAAGGAAAAAGGGATCATGAGCCTCTACCCTAATGAAGAACTATGAACAGTTGATGGCTTCAGGAGAAGGAGAATTCATTTTCTTCAAGGGTGTGGCTTCTAGTAGGTGGACTACATGCCAGTGGACAGCCCCATACCCAGAATCATATGGACAGCACAAATTGGAATCAATGGGTTATAAAATTTAGATAAAAGAGGACAAGATGTTGGAAGGATAGAGGTGTGGGGGTAGGTCTTGGAAGAGTTTGGGAGCATATGACCAAAATACATTGTATAAAATTCTCAAATAAATCCAAAATATCCTTGGGCCTCTTGGCAAAATACTCTGTTCCAAAGGCCAAAAAATGTCAAAAGTATTTGGGGGCTCTTATTTAATTCCTAAAAGATTTTAGGGTTACCTCTTCAGAGGGGGGGATGTTAGAGTAGCAATATGAACTAATAGATTTAAGAGATATGTATACATAGGTAGGGAGGTAAGAGTAGGAAAAAAACCCAAATATAGAGAGAGAGAGAGAGAGATAGAGAGAGAGAGAGAAAGGAAGGAAGGAAGGAAGGAAGGAAGGAAGGAAGGAAGGAAGGAAGGACACACGAAGTTGTCAGAAAAAAGTGATGGGGAGATAGGGGAGGTGTTGGAGGGGAAGGACTGGGCATGGATTTGATCAAAACACCTTATATGCATGCATGAAATTCTCCATAACTTTTTTTAAAGTTAAAAAAAAGCGAAGAATTCATAGTCTTCTCTTTGGGGTTGAACTTTTCTGTAAATATAAGTTAAGTTACATTAGTTGATAAAGTTGTTCAAGTCTTCTGTATCAGTGATTTTTCTAGCAGTTTTTTTCTGTGGTTATAATAAAAAAAACTGGCTGGGAATTTCCTAAAGAGATTTATTTATCCCACTGTTCTAGAGGTTCGAGAGCATGTCAGGTGCCACCAACTGCTTGACTCTGGTGAGGGCCTTCTGAGGACATCGTACCATAGAAAACAGCACCCCAGTGTCAGGATCACATGTGACAGTGGCAAGCAGTACATGCAGGAGAAGGATTCTAGGTATGTGCCAGGCATCTTTACAGCAGCCCAATCTCACCTGAACTAATTTACCCTGAGAGATCTCTGAGGATAGAACCCTCAAGATCAACTACCATCCACTAGACCCTATCTCTAAAAAGTTCCACCCATTGTACCTCCTCGCTGGGAACCTAGCATCCAGCTCATGAAACCCCAGGGAACAAACTCAAACCATAACATTTCTGTCCAACTGTATCCCCAAGTAGTACTAAATATGGTGTTAAAATCTCTACCTCTAAATAACGAATGATCTGCTTCTCTTCTTAATTCTGTTTTAGATTAATGTGTTTGGGGGCTTTGTAAAAGGTGCATGTACGTCTTAATTCCTAGTACATGCCAGATATATTGGCCCTCTTTATTAATCTAATAGCATTTAAATTCTGTTTTGGCTGATCATGATATAAGCTGTTCCAATGCTCATGTAGTTACCACTTGCATGCTGTGTTGTTTGCACCCTGTTATTTTCAAATTGCTCATGTTTTAAATATGCACTGTGCTTCTCATGGGCAGCACTGAATCTTATCTTGTTTTTTTTTTTTTAATCCAGTATCATGATCTTTGCCTATTTATTGGCTGAGTAGTTCATCCAAAATTAATTCAACGATTACAAGTGGATTCACATCTTCTGTCTTGCCTTAAATTTTACATATATTGCAAGTGTTTATCTCCCTTTTATGTACTTTTGTTTTAAACATTTTTTCTTTAATTCTTCTATTACTTTTAATTTCTTTGCTTTAATTCTTCCTTTGAATTAACAACATATTCTACGTTATCTTCTTCCTCTATAGATTACGAAATATATCTTTAGCCATCACAACATGCTTAAAATTAACCATGGTATATTGACTTAATTATAGTAAAATATAGCAATTTTGCTTCAGTTAACTCCATTGTTTTCTCCCCCTTTGTACTATAGTTTTTGTGTGCATTATCCATCTACATTATAAACCCACATACAATATTATAATTATTACTTTATAAAATCTTCTGACTGTTAAGGAAATTACCAGAAGAAAAATAAAGGAAAAATATTCATATACTCTTTTATTACTACCTACATGCTTATCATCTCCCATGCTATGTATTCCCTCCTGTGAGTTTTAGTTATTATCAGTGTCATTGCCTATAGCCTGTTATTTCAGCACTGGAAGACAGATAGGAGAGCCCTGGCAACTAGCCAGCCAGACAGGCTAGCCAATCGGTGAGCTCCAGATCTAGTGAGATAACCTGCCTCAAAAGGTGACGAGCAATAAGGAAGAGGCACAGAGTTGACCCTTGGCCTACACACACACACACACACACACACACACACACACACACACACTTCACACCTCGAAAAAATGTTGGCTGTGAGCAGCTACAGGCAGGACCCTGCTGAATATTGGATATATTTAGTCAACATAATGGAGGAAATCCAGCTGAACTCTGATATCCTACTCCAGGTTACTAAATTCCTTCATCATAGCATGTGTCTTTACCTGACTCAGTTCTGTCAGTGTATTCAAAAGTGAGTTGTTCAAAAGGGGAGAGGAGGAGATAGAGGAGATGGATGTTGAAGATGACCAAGAGGAGAAGGAAGAGGAGGAAAAGGGGAAGGAGATGGAGGAGATGGAGGGTGAGAGGAAGAAGGTGAAGAGAAGGAGGATAAGAAGGAAAAGGAGGAGAAGGAGGAGAAAGTGGAGGAGGAGGAGAAGAAAGAAGAGGAGTTAGTCTTTTACTCCCTGAGCTTCAGTTTCCCACTGGCAAAGCTATGGTTGTTAGGTCACCGGTTGTTATGAGATTAAGTACAATGGCATAGATATTTAGTAACATTTTATAAGTTCAAAAACACTAATGCAAATAGAAAAGAATATTTGCAGTAAAATTTCATTATGGTATTCTTCCTTCAGCAACCAAATAATTAGCTAATCTCAAATGTAATAGGGATAAGAAAAAGAGTGAACATCATGTGATCAGAAAAATCTGTCCTTGACTCATCAAAAAAAGACAA
>NW_008330588.1:2009703-2010728 GCF_000622305.1 Nannospalax galili
AATGTATCCCAAACATCACAATTAGTGTTGTTAACCTTGCAATAAAAGTTTCAAAAATCCCAGGAGGCTCTATAATCAATTTATTCTAGCTCCGCAAATAAGACCCCCTAGAGAGTCCAGGGTCACAGTAATAGGCTAAAAGGGGAAAATTGTTGAGCTTCCTGCAAGATAATGAGAAAGACAGGATCACATCCATAAAACGAGTGGACTCAGTGCCTGTCTTCCTCCTCTGCTCTTGCTCCCTTGCTGAAATCCTGCCTTACTGGGGCACTTTGTTTGCTTACTCTTGCTGAATTCTGGTGGCTTAGCAGCAGCATCCTAACCAAGGAGCCAAAGAAATCCAAAATGAAATAAATGCCAGCTTCCCAATCCGTTAGGATGCTGCCAGGAGATGGAGAGACAAGGAAAGGTACTTGATGTGAATCAGGAAGGTGGTTTCAACTTGCCATCTTGTCTCTGGTAGGGCTTCTGGAAACTATTAACTCTTTTGACTTGGAAAGCATATTCATATTCGTTATCTCAATGTTTTATCATGGATAACATTCCTAGAGACCCCCAGGTTCTCTCGCATAATTTCTCTTTGAGTATTTGACTTTTATCTTCATAATCGAAAATGACTAATAAAAGTGGATTTTATACAACAATATAACTACTTATAAATGAGTCTGTCACATCACTTTGATGTCCAAGTTTAACTTTGTGCTAATAATCACAAATAAGAAATATTGTGCTAGTTTTTTGGAACTAATGAGAAGAGAATAAATTATGGTTAGTTACCAGAGGCCAAACACTTGTCACTCAGAAATACTAGCAAAAAGGCAGCCAATACCATTGCAAAGAACAACTCATTTTCATTTAAAATATATCTGACTCCTTCAGTTATTTTGTTTATTTAAATGTTATTGATTTTGTGATTTTGTTTTTATTTGATTTATGAATGTTATTTGTTTTTTACATAATGGTATAAGCATGCCTGGTTTTATGTTTGTAAATATATTAATATTATAATAAAAATATTTCAACTT
>NW_008330588.1:2010925-2012715 GCF_000622305.1 Nannospalax galili
GTATAAAAGGATTTTGTTCTTGAAAGATTCAGTTTATAACTTATATGGAAGAGTATATTATCTCCTACCTCATCATCACAGTGGAAGAAGAAGGGAGGGAAGGAGGGAGGGAGGAAGGAAGGAAGGAAGGAAGGAAGGAAGGAAGGAAGGAAGGAAAGAAGGAAGCTTCAATTAACCAAAGCTAGTGTTCAGACAAGTTGAATGACCAGTTTGAGGTGGTGTGAGAACAGTGTAATTAGTCAGGAAGTGGACCTCCAGACCAACCACCCAGCTGTATCATGAAGGTTTCTCTCTAAGCAAGGTTAAAAAAAATAGAATTTAAGGAGCTGAAGAGATTGCTCAGTGGTTAGGAGCACTGAGTGCTCTTGCAGAGGACCTGGGTTCGATTCCCAGCACCCATATGGTGGCTAACAAACATTCATAACTCTAGTTCCAGGGGAATCTTACGCCTTCTTCTGACCTCTATGGGCATTGCACGACACGGGTATACTTACACACATGCAGGCAATACACTCATACACATAAAATAATAGAAAAATATTTTTGAGAAAACAGAATTTAAACATAACAGATTCAGGGGCAACTTGCCCTGCACCTACCCAATGTAGAAATCTCCCATACAATATTTCTGTTAGGTATTTATGTCAGCCTTAAAGTAGAAAGCAATAGAAATACTCCCTTAACCACACCACCACGAAGATTCAACTCATAGCAACATAGTATACCCATAGGAATTGTAGTCATAGGTATTAACATTTGCATGGTAATTCTATCATTATCACAGATAAGCATAGCATTCATTCAGAGCATTGCTTAATTTATTCCTTATAATGCCCTGTTGCATTTTCTTAGTTTCACTAATGCTTACTATCCAGTTCTCCTCCCTTTCTACTCTTTTACAGATGAAAGGTCTTGTTACAGAGTAAACAACACCAGCCCCAATGTCCTGATCCTAATCCTCAGAAGCATGACCCGGGAGGGTTCTCTGAGTCCAAGTCCCCCACACCAAGTAGCCACTGTCTCTGCACACAGGTAAGTATACAGTTGCAACCAATGTACTTGGCATTTTGAGTAACCTCCATATCGGTTCTTCCTTGGAGGAAAACTGCTCTCAAACTGGGAGACACCAGAGAAGGACTTCTGAAGCCGCCCTATCACTACTCACAATAGCAAATCAAGAACAATATCCTATACTGGAGGCAATGTCAGAGACTGTGCCATCCCTGAAGACCTACTGAATGCAAAGATGATGCCCCCTTTCTAACCTTCACATAGTTGGCTAGTATGGCAGCTACAGAAACCAGGTGGACCCCAATGAATGGCTGCAAAATTATGTAGGTTTAACCCAACTGGGCCCTTAATCATAACTGCTGTGCCAGAGATAGTGTTTTGTTAGAGCAGATTAATACAGCTTCAAGTGCATGGCATGTGGTCATTGATTTCACAGATGTATTCTTTTTTATTATGACAAGAAAAGAGAAGCAGAAAATTGCACTGAAAAAGATGGCAAAAATTGCTCCTAGCCTGCACTACTATCCTCAGGCCTCTTGGGGTAAGTCTATAGCGCAGCTCTGCCGGGACTCCCTAAGCCTCATTCACCCTTCCACCACCACCACCACCCCCCCCGCCTGCCGTTCTATACTCTAGTTTGGACCCTGTGCCATTCCTAGTCTTGGGGCCCCAGACACCTGGGGAACCAATACTGTTTCCTGATCCTTCTCACCCAGAGCAACTCAGGCCCTTTCTTGGGCTCCAGGAGCACCGCTTCTGGTCCTGGCCCTGCCCTCATC
>NW_008330588.1:2014520-2015047 GCF_000622305.1 Nannospalax galili
GAGAAATTAAGAAAGAAATAAAAGTATTCCTGGAATTAAATGCAAAGGACAATACAACACAACAAAACCTCTGGGACATGCTGAAAGTGGTTCTTAGAGGGAAATTTATAGCTCTAAGTGCCTACATCAAAAAATCGGAAAGAACACAAATAAATGACTTAACAGTGCAACTCAACACACTTGAAAAGCAACAGCAAACAAAACCCAAACCCTGCAGACAAGAAGAAATAACAAAAATCAGGGCAGAAATCAATGAAAATTGAATCAAAGAAATCAATACAAAAATCAACAATACCAAGAGCTGGTTCTTTGAAAAGATAAACAAGATTGACAGACCGCTAGCCCAATTAACCAAAAGAAAGAAAGAGCACCATAATGATAATAATAGCAAGGGTCATATAAAATCAACACAATTTTCAGGTCAAATTATAGCTCTCTGGAAATCAAACATGCCTGAATGGCAAAAAAATAAAACCCTTAGATTCTTTACTGTAGGAAACACTGGTTTATGGGGACCAGGTCTTTGG
>NW_008330588.1:2017619-2071004 GCF_000622305.1 Nannospalax galili
TATATATATACATAACTAAAAGTTACTCGACAAACAACAAAGCCAGACAGACGATACCTTCAGTCGAGTTGTTGGCTAGGATAGATAAAGGCTCTTCCAGACAGTAACCCAACATACCACTGGAAAAATGAACAGCAGACCCCAATTCTATCCAAAGGAATACTGACAATTGATTGCCATAGATGAGGAACAGCTGACCCTCCTGGAACAGGGACCTCTGGCTGACTAGATTTACCAGAAGGGCAGACAGGGGGGAATGGATGAGGGTGCTGACAACACAGTGGACAGTGACAGGGATGGCAGAGTATGGAGCCTCTAGTGGGAGAGGAAGGCTGTCTATCTGATGAGTTTGTATTCATGCTCAGATGCCGAGGAGCTCAAAGGTGGGCGACTGTGGCCAGTGATAGTCATGTATATAGAGATTAGAAATGCATGTGAAAACGTCTCAATGTCAATTGCTTTGGAATGAATTCTTCTGTATGAAAAAAAAAAATAAGTATCTTCTTGAAGTCCCTCAAATTAAGGTAAAGAATAAGAACAAATCGTTCTGGAAGAACGCAAAGGAAAATAGCTTTAGATACTTAAGTGACAATAGAATTTATTCTCATAATTGTTTTAATAGCTTTTGTATAATCCTCATCACTATTATGAGATATAAAATGTATTTATCAAATCTGTAATCATTATGCCAAAAAATCTGAATTACTGTAATATTTTGCATATTGTTAAAACTGTAACTTTAATTGTAAAAAAAAAGTTCTTCAAGAATTAATAAATGCATTAAAAAGTAAAAAAAAGAAAAGCAAAAAAAAAAGATAGCAAATCATACTCATTAATGGCTTTGTCCAAGTCTATATTACCTCCATGATCCTATGCTAATGAGATGTGATCATCCTACTCCTCCCACAGTAGATCATAGATGCCCATGGCCTTGACGGTGTCATGCTGATTGGACGGCACGAGCAAGAGCTACTCTGCTGTAGCCATGGTAAGACACAAGTGCTCCAGGGGTGGTAGGTAAACCCAACAAAAATTCAAGGATTTGCTACTCCAAGAACGTTTTGGGGTATTCAACGGTTAGAGCTATGTCAAGATATCCCCTTTCAAAGTAAAAGACAAATTACTGAATCTTAAAAATCGACTACAAGAAGGTGGTAACATGGTGCCTGGTGGCCTTTGGGAGCTCAGGAAGAAACACATTCAACATCGAGAAACGCTTTCAGTCCAAATTTTGGGTAAAGTGTTTTTCGATTTTGAGAGGCAGAAGGAAGGAACTTAGTGGCATTTGCAGGCTACAGGGCAAGACTTGGCTCCCCAAACCTGGAAGATTATGTGATGTTAGAGATGTCCATGTTGGGAAAAGACACAAGACAGAATTTGGGGGAAGACAGAAAGAGAAGCATGTGACAGGAACCTGGGATTCAGGACCAAGGCCATGCCAACCACAATCACCTTTTGAGGAAATGGGTTTCTAGTATAATCCCAGGTCCTGATAAAGAGTGAAAGCCTGGCCACAGGATACAAAATGACCAAGTACCCTCCAGTAGCACTGATTGTGAGCCAGGTTCTATAAGTACTGCTCAAGTCACACGTCGTGTGTGCATAGCAGAAGTCATCACACATGAAAAATGGTTCATCTGGATCAAATCTGATTGTGATTCAAGTAATCTGTGTGAGCACATGGTCCAGAATCCTGTGTCAACAACCACAGTTCTATCAGCCTCTTCCCAACCCAGTTTATACCTATAGCCATATGAGAAGCCAGGATCACCACCCAAAAGAAGAGGGAAAGGCCTGAGCTTGGCTCTTGGATGGGTTGGTTTAATATGTACAGTGACTGAATTCCAGCTCCATTCATGGCTTCCAGAAATACAGTACAGAAGGAAACCATTCCCAGTGTGTCAAAGTGCCAAAGAAGCAGCCCAAGGTAAGACGAGGAAAGACACAGAATACTGGGTAGTGGCCAACATTGCAGTCTGTCTCACTGATGCTCTTCTAAGGCCATGCTTCCCATTTAGCCAAATGCTAAGCAGGATCATCTGCCTCAAGTAAATGGATTTCTTAGGACTTCAATTTCCTATCTGAACTGGAAAGCATAATTAATGCCTGTCTTAGGTCACCATGACAGGGATAGAAGCTACATGAACTGTGAGCAGCTATGTAGAGTTAAGGGCTGTTTTTTCTCACAAATTTAGCATCTCCTCCTCCTCCAAAGGGTCTTTGTTTAGTCTTCCAGGTCTAAACAGAGTGAGCCCAACGGTCTCCTTGCGGTCACCTTTCAGATGTGTGGAAAGAGTGCTGTTCCCAGGCCGTCTTCAGCTTATTTTCTGTTGCTTCAAGTTCTGTCTTCCACTGACAAATTGCTCCTGTTTCTATTAGCTCCACTTGGCAGTGCTCTTCTGAAACCTGACACCCATAGCTCCTGACTGACTGACAGTTAGGAAACAAAGATCCTGGCTCATCATCATCTTCATTGCAGCCAAGGTTGCATGGCTTTCCCTTAAGAATGTTATAGTACTGAATTCATTTTCTCTGAGAACCCATGATATTTCCCCCCAGAAGTTTCAGCCCTGGCTACACACCCCTATGCTATACTTACATAATAGATGTTTTAAGTGTGAATTCGAACAAGACTTTGGAATCAGAGGGGTAGATATCAGCATTTGAGATTCTCCCAGCTTCTTTTTTGCTTTGGGAAGGTCCTTTACTCACTTGACACATTGTTATGACAAACACCCAGCAGTTATCCCCTTTTCTCTTTTTAGGCACCTGGAGCATACTCTTCTATCAGGATACTCTGCATTTAAAAAGTGTCTGGACCCTTTGCCAACCCTTAATTGCCTTCCCCATATGTCACAATTCCCTGTGACTGGGTAGTAATCTGCATGCGGTACAATCATCACCAAGGAAATACCAGAGGGAATTTCTGGGAGATTGCTACGAAGGTTTCTCCAGGTGAGATTCTTAAACAGAAGGAGAGGAGAAGAGAGGAAAGAGGAGGGTTGGGGAAAGAAGGAAGGAGAAAGGACAGAGGGTAAGAAAAAGAGGGAGGTAGAAGGGAAAGGCTTCCTTCACAACCATCAGCTGGCTCTCTGCCCATCACAAACACGGACGACATTCACACCTTTGAACTCCAAGGGATGGGATGTTGAGTAGCGAGAGCAGGAAGGAGTGTAGACTACAATAGGATAATCAATGTTGAAGTGGCAATCTGGGTTCTTTTTCAATTTTTTTATTGCATTCACGTGTTTATTCATTTTGTGTGGTCTGGAGTACTTACTTGCCCCAGCATATAGGACAGTCTTTACCCTTTGAGCCATCTCACTGGCTTGCAACCTGAGTTCTTTGATCAGGTGATTCAGTCATGGACTTAACCAACTTCAGAGTCACAGTCCCCAGTGATACTCAAATTCAAGACTAAAATTTCCTCCCTGTGCAAACGGACCCCCAGGATTTCCTCTTGTTTCTAAAGAAAAAAAATCAATTGTTTGGGACTTCTTTCGATTTTCTGAGCTGCCCAGTATCTGCACTATAAATCCCTTCAGCTATTAGATTTGCAGGGTTGGTTTCTGTGACTTAAAATTGGAACCCAACAGAAGTCGTGTTTGTAAGATAAAGAGGTAAATGTGTGTGAGGAAAGGAAAGGACAGCCACGTGTGTGTCATTTAGACCGAAAACAAATGCCATTTTTGTATATGGAGGTACATTAATTGCTGAAATTGAACTAATGAAAGAGACATAATTAGCTTCTGAGAGCAAAAGAAACCAAGTTGATCTCCTAATGAGGGCTGAATAGGCCTCTCATTAGCCACATGGCTAAGGACTGATACAAGGCACTGAGCTCAAGAGAACACGGAGGGAATGAACACACTGGGAGGCAGATGGGTTCAGGGTGCCCTAGGTCCTGCATACTCCAAGACACTTCCTGCAACAGGAATAGGAGAGCTACTTGAGAGAGAAACAACCCTGTGATGTTGACAGTATACGCCTTTCCCCACTGCCCCTCCTCCAGGTCACAAACCTCAAGTGCTGTCTGTCTTCACATGAAAGGGACCACCAGTTTGTTCCAGGAGTCCTTTGACTGATGCCTCCCTGGGTATAGTGCATGGATGGGCCACCAGCCTGAGAAGCAGCCCTAGTTAAGCTCACTGAGTTGATCTCAGTGGGTTATGAGTCCCTGTGACTTACCACCTAAGAAGTCATCAAAATATCATTAGCAAACTGTTGCAAACTCCCAGATAATTGGCACTTTTACACAAGCCCTTGGAAAAAGGGAAATGTTTTACCCAAATTAATAAATCTTTAATTTAAAATCTCTGGCACTATAGTTGGAGAATGAAGAAAACAAAACAGATAGGCAATTTTACACATAAGTAAAACTTGTTTTGACGTATAACAACAGCCTTCCTACTCAGACCAAGTTAGGAGCTCCTTCATCAGTTCTCCCAAACTCCATCTTGTTAGACTGGTTTGATCTTCTCTACCAGGTGAAGGTCTCCACCCAGGGCAAACCCTGTGACTCCTTTGTCTTCATCCCCAGAGCCCAGCACAACCCAGGGCCACAAGAAGCCCGGTGAGCTGACGGTATAGCAGCAAAATCTTCTCAGCACTTGACCACTGAGCAAGATGCTTAGACGCTTGGACATGTTAATGCGAGACTTTCAGCTAAACATTGACAGAGCAGATGAAGTTCTGGAAACTAAGTGATGTATTCAAGATCATACAGCTGGTCAAGGGTGGAGCTGCTGCAGGTCTGCCCTCTGCAATCTATTTAATGCTATGTCACCTCAGAAACTGCTAAGCGAGGCTAGTTCCATGCACCATACTAGACACATGTTAAGCATGCTACTTTAATACACTATACTATCTTCATAATGCTGTCATGCTATCTTCATTCTACCACACTACACACATGCTAAGCATGCTACCTTCACACCACCATGCTTCTTTCATACATGCTAAGTATGTGACATTCATACTATCATGCTACACATAGGATAAACATGTTACCTTCATGCTACCTCACTATCATCATATTATGTTATCCTCATACATGCTGAGACATGCTACCTTCATGCCACCATGCTATACACATGCTAAGCATGCTACCTTCATACCACCATGTTGCCTTCATGCATTCTAAGCCATGCTACCTTCATACCACTACACCACACATGCTAATCATGCTACCTTCATACCACTTCATATCATACCATATGCTATTTTCCTACATGCTGAGCCATGATACCTTCGTGCTGTCACACTACACACATGATAAACATGTTACCTTCCTACTACCATACTCTCTTCATACTACCATGTTATCTTCATAAATGCTGAGCCATGTTACCTTCAAACTGCCACACAACACACGTGCTAATCATGCTACCTTCATACCACAGTGTTACCATCGTACATCCTAAGCCACAGTATTTGTATACCACCATGCTACACAAATGACAAGCATGCTGTATTCATATAACAACGTTATCTTCATACATGCTAAGCCACGCTATCTTCAGACTATCGTGCTATGCAAATGCTAAGCATGTTATTTTCATACAACCATGCCACACACATGCTAAGCATGCTGCCTTCATACTACTATATTTCCTTTATACCTACTATGTCCTTAGCCTCTAGAAAAGAACAATCTTGAGGGGAAAAAAAAATCCCATTTTGAAGTTTTGACATAGCTTTGCTTTCTCCATTTTCTTTCATTGCCCTTTGTAAAGCAAGGTTCCACACCTCAGACCTATGCAGGAGGCAAGGCATGAGAGTCAGGAGAGCACTGTATTGAGGAGCGAGGACTATGAGGGAAACCTCACTGTTTGGATGAGGGCTCCAGCCATTCCTGCCTACTTGCTTCCTCTTGATCAAGTGTCTGCATATGGTTATTAAAGCTAAACTAGTGAGCACACACAAAGCAGTCTGGCTCCAAGTTCACAACAATAAATGTTAGTTATTACTGTTATCAAAATGATAATCCCAGAACCATGGGCCTCTCAAGTTCCAAGAGACTTCAGACAACATCAAGTTTCAACATAACTTGAGACATTAAAAGCCTTCTGTGATCCTTCAGTGCACCCTCATGCTACCTGTTGCTAAAATAAAGCCATACCTGGTGGTAAGTGAATTATCCCTTGTAGTCTCAAGAGCCAGATACTGACAAGTCTGGATAACAGGAAACAGCATGATTTTTCAAGCTTATGCTGTTACTGTTTTTCCTACACAAACCACATCTTTGTCTAAATTACAAATTGATATTAAAAACATACACTAAGATGAGTATATAAAGTGAATAGAGAAATATAATTTGATACCTTTTTCCTCTGAGCTCTGTCACTATCTCATCACAATCTAACCAGCCTTCATTTTATCACTGAATTTCAAATGAGTTTACATAAACATATTTTTCTTGACCCTATGGAAGGACCTACTATAGGCCCTAAAATGTACATATTGGCTGCACTTAAGAGCCTTATAAGATAGTGTGTGGGGCCGGGCATGATGACACACACCTGTAGTCCCAACACTCAGGAGGCTGAGGCAGGAGGAGTTTGAGGCCAGTTTGGTCTGCATAGTGAGTTCCAGGCCAGCTGTGACTACACAATGAGACCCTGTCTCAAAAAAACAAAAATTAAAATTTTAAGAAGAGGACACATGGAAGATAGAGAATATGAGGCTAATGCAAGAGGGAGGCATGAATACCACACACTATGATACATCAGTGTTCTATGTATGGTTTGTTTTCTCTGGCATCAGTTAGTTAGTCAAAGCCTAAAATAATCCATGGAAAATTCCAGAAATAAGCACTTTATATATTTTAAATGGCTTGCTGTTGTGAATAGCATGATAAAATCTTGCACTGTTCCCTTTTTAATGCCTGTGACATAATTCATCCCTTTATCCAGTGTATCCACGCTGCATTTGCTACCATCCATTAGCCACCCAGTAGCCATCTCAGTTATCTCATTATCAGGCCAACTGTCCTAGAATCAAAGTTCTTGTGCACAAGTTACCATTATTTACTTAATAATGGCCCCAAAGCATACTGTGTTATTCTGCTTCTTGTCAATGTGAGAAAATGCCAGAGACAATCATCTTAAAGGAAAAAAGGGTTACTTCAGCTTAAGGTTCCAGTGGTTTCAGTCCATGGGTGGGTTGGCTCCATTGTGCTGGAGTCTGTGTCAGCACAGCGCAGCATAGAGGTAGTATGTGTCAGAATAGCACTGCTCATTTCATGAAGGCCAGGAAGTTAAGAGAGAGAGAAAGGAAGGAGTTTGGGAGTTCCAATATCCCCTTCAAGGGCATGCTCCACTGACCTAACCTCCTCTAATAGACCCCACCTTCCAATAGCACCACAGATTGATGATCAAGCTTTTACCACATGGGTCTTTTCTTAGTTTTGTTTTCTGTTGCTGAGATAAAAACGACCTGACAATAGCAACTCAAGGAAGGAAATGTTTGTCCTGGCTCACAGTTCAAGGTATAGTCCATCATGGTGGGGGAGTCAAGCAGGATCTGGAAGCAGACGGCCACATTATGTCTTCAGTCAGAAGAAGGAACTGAATGTATTCAAGTCCTCAGTAGGCTTCTGCATTATATGCAGCCCCAAGGAATGGTCCCACCCACAATTAAGATGGGTCTTCCCACATTAGAGGCATAATTCCAGATTCAAACCACAGTACACAGTGATACAAATGAGGCGCCAGGGAATAAGACGTGAATAGACCGATTCACTAGGACATTATGAAACAACACTATAGTTTATACAAAAAACAAAACAAAACAAAAACATGGTATATACAATGCTCAATACGACCTACAATTTCAGGTATCCACTGGGTGTAGATAAGGAAGACTCTAAATATTTTTGATTTTACGTTGTTATTGATTTAAGATAACTACTGCTATTAGCAAGTGGCTGGAAGTTAGTGGAAGACCATCACTCAATACAAGTAAGGAAGGGGAGCTTATATCCTATACACAATTCTAGCCATGTGCACCATAATGATACTAACCAGTGCTGTGGACTGAGTCCTTGGGTACTGGTTGAGACTCTCTATTCATCTTCATGAATAGCCAGTTGGAAGTGGATCACATGAAGGTTGTAGAACAGGGAATGGTTTTCATCTTCTCAGGAGAAGGACTTGAACCTAATAAAAGGATAGGGATAATGATGAGCTCTGATCCCTCATGCTTTTCAGTTCCAGAAGAATATGCAGCTCAGAAGAGTGGGGCAAATAGTTGAGGGGATCTCTACATATCCGTTGAGCCCTCTTCATGTAGACATCACTCCTTATAGGCTTTCCCAACTGTGGGTGTGGCCTAGTTCCCAACAAGCCTTGGACCCTCCTACCACTAGTATCGTTTTTGAAATCTGAAAAAAAAAATAGAGCTAAGCATTCACTATATAGCCCATCCTGACCTTGAACTAGTAATTCTCCTGCCTCAGTTTCCCTGAAAATGTTTTAAGAAACTTACAGATCAGGTAGGTACCTAGTAGGAATGAAGAGCAGCAGTAAAGATTTTACAGAGACAATTTTATTTAGGGAGACTCTTACAAAACCCTTTAGATACCAATGGGTGGAGATAGAAAGTACATTACAGGAAGAGATATCAAAGTAGGACAGCATTTCCCATACACCAGGATTTCCACACATCAGAACACTGCTAATTGGTGTTTGTTCCGTTTTCTGTCAGCCTCTAGCCTCTGCCTGGGCCCAGCAGAGATTTCAGCTAATTAAGGGGATAGACTTGTTGGCCCTGTGGTCCCTCTGCTTTCTTCTTAAGTTTCTATCTTCCTCCTTTGCTGACCTTGTTTGTTCTCTCTCTTTTCTCCCTCTTTTGTTCCCTGACTCACTCTCTGCCTCTCCCTCTCCCTCTCTCACCTCATACAATCTAGATGATACTTCATGACAGATATTTTTTAATAAAAAAGGAAATGTTTCTTCCCTATGAACAAGAGAGGAAAGTGGTTCTCCCTCTAACTAGATCTATCACTATTTGAAATGCACATAAACTGCAAGAATTTCTCTCAGCAGAAAAATTTACCCCTAGCAACCGGCACTTTCTCCCAACCCCCAAAATGATGAGGAGATAGGAAGAGGAATATATTTCTTTTTTTATAGCATCAAAACTTTATGACTATCCTTATTTGCTATAAAACAGCCCTGTACACTGTGAAAGAAACATTAAAAGTCATATTAGAAAGAACAAAATTCTTGCTCATAATCTCACCTGTGACCCCTCCTCCCCACCTCCACCACATTCTCTCATCAATCTAAGAGTGGTTAGTGATTCTTGGATTCCCTCCTGGTCTTTACCTGTATTCTCTGACTAGGAATAGTTATAATCACTACAAATTTTATCTCACAAATGGTATCCATCTCTGCAGGTAATACAAGACTAGGATGTTTTCCCTCTCTGACACCAATTCTAAGGTTGTTTCTTGAAACTTTGAAATAGAAAAAGCAGCATCTTACACTTGGAACCATCCCATCTGCATAGCACCATTGGTGGCTCATGTTGGTTACTATTTAGGATGAAAAAAGAGACTTTGGGAAGTATGCCTGAATTAGCCCATTTTCTGTTGCTACAACAAAATAAGTAAAACCAAGGAATTTATAAAGAAAAGAGTTTTTCTCAAATTTTTGAAGGCTAAACATCCAAGATCAGGTGGTTTTATTGGCTTGACCTCTGACTACATCAAAACATTGCAGATAACATCATGGAAGATGCTGTGTGAGAGAGATAGAGAGATCACAAGAGGACATAGAAAGCTAAAACATTAAAGGGGCCAGTTCTGTTCTTTTGATCACCCACTCTAATAAGAACTCATTTAATCAGACAATTATTCTTTTATGAAGGCAGGGACTGAAATGACCTAAACACCTTTGACTAGGCCCCACCTCATAAGGTTCTCCCACCTTCCAACACTATCACACTGGAGAAGAAACTTCCAGCACATAGATCTTTAGAGTAAATACTTAAACCACAACGAAACCACACAAGTACAATTGGTATTGGTATTGACTGATCATACTGGAACTCAGAGCCTGTGGGTATGAGTTGGTTTCTCCTGTAAACTGAAAAAAAGTCAGTCCTGGGGCTGGCAAGGATTAGAGCCAGATTTTGACAGCTGTGAAAAAAATTTTTTTTCCCTTCTCTCTCTGGGTTGCTGGTAAAATGGGCCAGTCTTCCCACTATGACAACTTCAAAATGCTGCTCCTGGCTACAGAGACGTACAAAGTCTCCCTAGTGAGGAACTGTCTGGAGAGATCCCAGGATGCCTCGGGGCCTATGCTGTAGTTGTAAATTATTCTTCCTGTTGTCCTTCCTTTCTGTTATTTCCCAAACTCTCAGTAAAGATTCGTAAAGGTTATAGTCTGGACTTAAATATCTGAATTAATTGTCTATTGCTTCTGCAACAGATGTCCACAAACTTGGTGTGGTGGTTTGAATAAAAATGTCCCCCATAGGCTCCAAGTATTTGGACATTATGTCCCCAGACGATGGTGCTGTTTTGGGAGGTTTTAGAAGGTGTGGCTATCCTGGAGGAAGCAAGTCCCTGGGGGTGGGCTTAGAGAATTCTTAAGCCTTGTGGGATCTCCAGTCTCTCTTGCTTCCTGTGCCTGTGTGATGATGTGAGAGCTTAGCTTCTGCTGCTCCTGCTCCAGCCACCTCCAGCCACCTCCAGGCACCTCCAGCCACCTCCAGCCACCATGCCTCCCTGCCATGATGGACTGTAATTCCCCTGAACCGTAAGCTCAAATAAACTCTTCCTTCTACAAAGTGCTTGGGTCAGTGTTTCTATCACAGTAACAGAAAAGTGACTAATACACTTGGCTTCAAACAATATGAATTTATTCTCTCATAGTCTAGGAGGCCAGAAGTCCAAAATTAAGGTGCTAGAGTATTGTTTCTCTGAAGCACTCAGGAAAGACTGCTTTCTTGTATGTTCCAGCTTCTGAATGTCTGAAAGGTTCTGGCACTCCTTGGGGTATGGATGAATCACTCAGATCTGCTTCTGTCTTTACAAGCCCTTCTCTGAACCTCTGACTTCTCTTCAGTCTCTTGTGAGAGTCCTTTTCACTATTATTTAATATGATCTCTAAACAAGATCCTTAACTGAATTACTCTACAAAAATCCCTTTGTCCGTGGTAAGATCGCACTGAAATGTTCTCATTTAAATTAATTGTTTTGAGAAGGAACACCCAACTTGCTATATTTGTGGTTGGCAGAAATCCAGGTAGAAACTGTACCACCTTTGAGAAAGAGGTAGTAGCTGGAGGGCAGTGTCTCCAAGCCTGAAGCCAGATTCATGGGTCAGTAACAGCACCAAGGAAAGGTGGCTACAGTGGGGGTCTCCAAAGGCACCTGGAGTAATAAGAAAAGCAGAGACAACATAAGACCATGACAAAGATGGAATCACAGGCCCCAAGGATGGTAATGACTTAGACATACCTGTTCCTAGACAGTGGGGCAGCAATAAAGCACACCAACGTTCTCCCGCTGCTTCTGATCCTTTCCAGGTTGGTAAACCTGTAGTATGGCTCAGCTTTTCCCCTAAGACAAAGCTTAGAACAGCTTTGAGGAAAACATAAGGCACAAGATAGCTAGACATGGTGATAGGGAGGGAGAAAGTAGAAAAAGAACGTTTGAGTTCTGCTCCCCCCCACCCTGTCACCTTGGGACAAACCATGCAGGCTGGACCCCCACACCTGGGAGGACTCAGGCAGTCTCAGAAATGGTCTCAGAAATGAAGTGAGGTAGCACAGACCCTTGTGGGAAAACTTGTGGGAAAGCAGGTGGAATCAAGTGAAATCAATACTCTCCTTTCCTGCTTAAACCCTCAGAGCAGAGGCGTTATGATGCAGAGAATGTTCCCTCCCACCATCGCTTGTCTTCCAGATAGGCACCCAGTGCAATAGAGGTCTAATGGGAGGAATTATCTGGTAGGGTGGAATTTCCTTGAAGCGTGGACATCTCACCCTATGCCTCATCTTCTCCATCTATCCCAAGCTCAAAGGGAGTCACCGGAATGGATGAAGCTTCCCCCATACTCATTTTTCTCACACAATGCCCAATTCCTCTAGCAAGAAAAAGTTTATATGCCAAATAAGAAGACATCTGTGGGGAAAATCAATGTCTTTGAGACAAGATTTCATTCTTTCACACTGAAGTCCAAGCCTTGAATTCCAAGCATACCTTCCTGCCTCAGCATCCCGGGAATACTGGGATTGCAGGTGTGAGCCACTATGCTCAGTTTTTTCTAAAGCAAAATAATATTGTGTTATCATGTACCCTAAAATCAAAATTAGAAGAAAAAAGTCGATTATATAAATTTAGTCTTAACATCTTCAAAAGAAATTTCAAAGAATAATTTTCAAAAAGATAACAATATGACTCATAGAAACCAGAGTGAACACCCATTTTAATTCAAATGCATTGAATCAGCAATCCAAGTTGGTCTGAATGAGAATTTGAGAAGCAGGTTATACATAGGTAATGGAAGAAAGATTGCTGGGGTATGATTGCTAAATCAGACACAAACTGGTTGATATTATCAGAGCCAAAGAAAAAAAAAACTGGGACCATTCAAGATCATTTTCTACTAGGCAGAAATTGACATATTTATCAATTGTACGAAAGTTAACCCATAAGTTCACATAGTATAAGGCTAACCAGCTATAAATAGCAAGCCAAAAGTTTTCTCTCCTACAAAGCTCGGTCACCTTTAGATGGAAATAGATAGTTCTGCCCTAAGGAATGAAAAGGACCAGAGTTTGGTTTGTCCTTTTCTGGGTCCCAAATTGTGTATACTTTTTCTTAAGAAAGCTAAGGAGTGGGTTGGTTTTGTTTTTGTTTTTGTTTTTTTAGCAATTTGAAAGAGGAATAAGAAAATACAAAAATAAAACAAACAATTATGTGCCATAAAATAGGTCAACGATACTAAATAGCTAAAGGATGGAATAACAGAAGGAATTGAGCTAAGAAAGGAATTTGTGATTTGAAAGACCAGTTTGAAGACATCTCTGAAAATAGTGTAAAAATAAATCTTAATAGAACATATTTTTTAAAGTTAAGAGAAATAGAGAATAGAAGTTTAAATGTTGGTATTTAGACATAAGTCTCAGAAAGAGAAAAACGTAAATAGAAATGAGAACTATTTGACTGTTTGAGTCGAGGAGATACATTGTCTAGAAGTAAAAAGGAAGGAAAAGCTCAAAAAAAGGGAAAAGAGATAAGAAAGTCACACCCAAACATACTATGTGGAAACACAAGCACGCATCTGTCCCTCCAGTGCTCTTACCCACTGAGCCATCTCTCTTAGGTAAGATCTTAGATTGTATCTTAGGTAAGATGCAACATTTAGAAAGTTGTACATTTTTCAAAATTTAAATTAATTCCATAAAATATTCGCACAAAGATTCAAGCATGACAAACAAGATCACAGGTATACAAAGAGCCATAGAAAGGATGTAGAAACTGTAGAAGCAGTTTAGAATGAAGTGCCCAAACAGATAAATAAATAACTAAATAAATAAACACAAATCAAAGATAAGTCTCCAAAGATTCGTGGAGTAAGTTAATCAAAGTTTTCATTAAGCAGAAAAATGCCGGACAAATTAAAGTATTATAAATAGGCCCTGTTATGTAAATAATTATTAAGCAGCTTTCAGATAATGATTACACAAAAATTGGAAGATTGGCTATTTAAAATTCTGGCATATGCTTTCTGAAATCTTAAAGAAAAACACTGAAAACAAGAGAGTTGCAGAAAAGGCATTAGGTACTGCCTAGTCAAAGAAAGATAATAGAAACATTTTAATGTGATTTAAACTAGAATACTTGAAAACCATGATTATAGACAAAGAGGACCTCTTCATACTGGTAAAAATTTCAATGAAGTAAAAATGTTTAGCAATTTATAAAACTACTCATCTAATAAGGTAGTCTCAAAATCTGCAGAGGAAAAGTAATGGAACTTCTGAGGAAATTTGATGTCATCATTAGAGCCGGAGGTTTCAATATGCCTCTCAATATTTTTTTAATATTTTATTTATTATTTTTTTATGTGTATGCATGTATTGCCTGCATGTAGGTAACTGCACCCGTGCCATGCAACGCCCGCGGAGAACAGAAGAGGCTGTCAGATCCCCTGGAACTGGAATTACACACAGTTGTTAGCTGCCATGTGGGTGCCAGGATTCAAACCTGGGTCTTCTGCAAGAACAACCAGTGTTCTTAACTGCTGAGCTATCTTACCAGCCCCCATCCTCTCTATATTATTGACAAGACCAATAGAGCAAAACTGTCAAGGATAGAAATAATATGAATAACACAACTATACTCAATGGTCAGCTGTGGAATGCCAGCATCTATGTAATGTGTATTTTCAAGAAGGTATGAAATATTTAGAAAGGTTAATAAGGTACTAGGTCCACTAGGCCTAGGTTATGACTTCTGACCACAGCTGATTTAAATAAAATATTCACAATAAAACATCCCCACAATTTCAAGACTTAAAAATGTATTATGCTTAGTTTGTAAGTTAAAGAACTCATGTGCTAGGTGCCTTTAATTGTCAACTTAACACACTTGAGAAGAGGGAACCTTAATTGGGGAATTTTCTCTATGGATTGGCCTGAAGACTTGTCTGGAAGGAATTTTCTTGATTGTTCAATGATGTGGGCAGGCAAGGTCCACTCTAAGCAGTGTGACTCCTGAGCAAATGGTCCTGAATCTTGTAAGAAAGTAGGCTGAGCACAGGCCACAGGAACAAGCTCATAAGCAGCATTCCTCTGTGGTCTCTGCTTCAGTTCTGCCTCTAAGTTCCTGCCCTGAGTTCTTGGCTTGGCTTCCCTAGATGATGGACTGTGAGCTGTAAGCCAACTAAATTCTTTCTTCCCTAAGTTGATTTAAAATTTTATTTTAAATTATAAATTGACAAATTTTAGTTTTATGTCTTTGTGGGGTATAAATTAACATTTTAACCTGTGCATATGTTAAATAATTAAATCACACATATTAATATACCCACACCACAAATGTCTATCATATTTTGCAGTGAAAACACTTGAAATTTACTCTCATCAATTTTGAAATGCAAATGCATTACCGTATTTAAAACATGTCCAACAAAATATCACAAAGAAAAGGAAAACAATTAATTCCTTCTGTTAAATTGCATCCTTTGGCCATCATCTCTGGATTCCTACTCACCCAACCTGTGGTGACCAACATTCTATTCACTATTTGTTAGAGCTTGATAGATTTCTACTCTACATATAAGTGAGGGCGTGCAGTAATTGTCTTCTCGCGCCTTGCTTATTTCACTTACCGCAATGTTCTCCAACTCCAGCTATGCTGACACAAATGATACTTTCTTTATTACTTTTATTTTATGTGTATGCATGTATTGCCTGCATGTAAGTAAGTGCACCCATGTCGTGCAATGCCCGTGGAGGTCAGAAGATGCTGTTGGATCCCCTGGGACTGGAGTTATGGACAGTTGTTAGCTGCCATGTGGGTTCTGGGATTCAAACACGGGTCTTCTGCAAGAACAACCAGTGTTCTTAACCGCTGAGCCATTAAGAATGAATTGTGTCCCAGGGGCTGGAGTGATGGCTCAGCAGTACAGAGTGGATAGTTCTACAGGACCTGAAGATTTTTCCGTGCTCCCATGTCTGGCAGCTCACAATTGCCTATTACTCCAGCTCCAGGGGATCCAAGGACCTCTTCTGGATTCCATGGGCATCTTCACTCATACATACACATACAAATACATACACATGTAATTAAAAATCAATCAATGATCCAACCCCAGCTTTAAAGCCTAATAACCATAAACGACTAGCACAACAAATTACAGCAGTGCAGTAATGGCACCTTAATCTTGAGAGTAATCAAGAGCCATCTAATTGGACTTAAAGCCCTCTCAAGGGGAGGGAACTCATGGGCGACACTGTAAACATAGTCAAATACACGTGACTGGAGAGGTCATGGATCCTAGAGGAAAAAAAAACTTAGCTCTGTCATATCTCTTGAGAAATGTAATTTCTTACTATATGCTAAATATGAATTCTTATATTTACAGACAAATATACTATTCACCACTCATCAGAGTACTATGCACACAGAAGGCCAGAAATGGCTGAAGTTTAGAGAATAAAAGGTTACAGACAGCATGTCCCTGGATAGGATTCATTGTGGATGAGGAGGCAGAAAGAGTCTAAGATCCAGGGTTGGTGCATGATCATAAGCATTTGAGAACTTTGGGAACTTATATGAATTTACAGCAATGGTATCAGCATGCACAAGACCAATACAAACTCAATCAGACAAAATCCCAGCATAGACCTGGAGAAATGGGCAGCAGACTCCAACCTTAGCCAAAGAGCTATTGGCAGCTAATTACTGCCAGGTGAGGGAGATCTTTAAAGGAGAGACTCTAGATAGGCTGACTAGACTCCAGTGCATGAACTTGCACTGAGGAATGTCTGGGAACACAAACTTGACTTGATATACCTTAACACATATGACTTCCTGAAATCAGTTGGGGGCAGGGAGACTAATGGGGGATTGTGGATGGGGGAGGAGGTATAAAGATGATTAAGATATTTTGTACGAAATGCACAAAAATTCAGTAAAAAAATATACATCGAAAAAATAGTCTAAAAATTGAATATATTTTATTGTGTACATATAGGACATTTTCTTTGAAATGACCAAATGGACTCCATTTTATTCAAGCTGACTTCTCACTCTGTGTTTCTGCCCCCTCCTCCATGCTCAACAGACTGAGCTAGACAGTACACTGTTTCTACAATACTGGTAAACTTACAACTAGCCAGGCAGAATGGTTTTTCTCCCAGCTGCACCGGGAACTCCAGGGAGCCCACTGTTCTGCAATCCTAGAAACTTGGTTTTCCTAACGGAAACTTAGAAACTTTTTGTTAACTGAAAACCTTTGTTAACTGACCTGCCCCTATGTTTTTTCTAGTAGTTTTAGAGTTTGGGGTTTAAATCTTTAGTTGATTTTGAGTTGGATTTTGCATGTGGTATAATTTAAGGATCTAATTTTGTTCTTTTGCATATGGATATACAGGGTTTTTTTTGTTTTGTTTTAGTATATTTCTTTATAAGGGAGGCACATACATGAGGAGGTCAGGGGAAAATGTATGGGAGTTAGTTATTACCTTCCACCCTGTAGGTCCCAGGGATGAATCTCAGATCATCAGGCTTGGAGGTAAGCACCTTTACCTAGTGAGCCATCTCCTCAGCCCCTGAATCGCCCATTTTGACAACACCATTCATTGAAGAGATTGTTCTTTCCCATTGTCCATTCTTGACTAATTTCTTAAACTTAATTGACCGTACAGGCATGAGCTCCTTTCTGGGCTCTCTATTCAATTCCACTGGTCAGCGACTCCATTTTTATAGCAGTTCCATGCTATTTTAATTTGTAGCATAGTTTGAAATCAGATAGTACAATGCCTCTATCATTGTTCTTTCTGCTCATAACTGCCTTAGCTAGCCAAGATTCTTTCGTGGTTTCATAGGAATTTTAGGATTGTTGAAAACATTATGAAAAATAGCATTGAACTTTTCATTAGAATTGCACAGTATCTGCAGATTGCTTTGTGTAGTATTGACATTCTAAATGATATTATTCTAGACTTTGTGCATGAGTATTTTCCCTTTATATGCTATCTTACACTTCATTCATAAATCTTTTACAGTTTTCAGTATATGAGTGTTTAGTCCCATTCATTACAATTATTTCTAAGTATTTTGTATGGGTTTTTTTTTTTTTTTTTTTTTTTTTTTTTTTTTTTTTATAAATAGCTCTACATTGACCTGTAGCCACAGCTGGCCTGGAACATACCATATAGACCAGGCTGGCCTCAGTCTCACAGAGATCTGCCTGCCTCTGAGACTTTAAGAGACTGTATAGTACTCATCTCTAAATCTATATGATATCCATATCACACCCCTTCCTTCTAAGGGTCAGATATCACCCTGGAAGAAGGGGACAGAAAGACTGTAAGAGTCAAAGGTGTTTTCAGGACACAACAGGGCAGTTACACACATAAACTCACAGCAGTTGTGACTGCATGCACAAGACCTGAGCAAGCTCAGCCAGACAGAATCCCAGCATGGAACAGGGAGGTAGGCATGAAGTCCCAGCCCCAGCTGAGGAGCTGCTGGCAGTTGATAGCTGCTGGGAGAGAATTAGTTTTCTTTAGGAGTGTGGCCCCTGGTAGGTTGACTGTACTCTAGTGGATGGCCACATACCAAAGAGTATATATGGGCAGCACAGAATGGATTCTGTGGGTTAAAAAAAAAATAAGGAAACAAAGTTGGGTTGTCAGGAAAGGTGTAGAGTGGATCTGTAAGTAATATTTTGTGATTGTTATGAAAACCCTTCTAGAAAATAGAAGAGAGGACACAGCCCTGTGCTTTTCTATGGAGCCAGCATAGTTTCAATGCTAAAACCACACAAAGATTTTCAAGGAAAGTAAACATTCAAGCCATTACGTTTAAAATATAAATTTAAATATGAAAATATTCTTTAAAATATTAGCAAATTTAACTACCTTAAAGTCATATTTACAATATAATACATGTGAAAAAATGATTTCTTCCCAGGTATGCAAATATGACTTAAAAGTTGAGGCAGTAGGCAATTAACTTACCATATTAAAAGGTTAATAGGAAAAATCAGTTTTTTTAGTAAATGCAGAAGAAAATTTTTATTAAATTCAACTCCTATTCTTAATAATTCTCAGTAACTTAATGATAGGTGGTAAGTTCCTAATTTCATGAAGGCTATATATTTGTTTTTTTTAAATCTAAGGAAAATAAGACCCTACATAATGATTATTATTATAGAAAAATTACAATAACCACTTATATTCCAGATTATGCTAGAAGTCCTAACTAATAAATTCAGAAAGTAGGCTCATGGGTAGAGAGATGACTCAGTGATTAAGAGAATTTGTTGCTCTTGCAGAGGACCCAGGTTTGATTCCCAGCACCCACATCAGGCAGCCCACAGCTGCCTGTAACTCCAGATCTAGGGGATTGGATGCCTTTTCTGGCTCCCTTGGGGAATATACACTGTGCACATATAGACAAGCAGGCACATACACATAAATAAAAATTAGAAATTATTTTCAAAAGAATTAGATTAATTAGAATTTGAAGATGACAAATCTATAAATAGAGAACCTAGAAGGGTCTACAGATAAATTACTAAAAGAGGAGAATTTATCAAAACAATAAACTAGAAGATCAAGCTATAATACATCAGCAAACAGCCAGAGAGGGTGTCCCCTCAAGAGTATTGAGAGGAATGTGTTTTAGATTTAATTGCTTATTTATTTTTTATGTACATATGTGTGCCTGAGTGTATGTATGTGGACCACATGCATGTAGTGCCATTCAAGCCCATAAGAGGGCATTGGATCACCAGTTGGAGTTAGAGGCAGTTGAGAGCAGCTCACTGTTGGCGCTGGAATTGAATCAGGGTCCTCTGCAAGAGCAGAAAATGCTCTTAACCACTGAGCCATTTCTAAAGTCCACTGAGAATGAATTTTGTGAAATACATACAAGATTACAAAAAAATTTTAATACTTTACTAGATATTTTAAAATAATTAAATACATGGGAAGTGATAGAATATAATACAAAATAAAATATTCTGACAGAGTATTCTTCAACACATCCTCTAAGGAAACAAGAAACAAAAGATAAATATTGAAAGAAGATATGTGAAATACTCAGCTTCAAACAACTATTACTTATAGAAAATGAAATCAATAAGAAAGCCAATTAGAAAAATAGAAAAATGCATATATAGATATTTCACCAAAGATGTGTATGGATGTATGGACAGGAAACACAAGAAGATGTCTTTAATTATAGAAATGAAACTAAGACTCAAGAAAGACACAATTTCATGGTTAATTGACTGGCAAAACATCTAAAAGTTTGACAAAATCAAGTATTGGAAAAAACATAACTCTACAAGGTCATTATTGTTGAGGATGATGCAAAACTGGTACAACTACTTGTATAATGTTTAGTGATATTTCCTAACTTTACCCATTGGTATACTAGACAACTCAGCAATTCTACTCCTAATCATATATTCAAAAGAAAATTTACATTATGCACATAACATGGCACTGTTCATGGTAGAAAAGAAATTACAACTACCCACTGTCCATCAGTGGAGAAATGGATGGCCTAAGTAGGAACTAGTCACATGATCAAATATTAATTATAAACAAAGTAAACAAACTATATCAATGTGCAGTAATATGGACAAATTTTAGCAATTTAATGTTGTAAGAAACTGTGTTAGTCAGCTTTCCATCACTATGATAAAATACTTGGGATAAACAACTTAAAGGCAGAAAGGTTTACTTTGGTTCATGGTCTCATAGCTTTGTCTACGGTCTTCTGGCTTCATTGCCTTGATGCCTGCGGCAAGGCAGACACATCACGGTGAATTGGGTATGACAGAGGAAAGCTGCTTACCTCGTGGTGGCCAGGAAGCAAAGAGAGAGACAGAATGGAAGGGCAAGAAATATACTCTGCAGGCACAACCCCAGTACTTACTTCTTCCAAGAATACCCCATTTTCTGAAATTTGTACCACATCCCATTAATGACATTTTATTATGAATTCATAAATGAATCTGATGTCAGAGCCCTCAGGATCCAATCATTTCTCAACAGCTCCACCAGCAGGGAACCAAGCCTTCCACATATGAGCCTTTTGGGAGCCATTCTTGACCCAAACAATGACACTAACCTGAAAGTTGCACAGATCTTCATATCTCTTTCATAGAGTCTAACAACTAAAATCAAAATCAGTTTTGAGGAACTGCTTACAGGGGAAATAAAATAGCACTCAACAGAAAACAAGAGAATAGGAAATTCAGCATTCAGAATAAGTGCCTTGTGTGGAAGAAGCCAGTAATGTGTAGAAATGGAGAAACCACATGATTAGGGTATTATCAATAACTCATTGTATTAGTTACTTTTTTGCTGCTCTGATAAAACACCATAACTAAGGAAACATAGAAGAAAGAGTTTATTTGGACTTAGAATTCCAGATAGATAAGAATTCATCATGGAAGAGAGGCATTGTGGCACAAGTGGCTGGAGCAGATAGCTGAAGGCTCACATCTTCATTCACAGGAAGCAGAGAGAAGCAAAACTGGAAGTGGGCAAGGCCATGAACTCTCAAAGTTTCCCCTCAGTGACATGCTTCCTCTAGCAAGGCCATACCTCCTAAAAGTTCCATGACCCTCTCCAAACAGTGCCACCAACTGGCCAAGTGTTCAAATACTTGAACACCTGGGAGGGGGGCACTTCTCATTCAAACCACCACAAGCATTAGTGTGTTGTTGTTGTTGTTGAAGTGCTCATTACATTATTTAAAAATAACCAAACCCTAATGATGGAAGTAAGTGATGTACTGACAACATGGTTAATCCAGTTCTGTGCACCTTAGTTTCACAGAGAATTCAAAATTAAGAAAAATATCAAGATGCAGCCAGTAGAGATTAGCAGATATGAGAAGGTAGATGTTAAGAGTAAGAGAAAAGTTGGAAAGAAAAGAAATAAAGAAGAACTAGGGAGCAAATTTCCCTTCCATCTTTTGGGTCACATGTAGAGATATCTGTGTGATCCCCAATACCATAGAGCCATCCCCACCTTTCATGATAAAGCTGTGCAGGATGAACATGTCTGATCTATTGTTAAGGAGTGACTGCTCGGTTGAATTCTGATTCTAGGGCAGCTTCCATAAGGAAGCAATCGTTGAATGTACCTAGTGGGAACCAGCTGTGGGAAAACTATTAATTAGCCCCAGTCATTATAAGCAGGGTAAATTGGTTAACTCAATAGAGAAAACATAGGCGTTGAAGTGATGTTCTCTTGACTTGGTAAGACAAGCATACAAGATTTTATTGTTCCCAGTGGACCAGAAGGAGGTTTTTAGTAAGCTGAGAGCAGCTCAAACTAGAGAAATAAGATGGGACATTTCTTGATTTAAGGAAGATCAACAAGACTATGTTTGAAGGAAGAGGTACTGTCAGCCGAAATATGCTTCAAAAAATTCCTAGGCTCACTAATTTGAGTTCCAGAAATTAGTAGAAAACAAACACACAAAATAAAAGTTGAAGTGAGCTTTGAATTTGTCATTATTACCGTAGTTGTTATTATTATTATTAATTATTATTATTATTGAGGTCATAGCTGTTATTTAGAATATTTATCTTTTTTTAATTTTTTTGTATTTTTTAAAATTTAATACGTGTTTTACTGAGCAACAGATGTCTGAAAGGCAATCATGCCCTTCCAAATTCCAGTTCTCTCAAAGCACACATACCATTTATATCTAATCCAAGGTTAGTTGTTATTATTATTATTAATTATTATTATTATTGAGGTCATAGCTGTTATTTAGAATATTTTTCTTTTTTTAATTTTTTTGTATTTTTTAAAATTTAATACGTGTTTTACTGAGCAACAGATGTCTGAAAGGCAATCATGCCCTTCCAAATTCCAGTTCTCTCAAAGCACACATACCATTTATATCTAATCCAAGGTTTCTTTCTTGTAGAGGTGCTGTCCTGTGGTCTGATTGTATTCCTTAAAAACAATGGCTTTGAGAGAGTCAAGGTGCTGGCTTCTCAGGTCCATCTGCACAATCTGATGGTGTTTGCTAGCAACTTTCAGTGCCTGATGGAGAAGGCGCGGTGCCCTTCAGATAGCAGGAGGAAGCGAAGGTATATGGCGTCTGGGGACAATACACCACAAACGTAGGCTTGTGCTGGTGTGGCTGTGTCCCCCAGGCAACCACACCGTTCTTCTCAGCAACCCTGAAGCTGACAGTGACAGTTTTTAATGCTCTCTGAAGAATTTTCTTAAATGAACTTTTGAATTGTTCCAGATCAAAAAGGTCGACATCTTCATCTGGTTCTTTACTCATCTGAAAAATGTTTCAACGTTTCCGGTGCCGATGAACTTGAGGATATATGATGTCTAAAAGGGCCACGTGATCGAAACTAGCAGCTTTCTCCTCACACAACAGAATCAAGTCCTGAGCTAGAGATTCCTTTCTCTGCTGGAAGCTGATGGTCTGCAGTTGATTTTCAGATAAAAAAATTCCAGGTTTTTAAGGATGGTCATCATTTCACACACAGAGATTTTTCAGTATGGTCCTCCTGAAAAACTCCACAACATTCTCATCCATCTTTTTTGGCATGTCCCACATTGCAGACCAGGTTCTTGACTCTGTTCCCGTGGAGGCGCCTTCAAAGCCTCCAATGAGCCGCAACCATTATTTAGAATAATTACAAGAAGCGTTGGTTAGAAATTGCACAGAAAGGTATCACATACCGTGTTCCACTCAAAAGTACTAAGTCATCTTGAATTTTCCTCTCACTAAAAAAATGAAAGGAATGACCTTTTAACCCATAACTGAGCAACAGCATAGCAATAACCACAAGCAGGTTTTTACTTGAAGACCCACTTTTAATCTTATTTATCCTTACAAATTTTGCATTCCACTGTGTTTATATCCAGGTTTATTTTCATAGAGAAATATTTCAAATGAGTTACCATTAAGAAAAGGAGAATGATCTGTTATGCCACAGTTAGGATCATATAGTCCCTGGCTTATTGGTTACTATTAGATTTTGAGAAGAATTGCTCTATCTTGGTTCAAATTTTGCCTGAGTTTAATGTTTTAGTTGATAAAATGTATATTTACAGCCATGTTTGGTGATAAATGTCTGTAATCCCAGCACTTGGGAACCTAAGACAAGAGGATCTCAAGTTTGAAGCCAGTCTGGGTTTCACAGAAAGTCGTTGTCGTGAGTGTGTGTGTGTGTGTGTGTGTGTGTGTGTGTGTGTGATAAATACATGGAGATTTAAAAACTTAATTCCTAGAAAGGAGAAGAGAGAAGAAACACATACCCACGGTAAAGGACCATGCCTCAGAAGCGTAAGCAGGTGGATCCCTGGGGTCCACTGGCCAGCCAGCCTAGTCTATTTGGTGAGCTGCAGTAAGAAACTTGTCTCAGAAAACCAGGTGGGTGGCTCCTCAGAAAGGACACTTAGGATTGACTTCTGGCCTACACACACACACACACACAGATAGACTGTATTTCCCAGCTTCTCTTGTGGTGTGTGTGAATGACTTCTGACCACAGGAATGGATATGTGGGAAGAAGTGATACCTCATTCAGTCTGACGAATTTTTGATGACTTTTTTTGTTTGTTTTTTTGTTTTCTGTTTTTGTTAACAGGGTCTCTCATAGCCCATAGCCCAAGCCCACCTGGAACTCACTGTGTAGACCAGGTTGGGTTCAGTTTCACAGAGATTTGCCTGCATCTGCCTCCCAAGTGCTGGGATTAAAGGTATGTGCACCACACCTGGAGTTAGCAATTTTTTTTTTTTTAATTTCAAGTGATCTCCTTTCTCTCATACCATTTTTCTCTGTGCTTCATCTCATGTCTGGGACCACCCTGGAAGCCATGTACTGAGACTACTGTATCTCTGTCAGCCCAAATCTCTGAACAACTGCATGGTGAAGGACCTCCTGACCCCATTCCCCACAGAGAGAACTTTCCTTTCAAAGAAATAAAGGTGTACTTCATCAAGCCTCAGGGTTCATCTATTACAGATTAAGCATTAGTTAATAAACCAACGACTCTAAGACCACCTCAAAACATAATAATAATGTGAAATAATTCACAGAAATTAATAATTAGCACCAAGAGCGACATAGAATGAACACTTCTGTCACTTTAAGGCCACAGGACCCTGGCACTATGCCGCCACTGCCTATCAATCTATGCCTTAAATTACAGGGTAAAGTTAACCACAAATAACAAAGTCATGGAATCAAGCTGTCACAAATTGGCTACCAGGTTCTGAAGGTATTTGAAGTGTGTGTGTATTGACAGGAAAAAACAGGAGGGAAGAAGAAAAAAAAAAAAGAGGAGAATGTTTCTGGAGCTAAGAGATGCTGGCCAAATGTGTTTGTGGATCTGGTTTGGCCCCAAAGGAGCAGGAGAGGGGCCTAGACCAGTAGAAGGAGGAAGCCGTTCAAATCTGCTGTCTCCTTCTTTCCTCCCACCCTGAAGGTGATCCTGAAGGTAGGCATTGTTTTCTCCATTTGCAATTAAGAATGGATGCTTGGTACTCCAAGAAGCAAGATCACAGTTTGTAAGCAATAGAGTTGGGATTCACACCTGAGCTGGTTTGGTTCTAATGTCCTTGCTGTTTCTGATGTAAGCATTTAACTTTCTGACACCTCAAAGTCTATGCTGAAGGTAGGCCAAGCATTCTGCTTGTGGGACAGGATGCCTGTGACTAAACCAGCCATTAGTGAAAGCGTTAAGAGCAACTCAAACACAGAGAACATTTGAAAGGGCTCTTTGAAATGAAAGCTAGGCTCAAATACGGCCTGCTTTCAATGGGGCCTGGCTTAAATGGCCAAATGCTATAGAAAAAAGGCATTAAAGGAAGCACCTTTCTGCTGGGCTTGCAAAACTTCAGGTTCATGAATTCAAGAGAAGATTACAAAGGAGGAAGGAGAGTTGCAGACTGCAACCTCAGGAGCTGCCTGCATCTCACAGGCCAGGAGGTTGGCTTTTACAATTGTGCAATTAAGCTATTCTATTCCAGCCTCACCCCTAGTTTCCAATTAATCTGTAGTAATGAATTCAGCCACCAAAATGCACTTATTAATTGAGGTGCTTGCTGGCCAGATCATCTCTCCCTCCCCTCAAACAACCAGGTCCTTCACTGTGCCAAGGCATAGTAGGGTAGTAGGGGCTTCTGCCCTTTGCAACCCCTGCCTCAGCCAAGTGAAATGCCTCATATACAGGAAAAGCAACTTCCTGGCACAGAATGGCACACAATACTGTCACCGATGAAAATTGCTACTTGGGGCACAGTGTTTGACAATATTCTTCTAAGTGAAAATTCTTGATTGGCTCTAGCTATATGATTTCATTGGCCCTCCGCAGCTGTTACACAATAGTAGAGGCCTTAAACTTTGAAGTTCTTGACACAGAACCTAGACTTCTGTTTACATGCAGCTTGGTTTTGGAAAGTCACTACCTCCCTCTCAGTTTGTTCATCTGGAAAATCATGGAGTCATGGAGAAGAAAAAAAATGCCTGTAATAGGAATTCATTACATTTTTTTTATTCTGTGTAGAAGACACAGTCAGGTAGATACCAGGGGATGTCTCCCAAGGGAAGTATGAGTTTGCCAGTAGGTAGGAAATACACAAAGTATAAGAAATGAAAGTTGGATGAGGCAGGAAGAAGGAGCTCAATAACCAGAAATGTGATGGGAGTAAGGAGCTGGAGGAAGTCAGTGACCGCTGGGAGTGGAGATAATCATGGAAAGGAATGAACAGATAGGGTCCCCACAGGAAGTCAGATAGGAAGGGAAAAAGAAGGAAGGAAAACAAAGTGAGAAGACAGAAATTCCAGGGCTCGTCCCGCCCTTCTGTCCTCAGTGTCTCAGCCATCCACAGATCACAACACACAATGATTCAAGTGTTGCCTATCTACCTGAGTTAGAGATTCTCCAAAATCTACCTTCCTTTACCTCTGCAGGGCAGAGAAATGTAGTGAGCCACATCTGGGGAAGCTGCTGATAGCATTTGCCAGGTAGCCAGCTCTGGAGGCCAGCAGGACAACTGCCTTACCATAGTATGAACCTCAAAGGTAATTGAAACAGAAAGTGGAAATGAAGATCTGTTAAGTTTTGCTACAAGGAAGGGGAGAACACCAGACTACCTGGGGGCCAGTGGGATCCAATTACTGAACCTAGATCCTCATATTTCCTCAAGGATAAACATGAGTCATCAAAGGGAAAGGTCTAGGTGTCTGCTTTGATTTGAATTTTGAGAAAAAAGAGAGTCCACATGCAATCCAGTCCAGTCCAGGGCCTGGATACCCCGGTAAAGACTGATTTCTTGAGGTTGCCAGCAGATCATGCCAGGAAAGTATGCAGGGATTAGGGTGGGGGTGCTGCCATTGCTCCTGGAGACACTACCTAATGCTGTACAAGGGACAGCTGCCCATCCCCTGATACTGGAAGTGAATATACTACATAGGCCACTTTTCTCAAACCCACTACCCTTTCTGGCCATCAAATTCAAATCATGGGTTATCTGCCTTTGAATTTACAGTGCTTGAAATGAGAAATTGATGCCTTTAAAATTCATCTACCCTGCCAGGTGTGGTGGTGTGTGCCTTTAATCCCAGCCCTCAGGCAGACCTCTAAGGTAGAGGCAGGCAGATCTCTGTGAGATCAAGGTCAGCCTGGTCCACATAGTGACATTCAAATGGGCTGGAACTAGGGAGACCCTGCCCCCCACCAAAAAAATTCATCTGTCCCAAGAAAGAGTTCAGATACTGTAGAGCATCAAAGAGGAAGATGTGGCAGAGATGAGGTTGGGAGGCATTTTGTGTCTCCTGGTGTCCCCATGACTCACACCTACAGAGAGGTATCAAAGAGCAGTGGCTGGTCTTCATTCATCCATTTGATAAGCATATATCGAGTGCCCCCTTCATGACAATGTTTCTGTCATACTTCTGATATGAAAAAGAGAGAGGTGAATTCCTTTGTCTCAGACATCTTGGGAAAGCAAATATTAAACCAGGAAGTATAAAAGATTGTGAGTGACATACTCAGTGAAGGCAGGTCACAACACACACAAAAAAAGGCAGTCATTCTATAAATCGCTTAATTCAAACTCTCACTTTACAGATGAGGAAAGTGAGTCCTCTAAAGGGAAATTCAGTAAGTTCAACTGAAGGCTGTTGATGTGAACAGGAAGGTTGAAGGGTGTTTCCAGGAATGGAAGAATTCCTAACAGAAATGCTTGGGATGGAGCCACAAGTGATTCAGATTTGGGGCTCTTTCAGATCCTGTAATATCTGCATATACACAATGAGATATCTTAGAGATGTAGCCAAGCACAAACACAAGATCCATTCATGTTTCATGTATACCTCGACACACAGGCCAAAGGAAATTTTGTGCAGTATTTTCAGCTCACCTGAATTTTGAATATGACCTGTCACATGAGGTCTGGGTGGAGTTTTCTACCTGTAGCATCATATAGGAACTCAAAAAGTTTAGATCTTGGAGCACTCTGCATTTTAGGTTTTCAGCCTTAGGAATACTCAGCCTGTGTTATCACCGTGTATGGCTGACTTCAATCTTTGAGAACAAGGAAGGCAATGTAAACCTTTGAGTGTGAGTCCCGCCTCTTCCACAAACCCTTCACAAATGACTTCAGCCTTGAACTATTCCTCCATTTTCTGAATTCTAAGCTTTTCGTTGACCAGCATAGTAAGATCTAATACACCAGACCCTGGACAGAGTGTAACAAACTGAGGCTCTTATACAGAAGTCTTGGGCTCACTACATCATGATAACCATAGTAGCTAGGACCACCTAAATTCTCAGTATTCTCATCCCTAGTAAATCCCTGTAATACTAGGGAATTGCTAGTATTATCCTCAGAGAGGGGAACGTGAGGACCTTACCATCATAGGCTCAGTGACCCTGGAAGTCACTTTGTTCCTAGATGGACACTAATCTTGAACATTCTCCTCCTCTGAGAGTGGGTCCAGCTCGTCCTCTTTAAAATCCAACTTTGTTATTCCCTAGGACTTAACCATATCAGATTTCTTTGCCAAGTCCCTGACCTAGAACCAAAGGGCTAAGTCTCCTTCCCCTGAACTCTCACATCTTTGTATGTGATTACCTGGTGCCTCCTGCCTACCCTCTCAGGGATGACTGTTCCCAGACCAGAGATTTGTACCTAGGTCATCTCTCTGTCTTGTTTGGCATGCCCCAACCTCAGTCTCTACCTGGAGTTCTGGTTAAGTAACTGACTTGTTGCCCATCATTTCTCCTCCTCCTTTAATCTTTTAGTTTCAGATGCAAATTTTGATGGATTTTTCCATTATTCATTTCTTCCAGTAACAGATCCATCACTGATCTCAACACTTCTCCAGAATCTCAGTTCTAGGTTTGTATTAGTCGGGTATTTATTGCTATGAACAAATGCTTGAGGAAAATATGAGGAATAAGGGGCTGGAGAGATGGCTCAGCAGTTAAGAACACTGGTTGGATTCGAATCCCAGCACCCACACGGCAGCTAACAACTGTCCGTAACTCTAGTCCCAGGGGATCCAACAGCCTCTTCTGTCCTCCATGGGCATTGCATGACATGGGTGCACTTACCTACATGCAGGCAATACATGCATACACATAAAATAAAAATAATAAAGTACTTTTTAAAAATATGAGGAATTTTTTTTTGCTCATGGTTTCAGAGGTTTCAGACCAAACTCAATTAGACTGGAGGTGAGGCAGAATATCAGGATGGCATAAGCATGTGGCAGAAGTGGCTGCTTACTTCATGACAGCCAGAAAGGAGAGAGAGAGAGAGAGAGAGAGAGAGAGAGAGAGAGAGAGACCCTTCAAGAACATGCAGACACTGGCCTATTTCTTCCATGCAAGCTCCACCCACTAATTTCTACCATCTCCCAATAATGCCATCAAATTATGAATTCACCAATGAATTCATCCATTGATTACATCAGACATCTTGTGATCCAATCACCTCCCCAAAAGCCCCACCTGCGAACACTGCATTGAGGACCAAGTCTTCAACACTTGGTCATTTTAGAGGAGCACTCCATGTTCAAACCATAACAAGACTGATAGCCACATGTCCTTCTAGGACAAGACTGCACCAAGGTCTTTTTTGCACTTAACCCAGGGTCTAGCAAGTAGTAGATTCCAGTGGGTCTTTGAAAGGTGGGCAGGTACTGGTAGGTGAGCGTGTATACTTCCTGAATGTCACTGAACAAAGACATCCTGAATAGTCTGGCCAGTCTCAGCTGCTAAGTTAATAGCATACAGGTCTGAGCATCCTGGCTCTTCTCACAGACCAGCCTGCTTCACTGTCTTCTAATTCTAGGCCAAAGCTGAAGCTTTCAACCCCTAACTGCTCTCATCTCAGATGCTCAAAAATCATAAGGATGAAGTCAACACTCTAGGGAAATAAAAAATAAATACCACTGCTTAGATTTAGTATTTTTCATCCCAATTCCCACCATGCTCCACATTCCCCTCCTGTTTGTCTTCTCCTCTCCTCCCCTTCCACCCTACCTACAAGGAATAAATAATAACAAATAGGAAGGCTAATTCTAAGTTAGTACAGACCCAGCGTGGATCCTGGCCCGCCTCTAGTCCTGTTATTTTCTCCTGTGTCTGGCTTTGACAAGACTGATGACATTTACGTTTTCCAAAAGCTTCAATAAAAGGCACTTTAGCAGCAATCACCTCCATCTAATTTCCTCAGCCAATTTTTTTTTTTTTTTTTTGCTTAAATCACACAACAGAACTGAGGCCTCAGCTGTTCTGACAACTTGTCACCAAATCGGGATCAGCCCAAATGGAATGTCTTGAAAACCAAGGACAAAGGGGGGAAAAGATGGACTAAGTGGGCTGAAAATGAAGTGGGATGAGCTAGAGGAAGGGAGGATATTGGCACGAGTCAGTTCGTTGAAGTTCTGAACAGGAGGCTCGGTAATATCCAGGGGCCCAAAACAAACAGAAGACACGGGCATTTCTCTAAAGAAGAAATTAAACACTGGTTCCTAGAGGGTCAGTCATCTTATTTCATATAGAGTCTTCAAAGAGGGAAAGTATCTATAGAAAAAGGACCAAGCTTAGAGGATGGAGCCCAAGGGGAGGGGATGAACGCCTTTCTTTTGCAATATATTCTGTAAAGCAAGACTGTGTCCTAGGGAAACCAAAACCCAGATTTCCTGTTTACAGCTTCACAATGACTCAGGCATGGAGGAAACACTAGATAAAATTTCCCATCCATTTTTTAAACACATGTATTTTTAAATATATTTATATACACACACATATACCAAAAAGCACTTAAATTATTTTTTTAAAAAGCATCTCTATAATTTTCACAAGGTAAACTCACTCATGGAAACACACCATCCATGTCAAGTGGAAAAAGTGCTAAAAAATTCTTAGACACCGCCTCTCTCCCGGATTCCTTGACTTGGCACTCTGTTAGTGGGAGATCTTCGTGGCCCTCCCTTGACTTCCTTGATTACGGCAGACCTCTTTATGGACCAGACATGCTTGGGCACATCTCCAACCACACTGACCAGGCTAGTGTTCAGATCAGCAATGCCGGCAGCTCTACTGTCTGGAACCTGGCATCCAGCCTGATGGCCAGATGCCAACTGACAAGACCACTGGGGGCAGAAATGGCTCCTTCAACACCTTCTTCAACATGAGGCACTGGCAAGCATGAAACAATGGTAGTGTTTGTAGACCTGGATCCCACAGTCATTGGTAAAGCTTGGACTGGCAACTGCCACCAGCTCTTCCACCCAAACAGCTCATCACAGACAAAGAAGATGTGACCAATAACTAGGCCTATGAGTGCTACACCACTGGCAAAGAGACCTTGACCTTGTCTTGGACTTAATTCACAAGCTGGCTGACCAGTGCACAGGTCTTCAGGGCTTCTTGGTTTTCCACAGTTTTGGTGGGGGCTCTGGTTTTGGGTTCACCTCCCTGCTGATGGAATGGCTCTCTACTGATTATGAAAAAAAAAAAGTCCAAGCTGGAGTTCTCCATTTACCCAGCCCCCTGACCCCGGGTTTCCACCCCTGTCATTGAGTCCTACAATTCCATCCTCACCATTCCCACTACACTAGAGCACTCTGACTGTGCCGTCATGGTAGACAATGAGACCATCTGTGACATCTGTCATAGAAATCTCGATATTGAGCTCCTAACCTACACTAACCTTGACTGCCTTATTAGGCAGATTCTGTCTTCTACCACTACTTCCCTGAGATTTGATGGGGCTCTGAATGTAGATCTGAGTGAATTCCAAACCAACCTGGCCTATACCTGTATTCACTTCCATCAGACACATATTCCCCTGTCACCTCTGCTGAGAAATCCTACCATGAGCAGCTTTCTTCTGTAGCAGAGATCACCAATTCCTGCTTTGAGCCAACCAACAAGATGGTGAAATGTGACTTATGTGATGGTAAATATATGGTTTGCTTCCTGATATACCATGGTGATGTGGTTTCCCAAAGATGTCAGTCCTCTCATTGCCACCATTGAGACTAAGTGCAGCATCCAGTTAGGGGAATCGTGCCCCACTGACTTCAAGGTTGGCACTAATTATCAGCCTCCCACTATAGTACCTGGTGGAGAACTAACTGACCAAGGTACAGCAAGCCATGTGCACACCGAGCACCACCACAGCCACTGCTGAGGCCTGGGCAGTATGTAATTGTGTATGCCTATATGGATGAGAGCATGAAGGAAGGGGAATTCCCTGAGGCCCTCTAGGACACGACCTCCCTAGAGAAGTAGAATAGGGAGGTTGGAGCAGATGGTGATGAAGGAGGTGATGAGGGTGAAGAATATTAACCCATGAGCTGTAATTTCATTGTTTTGGAATTCCTGTCAGTGTGTGTGTGTGTGTGTGTGTGTGTGTGTGTGTGTGTGTATGTGTGTGACTAAACCATGTTGTTATTCATGGCAATGCCATTCATTCCATTGTTGTCTGACATTCCATCCTGTTTTATATCATAATTACTTATTCTTTAAACTATTGATAGACATTTGGATTTTTCCCAGTTTGGAGATCTTTTTTCCAACTGAATTTTTTCAGTCCTATGAATCAAATCCAGGGCTTCATGCATGCTAGAAAAGTACTCTACTTCTGAACTACATCCCAGCTCCCAGTTTAGAGCTCTTACAGATATACTTCCATGAACACTCTTTCTATTTTGCTGCATATAGGTACACGTCTGCCTTGATTCACATCCAAGAGTAAAACTGCTGGTCCATGTTGTATGGTGGGGAAGTCAGCTTTGTCAAATAATACCCATTGCATTTCTAAAGTGGTCACACCACTTATCTATTCCAAAATAAGCTCTTTGCTGTTTATACACATCCAGGCAGAGTATGTGACATGGTTCCCAGAGAGCTTCATGCCACCTACCTCAACTCTTCACTCTACTTCTCACCCATCTCCCAATTTTATTTTAGGCCTAACATCACTTACTCCATCCTCTCTATGATCAGTCCAGGTTCTCCTTACCACCCACACATTACTCATTCTTCCTTAGCTCCTTGCAGTCTAGATATCTAGAGCATAACACCCAGAGGTAATGCTGCATAAGTAGACAAGCAAATTCACCCAGTCCTTGTACTCCAGTCCAGAGCCTCACACTGGCCACAGTACAGGCCCAAGTCTCACCCATGCCTATGAGTTCAGCAAGGAGCTAGAGATGGATGTAGATATAATCTGTGCAGAGAGTGTGGGAAGTCACTCTGATCCCTGAGAATTAGAGCATTATCGGGAAGCAGTTGCATCAGAGGGAGAACCTTTTCAGATTCTACATGGTAAACACTTTTCAGTGTTTAGCATCAATGAGGCTGATTTCAAAGAAACAAATTGCATTGTTTCAAAAGGAAAAGACCACTAGTCTGTCTAAGATTTGGAACCAGGTTTGGTCTCATTGCTGCTTATAATGATTGGTCCTTTCAGTTGGCCAAAGGCTGTCCTGATTTTAGCCTTTAAAGTCTTCACTGTGAGTAATCTTTTAATGCCAAGGCAACTGACCACCCTATTGCTGCCTCCTTGAAAGGAAAGGATTTTTTTGTTGTGCGTTTCAAAATAGTCATATGTTATTTGTCCCAAGTGAGTTATACACCCCAACTGAGTAAGGAATGGAACAGAAGAGCTTTACTTTCATGTCTGACCTTTTTGTTTTGTGGTTTCCTAGAATATTCTAGAAACTTAGAATGATGAAAGAGGCAAAAATTCCATGAAGGAAATGGGTTATGTGTCCATCTCTGTGTTAGTATTTTCAAGATAATGTTGCCTTCCAGGTACTAAGCACCATAGAATAACAGGCATGCTGCTCGTCCTCTGTGTCGACAATCCCCTTTAATCTCCATGTTATCCCTGGTATAAGTATTACTGTCAGCACTTCACCTGCGTGTGAAGAAACAGCAGCCTAGAGAGCTTGAGCATTCTGCTCAATATAATGCATGCATTCAACAAAAGAGTAGGGCTCACTACTCCTTCTGCTTACGTCCAGAAGCCCTGAGGATAACAGTTGTGTTAAACCAACTCACATCTAATTATGCTCTGTTTTCATGCATTCACAGGTAAAACAATGCTCTCACCTCCAGTTTTACCCCTGTCCCAGGATAAGGTATTTCCACATGCATCATCTCATCTGAGAACTACCTGACAAGGTTTCCATTGAATCAAATAAAAGCCTTAAAAATAAAAAAAAGTCTTCTAAACAAATGGATTATTATTAATAACTCCTAGAGAAGGCCAGAGCATATCCTTGAGGATTGAAAAAGTAGTCTTTGGCAGAGCTGAACTAACATTTCCTCTGAAATAAGCTTTCCAAGCCTGATGCTCTATGTATCTAAAGACACCAGAATCCCAACTCATAGAAGGAAAAAATATTGAGACTCAAAGGGAAAGCAAGAGTCTAAGTATCCCACAACTAAGTTCCAAGAGTCTGTTCATAAGCATGAGAATTTATTGGAAATGTAATTTAGACATTTAATCTGTGTTTCCCAAGATGTCATCACATCTAAAGTGGTATGAGAATCTAGGGACAGAGAATGGACTCTCCAGTCTTTGAAAGGCTAGGCAAGTATTGTTCTATATAGCAAGGAAAAAGAAAATAACCAAATCAAGGTAATCATAAAATCTGACAAACAAGGTAAAACACACAGTAGAGGAGATAAAAGATGGCCTGGATGACCCACACCTGAGCTATGGACTCTGAGGAGATTTATAGATGTCAAAGATAACAGAGGCATACCTTCTCCCAGGACTTCATCTTGATCCCTTGCCTGGTGGGAAGTACAGCTCTTGACCTAGAAACACGCTCAGAAGTATAATCGCACAAAGAAAATGCTACCTCCCATTTCAACGTCTTTGCATAGGACCCCTGTCATCACCAGACCAACATTTTTAAGAGAAGGAAACTTAAGATTGACAAAAGTTTGATGACTTCCCTAGGATTAGTAAGCCAGTGGCTGTATGGTCAAGAAGACCCTTCCAGGCTACTTCCATGGAAGAAACTGGAAGAAAAAACAATTTCTAAGTCTTGGGTCTGAGTTTACTGTACTCCACTGGAGCACCCCAAGTCTGTCCAACTTTTAACTGACCATCAAGTAAGATTCACGAATGACCTTGATGTGTGTCCACTACCCTGCCAATGTGTTTCTGCTTTAATTCTTCACCACAAAGATAAACTAAGGCTCTGAAGAGCCTGAGATCCCTCCCCAAAGAGAACAGAGATCCCCAAGCCCCTAGATGGAGACAGAAGAAGTAAGAAGAAATGGCCAAAACAAATTTCAGGAATAGCATGAAATGGTTTCTTTCAGAAAGCAAGAATACTCCATCACATATGCTGGCTCCAAACATGGACACCTTCCATCTTCCAGGAGCCCAGTGAGGAGGAAGGAGACTGATTGTCCTTTACTCTGAGGATGCCTGAGAGTCTTCTGCTCAGCTTCATGAGGTCAAGGACAGTGTTGAAATGCTGTCCTGGAACTCCTGAGGGCAGATGGAGAGGAAATGGCAGATGGTCTTATCATGAGCCAAGTTCAAAGCCACAGCAAGACCTATGGAGGTGAGTTTTAGAGGGAACTTCTCCACCTTAATCCCCATTCCTGGCTTAGCGGGAGCTTCTAATAGTTCCTCGACAGCTGACTGAAACCCAGAAGGTGATGGGCATGATAGGAGCCAAGTCTTAGGGTGACTGTTTATTTGACTAATACCACAAATCTATCATAATTATTGGAACATTTCACTCTACTTACCCATCCTCATCCTACCCCCCTTTGACTGTCTGGTCCTCTGCTTCTCTGCTTTTTGATTCCTTTCTCTTTTTTTCTCCTCAGCCACTTTGCCAGGGCTGTTCGTTTAATTTACTTCCAGAAAACAAAATCCACCATTGGGAGATTTTGCTTTTGAAGGCTGAAGGCTGATTCCCTGCTGTCTCACAACTACTGCTAGCAGCACTGAGTCAAGAGAAAGTCATTAGGAAAGAGAGCAGCTCACCCCACCACTCCCTAGCGAACCTGGTGTACTTGCCTTGCCACACAGCAGTTATAGGCATGGGAGGCAGAGAAGTCAGGGAAAGGGAAGTTCTGTCCAAAGGAATGGTGGGCCTGGGAAGCAGAAGTTCCACTATCTGGAGCCCATATACCAAAGCAAACAGCACAATCACCAGGGAACCCTCCATGTCCATGTGCAACCAAACCTGCATCTCCAGGTAAAATAGATACCTGGCTTGTCAGGTGGTTTTATGTGAAGATTTACCTAAGAGCATACTAAGTCACAGAGAAACCACCACTCTCTTGTCCCATCTTCTCTTCTGCAAAAAAAAAAAAAAAAAAAAATTGTCCCTAAAGAAACAATTTCAAAATACAGCATGTACTCACTGAGGCAAAGACCAGGGTGTGATGTCTCATGGCTTTCCCACTGCTCTGTCAGGGATGCGGTGGCCTGTGTGGCTGCTCCTTTGGGACATCACCTTGCCTCCTCTAGCTCCTCAAGTCACACACTGCCCAAGTCACTCTCCTTGGTAGTAGACTCTATCACCTCCCAAAGTTCATGTCCCTTTCTAATTACCAACTGATGCAGCACCAGGGCTGCCAGTCTAGGATGCTCCCTTCTTTTCCTCCCAAGTCATGTTCAGTAAATTGACAACTCCCCCTCCGACCTTTCCATGTAGTATGGAGACCTCGGCTCAGCTTCTCAGTTGCCTCAATATTATTTTACCATGGATGGGTTCCTTGTGTTTTCTATTAAAATTATATTGTCTCTTACTTAACAAGCCCTTACATGAAGCGTAACTTTGTACCAGAAGCATTTTGTAAATACTGACTTGTTTATTTCTCATGCCTCCTTTACAGATAAGGAAAGCAAGGCAGGTGGCATATATGCGACTGGCCTAGTCAAACTGCCACCATGGCTGAGCCAGGACTCCAACCCAGGCCAGTTCACTCCATGCCCTCAACTGTGACTGAGCACTGCTCCTCCCTTCTGCTGCTGCCAGAGCCCTACCTCGGCTCAGGACTTGAGTGCCGTCTCACCCGCCTCCTTGCCCCTGGGTGTGCCACTCATCCACAACATCTTTGCTGTGAGACAAATGGAGTGTGTGACACACTCTATTATTACTCCAATCTCTTGCTAATTTCATCTGGGCTTCCTGGCTCTACAATGAACAATGTAAACTGTGGTGATTTGAATGAGAATTGTCCCCCATAGACTCAAGTATTTGAACACTTGGCATATGATCCCAGTAGATGGCACTGTTTGGGGAAGTCATGGAATCCTTTGCTGGAGGGCCGTTGTCACTGGGGGCCGGCTTTGAGCATTTATAGCCTTGCTGTACTTCAAGTCTCGCTCTCTGCTTCCTGCGCGTGCTTAAAGAACTGAGTATTCAGCTTTCTGCTCTGGCCGCCTCTGTTGCCATGCCTCCCCGCCATGATGGATTCTTATCTTTCTGGAACCATATACCCAAATAAACTCTTCTTTCTAGACATTGTTTTTTTCATGGTGTTTTACCACAGCAACAGAAAAATAACTGATATGTATACTAAACCATCAGCTCGCACGTATCTCAGTCTTGCCTTGTCACAGACTACAACAGTTCTGCCCAGATGTGTGCAAGGGAAGAGGTCGTTAGACCTGCTGAGACATTTTTGCTTGTGCCTAGGGTTAAAGTACAAAGCCTCCTGAAGAGCTCACCCTCCAGCCTCTGCCAGCAGACTACAAATCTGTCCAAAGCCAACACACGTGCACTGTTTACTGCATTCAAGCCCCTGCCCAACTCTGCTCTGAGCAGATGGCAGTATCTGGCCAGATCACAGGCCCTCTCCTTGTGAGGCTTCGGGCTTAGCTGGACCCTGCTGGCATCTGACTTGCTCCATTTGCCTTCAGAGCCCACTCATGGGCATGCTCGCTCAGGGGCCAAGATCTTGAACTAAACCTCCGCTGTCCTACCCTCTGCCTGGCTGGGCTTCTACAAGTTCAGCCCAATTAAAAACATCCCATCTCACAGCTTTCACTAGGAAAAACTACCGTCTTGTTTCTATCCCAAATCTGTATCTCATTTCTTACCAGTACGTCCTCCCTTTTGGCCTCTTCAGGTTTCTCGAGCCTATTAAAACAAGCGCGCCTGCCTTATTTACATGAGATGAGGATACAATATACCCAATTCCCTTCCTTTCACGTCTTGAACAATTTCTTCTCTCTTTTCTTCCACATGTCACGTGCTTTTTGTCCCCTTTTCCCCAGGCTGGGATTTGAGTCTGAAATGGATCTTCTCAGCAGTCATCCTCTATTACTCAGGTCTGGAGGGATGGGAGACAAGGAACTTCCTGTGGTTTTGACTTGGAAACTGGGCACATTACCGAGTGCGAATAGCCCTCCACAGAAGAGAGGAAATGAATTCGAGCCACAGGCACCAGATTCCTGGTACAGGGGTGGAAGTAGGCAGCCTCAAAATGGCTTTTGCTATAATGCATTCGTTTTTGCACATACCATGGTGCCTACCTTACACAATGGCACCTCCAGATTAATAAGCACTGTTGAATAAATGAAGGAAGGGAAGAAAAGGGAATGGAAGAACGAGTGACTGTAAGTTTTATGGGATGTTGAGATCATGTCTCTAATACTTGCTTAGTTGCCCAAGGCATCAGCCAAGAAAACTCCAAGCTGGCTTAGAGTGGTACCCATGCCTCCAGGTTATGAATCTTAGCAATCATCATTGCAATCGTTAGCATCTGTCGACCTTCAGTCCACAAGCCCTTGTCATTAGTAATCACTAATCTGACACTCTGGAGACTAATCTGCCACACAGCTTTTTAGCTTTAGGCACTCTTTACCTCTGTGCATAGTCCCAGAAATGGCTTTTGTGATTTCAGAGAAGTCATACTCAGGACCACCATGCACTGGAATGCCTCATGGGCCTTAGCCTTGGCTCAGCAGTGTCATTTGGGAAGCAAGGAGAAGCAATCACAAACCCAAATTCTCTAACTTGATCCGTGTGCTCAAAGTACCCTTAACAAGATGAGACCTCGGAGCTAAAGGCAAACTTTCCAGCATGTCACAAATGTTACTTGGAGCCATGCTATGTGACAGAATTGAGCTCAGTCTGTCTGGATCCCTAATAAGAAAACACAGCTAGTGATAAACTTTCACAAGACATAGACTCTGGAGCCAGACTGCCTGACCTCCAATGTTTACTGTGCCATGCCCTGGCTGTGCCAATAAAAGAAGCTCATTAACCTCTCTGGGCTGCTGTTTCTTCAGCTGTGAGATGGAAATAATAGGAATGCCTTGTTCATAGGCTTTGTTGTGAGGTTTAAATGGATTTACATAAGTACTTTTCACAGAACTTGGCACACTGTAAGTGCACATAAATGCTACGGTCACTCATCTGGTTTCATTACCACTGAAAGGATAGACTTGCACCCCAGGGAAAAAGGGAATTGGGGAAAATCACCTTGAACAGTAACAAGGACATTTAATCCAAAGTCTTGTGCTGAGACATTGGCTCAGCTAGCTACTGGGGACCAAAGAGCAAAGCGCCTGGAGACTGGGGGAAGCCATCACTCTTTCCTCCCACACCTGGATGTTGTCTGATGTGAAGGGCACCTCTGCCTTAGCAGGTCCTGCTGGATGTGGCTCTCGGCTGTGCTTGGCCCTTGGGTCCTCCCCACTCCTGCTTTTTCTGAGACTTGGACTGACACAGGGGCAGCTGCCTGGGCATAACCGTGGGCAAGCAGAAATACATCATTCATGTCCAGCCATAAACTTCCAGGAAAAGCATTATGTGGGCATAGTAAGGCAAAGTTGGAGTGAGGAGGTTATCATTGCACAATGGCTAGGAGAGGGAAGGCATCAGTCATTGGGCTGAAGGAGGCCATAAGGAAGGGTGATGACTCAGAACAATAACTGAGTCTACTACTTTTGGATCTACTTGCCTCCCATTTTTCTAGCTTCCTCGGGCTCTTTGCTCTATCAGCCTCATGTTCTCAGTCCTCTCTAGGTACCCCAATTGTCTATAGACACAACTGATTTTCAGGATGTCTGAAGGAAGATGAGATCCAACCTTTGAGATCTGTGTACCTCCAAGGAGCAGCGCCATGCTGTGGCCTTTGATAGAAGTGCAGCCTCTGGGGGCCCAGCCTCCTGGAGGGAGGGATCTGGAACTTGAAGTCTCTAAGGAACAAGTGCTGACTGCCCACCCCAGGGAAGCAAGGCCTGGGCAGGCAGAGCATGCATCCCAGTGCTCCCAGCTCCGACAAGAGCGGGAGGGAGTCTTGCCACTCCAGGCTGGACTCACCAGTCAGAAGCATTGACCCCCAAGTGAGGGCTTGGCCCCATTTTGAGGACAAAGTACAGTTAATAGCTTTGAAAATGCGCAGCTGGAATAAAAATTGTTGCTAAAGTGGGTTCTTCAAATTTTAGATAAAAGCAATTGCTTGTGAAAGCTTCAGTCAATCGAGTCGTGCTGAATGCAGCAAGAGGACTTAACGCAGCTATGAAAGAGTCAGGCAAAGAAGCTGGGAAAGGTCAAGGGGACAGTGGGCGTCTGGAAGCCAATGGCACCTTCTATGTTTGTAGTCAGAAGACAAGATAAGGCATGGGGGGTGCAAAGAGAAGGGTCACTCTCCTGCCTTGAGGGTGATCCCAAAGCAGGCTCCTATAAAGGGGCTTGGCTAGCAAGCTGTGGGGATGTCACTTGCTCATCCTCAGTGGCCCTACTGGCCTGCTGGGGGTGGACTGTGTCCCTTTCCTTCCGTTTGACCCCGGGAACCATGCCCTTGTCTTTCTCACATTCCTTAAGGGACTGAGTAAGACCTTCTTTAGCCTCCAGAAGCTTGATGTCTCTGCAAGCAGACAGACAGGAAAACCAACATTTCAACCCAAGTTGAAAACCTTTGTGATAAAGGCCTCTCCTGGTGCCCGGGGAGACTGGAGAAGAAGCAAGTGGGTGAGCATACAGGGTGGGCAGGTGGGAAATACCAGCACATGTGCTGCCTCGGCAGAAAGGGCTGGTGTGTAGTGCAGGACGCGAACGATGCACACAAAGGAAAGAGCCTTTAAGACATCTGACACCTATGGACGAACCTTCGTTGGTAGGTGGTGAATGGAGTCAGTCATGATGGGGAAGAGGTTACAGGAACAGGCAGCAGTCATCCACAGAAATTCAACTTCCATCACCGGGAAAGAGACAAACAAAATACAGGAACAAAATATGATTCAAGGTGTGTCTGCGCCACCTCATCTTCTTCTGTCCCCTCTCTTGTTCCTAAAGAAGGACCCCCATATTTCCTTTTGATTTCTAGTCAGTTATCGGACACTCCACATCTTCTTGATGGGAAGAGTACTTCTGGATTGTTGCAAATGACAGTCCAAGACAGGACTGTGGTCAAGTTCCAATAGCTGTGTGTCCCACCACCTCCTCTGTCTTGCCCCTTGAACTGGAATAGATTTTGATAGGCCAGTTTGTCCATTAGACTGTGAAGCCTTTAATGATCTCCACCACACACAATGCTTAGCCCATAGTCAGGGGTCAGATGAATAAAAGGAAAGAAGAACTAACTAATGAAAGAACAAGTCAATGAGGTCAAACTTCCCAGCACGGTGAGAGCCACTCATGATGGGAGCTATGAATGTAAAATTCACCCCAAATTCACCCCTTCATGTCATTGGGCAAATAATGATGTTCTACTTCACAAAGGTATAAAAATACGCCATTTACAGCATGGGCACAGAAACCGACACACAGAGGCCTTATGGGAAAAAGGCCTATGAACAATACCCTTGTAGGAAAATGACTTTTTTGTGTGTGATATATTCCTAGGGTGGATAGACACAGGCACAGCTAGAGAGTGGTTCTTTTATGTCAAGGATAAAGCAAAGGATTTTACATGTACAAGGAATGCTGTCATCAGTATGATATTTTTGCCATTTCGCATATGAGGAAACTGAGACAAGGCAGAGCAGTAAATTAAACAAAGAAACACATGTCAAGAAAAGAGTTATCAAAACTGCTGTCAGACTCCAGAATCTGCAATCCTAGCTACACTGACGCACCACTAATGCTCGGCACACATGAACTCATGTGCACACTTACACAAGCAGGGGAGAAGTGTAACCTGACCCAGATGTTAGTTGTTTCTAACAGAGTCAAAGGGGTAGACATAGAGGCAAAACAGAGGGGTAAGCAGTCAGCCTTCTTCCTCTCAGGGGATACATCCCAAGGCCCCTAGTGCATGTCTGAAAGCAGAGGAAGTTCCAACCCCTATGTATACTGCATTTTCCCTTCATGTATATACCTATTATTAAGCTCAGTTTGTAAATTAAGCACAGTACGAGATGATCAGCAATTAACAATGAAATAGAACAATTATAAACGTGTCCTATAATGAAGTTGCTGGCAGCATAGTTTTTGTGCTTTAAGGCAATTGTGTGTGCATGAGGTGGGGAGCATGCATGTGGCAGCCAGAGGTCCATCCTGGGTGCCATTCCTCGGTAGCCATGCACCTACTATTTACCACGTAATATTTTAATATTTTAAATATTTTCAGACTTCCACTGACTGCAAGAAACTAAAACCATAGAAAAATAATCCCGAGATAAAAGGATCTACTGTAGGGCTTTATGGGGCCAAAAGTGATTACATGGATGGATCTTATGAAGACAGGTGTCAGGATCCCAAGACCTGAGCAAATGATCATCTCCATCAAAGAGTCACTCCTCACTGTAAAAATCATGGGGAAGCTTATATACAGAAGGCAAGGTCAGTCAATCTCTGTTTCATATCTATGAGAACCGAGTTCCATTGCAGCCTATGGTAGCTGGGGCTGGACCACATAAGGAACTCCTGCAGCCTAGACCAAGGCATTCCCTCATCCTTTACCCCAGTATTTTAAGCTCTTGGAAGAATAAGCCATCCAGGGAAAGCAGCAAGATTTGCCTGATGGCTGGGTTTGCTTTGCAGACCACAGGCACAGAGCTACCTGCCAAGGCCCCTCCTCCAGACCTGTCCATGCAACCTTCTGTTCATCCACACCAGGCATTTAGAGATAGCTTATGTCACACCAGCTTACACCTGCAAGCCCCACCTCCTCTTCAGACTGCATCCTCTTCCCATGCTCCCTCTGTCAGGAAGTAGCATCACCAACTACCCCCATGAAGCTGTACAAACTGGGAATGGGAAAACACCCCTGGACACTCACCTCCACACACCCTGGAGCCTACCTATCTGCAAGTCATGTGGATGTTACCCAAAATCACAGCACCTGAATGCATCACGTGGCTCTCATCCAGTGCTGTCACATAAGCTACAGTCTTGTCACACCACCTTTGTGTCTCCAAAGCCAGGCATGTGTCACTTTAGAATTAAGGTGTTTTGTGGGAGGCAGATGAGCATTATGTTGTGAACAGGGTAATGTCAAAGTCTCATAGGACATGCTGCAGTTTTTCTTCCTTTCCTCCCTCCTCATTCTCTTTCTCTCTCTTTTCTTCCTTCCTTCCTTATTTCCTTCCTTTCTTCATTTCCACTATATAAAAATCCATCTGTATTAAATGTAAACAATTTGATGAGTTTGAAGATAAGTGCACACCTATAATATCATCACCTATCTGTGCCATGAGTAAATCCTTCACCTCCAAAACTTTCTTCCCACTACCTTTGTTTATAGTTTGCATGTGTTATGAGCATGTAACAATTTGGGTGTAATGGCACATACCTTCAATCCTGGCACTCACGAGGCAGAGGCAGGGAGAGCTCTGTGAGACTGAGGGCAGCCTGGTTTACACAGCAAGCTCCAAGCCAGCTAGGGCTACAGAGAGACCCTATCTCAAAAAAAAAAAAAAAAGAGCATGTAACATGAACTGTCCTCTTAGGATATTTGTTAAGTGTAATACAGTACCATTAACCATGGTCACTATGCTTTATGGACATGTATAAATAAAACATATTCACCCTCTGAGTAATACCTCCTTGTTGCCTTAACCCTTGACCTCTGAAAACTGCCATTTTACTCTATCCTCTGTGAGTTTGACTAGTTTAGATGTGTCTGGCTTATAACAATATAATATCATCTGAGTGTATCTATGTTGTCAAAATGACAGGATCTACTTTTTTAGTGCTGAGTACTATTTCAATATGTATGTGTATATACCATGTTTTCTTTATCCATTTATCTGTAATACATCTGGGATGTTTCTACAACTGGCAAATTGTGGGCAATGGTGCATGGGAGTGTAAATACCTCTTTAAGATAATGATTTCATTTTATTTCCTTGGGATATATGGTGAGGTTGCCAGATCATGTGATAGTTTTAATTTTTAAAGGTATTTCCATACTGTTTTCTCACAGTGGCTCTAACCACTTTTCTTCCCTTTTCACTGCTGTCTTTTTCTGGGTTATTTATAATGATTTAATTATTAAAATCCACTATTTATAATGATTTAATTATTAAGGTCCCCTAATCTTGAGTTACAGGTGGTTGGGAGCTGCCAGATATGAATGTTGGGAACAGAACTTAGGTCCTCTGCAAGAACAACAGGTGCTCTTAGTCACTGAGCCATCTCTGCAGTCACATAACGTTTTAAAAAATAGTATTAAATTCTTCCCAGATGTTCTTAGCAAGATGAGAAGTGATCATGAAAACTTTTGTGCCATTTATTCATTTTTATCACTCAGAGATTATCTCATGCCCAAGTGTGTACAATGTGCTAACTTAAAAGCTCCACGTTTCCTTTATAAGAAAGACAAGCTGCCAGTGTCCTGGTCTTCTGGGATGGCAGAGAGATATTAATAATATGCTACCTAAGGGATTGGGGAGATGGCTCAGTGGGTAACTATACTTGCTGCACAAGCATGAGGACCTGAGTTTAAATCCATAGCACTACTATAAAAGTCAGGTATGGCTGTGCACCCTTATAATCTCAGAGCTATATAAGAGGCAGAAATAGGAGGCTCCTGGGGCTTGCTGGCTGCCAGCCTAGCTCCATGTTCAATGAGAGGCTCTGTCTCTGTCAAACAGAGGAAGTGATAGAGTAGGACACTCAGAATCCTCCCCTGACCTTTGTATCCATGTGTAGGGGTGTACCCCCCCCACACGAATGAAAAATAAAAACTTACTAGTGAAACTTCAACAAAAACTTCATATATTTGGCAGATGAACTAAAATAATTATAAAGGACATTCCAAATTTAAGACAAGTATTTTCAATTAATTTGTGGTTTTGATACATTAACAAAATAAAGTATTTTAAGTACTATTTTATCTTTAAACTAGTGCTATTTTTATATGCATTTTATATTAACATGCATATTATATGCTACCATTTGGCATAGTACTGATCTAAAGGGAAAGAGGACAGTACTGATCTGAGGGTACACTCCATCACAGCAGAGAGAAAGTATGGTGGCAGGAGTGTGAGGTGCTGGTCACAGGAAACAGACAGATGATTGGTGGTTCTCAGCGCCCTTTCTCTTATCTGATACAGTCTAAGAATCCCAGTCCATGACATGACATGGTGCCATCCACATTCAGGGAAAGTCTTCTTTCCTCAATTAAATCCCTCTGGAAACACCTTCACAGACATACGCAGAGGAGGGTCTCCTAAGTGATTCTAAATCTTGCCAAGTGGACAATCAAGATTAACTATCATGGGGCTGGAGAGATGGTTCAGCAGTTAAGGGCACTGATTGCTCTTACAGAGGACCCAGGTCTGATTCCCAGCACCCACATGGCGGCTAACAACCATCTGAAACTCCAGTTCCAGGGACTCTGAAGCCCTCTTCTGACCTCCATGGGCATTGTACAGCATGGGTACACTTACATACATACAAGCAATATACTCATATCCATAAAATAAAAATAATAAAATATTTTAAAATATTATTACAGTAGTTTAAGCATATTATACATTATGTGATATGTGTACTTTTTTATATTGTATACAATATATAATATAATGTATTGGATATTTCACCTATCATTTAGAAAATAAAGCCCATTTATTAGTATAATTTTTAGAAATGAATTTTAAACTATCCAGATCAGATCCCAGTCCAATATGTTTCTATTGCTCCAAAGCTTAATAAAATAACAAGGAGCTGGTGGCTGAGTATGCATGGTCTCCCAGCATCTCACCTCTATCCACACTTGGCTACTATTCTCTCTCCATCCCACAGCCTGGTTCATCTGTTTAAACTCAGCTTATTTGATGGCCCTCAGGACAGTGACCCACACTCACACCCTGTTCTCATTTATTTACTATGTCCTTCCTCAAAGCTTGTTCCAGGCCAGTACACAAGCCCTGGGGGCCCCTAGACCCCAAACTTGGCTCTCATAATTATCCGTTGTTCTTTGAACACTCATCCATTCCAAGGATGTAAACCATGCACATTTCATCCCCTGGTACGTAACTAAAACCCAGCCCAGTTGATAAATACTAAACAAACTTACTGAATGAAAAAAATTATGTGGGGAACTTAGGTCAGAGAGAATTCCAAGATCAGTCACTTGCTCTTTGAAAACCTCCTATGATGGTTTTGGGCCACCAGACTCCTTCCTGACCCCCTTTTGTTACCCGAATCACTCAGAACATTTTTTTAAATTCTTCCTGTCCTCTATTATACCCTGAAGTGCTAAAACCAAGTCCCGGGGAGAAGGGACCGGGACTACCAATCCCTTCCTTCCTCCTAGACCCTGGAGTTCCTTGTGCAAAGCAAACTTAGTTTAACAACCAGAAAACTGACCTAGTTTTACATTTCAAGATAATAGAGGGCCACTTTCCTTCACAAAACCATAGTGCCACTCAGACAACAATCAGCTGACCAAAAGTGAGGTTTCCCTAGAGAAGTGTCCTTTAGAGAAATCAAGGCCTGGGGAGCAGATCCTTTTTAGGAATTGTGGTACACAGTGTGTTCTTTATGTTGGCCAGACCAGAGGAGCACTGTCTTCCATTGTGGGTGGTACAAAGCATCCCTAGATATGAGCCACCTCCCCACAAGAGGATCCACAAGTCACTTTTTACATTTTTAAATTTTTATGTGAATACATGTTTTGCCAGCATGTATGTAAGTACACACATGTCATGCAGTGCTTGCTGAGTCCAGAGGGGGTGGCATATCCCCTTGAACTGAGGTTATTAATAGCTGCCATATGGGTTCTAAGAACAGAAGTGGGTCCTCTGCAAGAGCAGCCAATGCTCTTAATGCTGAGCCATCACTCCAGCCCCCAAGTCACTTTTGAGAACAAGAGAATGCTTCAGAGAAAGAGAGGAGGAAATCAGCAGCACCAGAGAGACAAGCCCAATCCATCTCTTCCATCACATAGTATGCACAGTAACACGTCAGGTTCAAATAAGCACACACTCATCTCTAGAACCCTGGATGCAAAACTCATGGGTGTGCCATCATCAGCAGACAGTGAAAAGTACTTGGGGTCTAGGCTACCTGTCACAGAAGAGGTGGAAAAAGGAGATAAAAGACAATGGATTCATGGATTCTACAAAAAAAACAGGAAGGTAAGAAGCCTGTCTAGAATAAACAAGCCTCCTGCTTAGCATGGTGGTGCAGGCCTTTAATCCCAGCACTAAGAGGCAGAGACAGGTGGATCTCTGTGAGACTGAGGCCAGCTCGGTGTACATTGCAAGTTCCAAGCCAGTTGGGGATACAGGAAGACCATGTCTCAAAAAAACAAAACCAGAGAGAGAGAGAGAGAGAAAGAGAGGAAGGAGAGAGGGGAGGGAGGAAGGAAGGAGGGAGAGAGTGAAGGGAGGGAGAGAGGAGAGGAGATGAGAGGAGAAGAAAGAAGGAAGGAAGGAAGGAAGGAAGGAAGGAAGGAAGGAAGGAAGGAAGGAAAAAGGGAGGGAGGGAGGGAGAAAAGGAAGAAAGATCCATGAGCTTCCCTCAGGGTCTCATATGCCTTTCTGGTGATGCAATAAAAAAGAAATCTCAATATGGTTATATGGTTGTGAGAGGTGAATGGATTTCTAAGCATGATGCTGTCTGGGAATTCTGTTTCTATATACAGACTAAGCAGGTAATGCTTGACATTCCTGCAACAGAGTGCTTTTATGCTCATTCAACTTCTAAATACAGCTATGTGGTAAGATTTCTTTTCGGTATTTCAAATATCCCCAGGAGTGCTTGGAAAGGGGGTAAAGATGTGCCAAATGGCAATACTCCATAAAACTAATTACCTGGGAAATTATGTGGGGAAAATACATCGTGATACAGGTGTTCCATGTAGTTCATAAGTCAGGACAAGCTCTACATTTATGAGCCATAAATGAAAATATTGAATATGCAGTGTCTATTAGCCTTGCGGCTCCACATTCTGAATCACTGGTTAAATGCATCCTCAATACCTCAGTGCCACCAGCCATGGTGATTAGGCCACCAGCCCCATTCTGCTCCATCCCAAGCTGTCAGCTCCCTCACAGTATGCATTTAGGTTTGGGCTTTGTTTTGGTTTTTTTCCTTCTTCAGTCAAGACCTAAGTGTTTCTTCTGATCCTCACCTGAGTGCTTCAGCCTGGCTCCTGACAACTCTCGGACAAAGCTTCAGGCTGTCTATTCACTTCAAGTGGATCTCTAGTGCCAAGTCTATGGGTCCTTTTTCTGTCCTCTATAAAGGTAGACAACCAAAAAAATGATATAAAAAGACCATCACAATAAATAAGGGGGGATGAGCCATATTATAAGAACTAGGTACATACATTTAAATAAGCCTCCCTGCCCTCCTCCTCAATCTCTCTCTCTCAGCTGCTTGTCACCTTGTGCCTTATCTCACTGATGTCATTGAAGCAAAAGGAAGACAGGTAATCCCCAACTCCATGATACACACATACAACCAGGACGTACAATTTCTCCACCTGCTTTCCTGTCACCATCCACGGCTTGCTATGCCCATGCTTTGCCTAATGTCTCCACCTGCACATGGAATTCTCTCCTTTCTCACCTACAATTGCCCCATCCCCAACCACGTTGTCATTTTCCTCTCTACTGACCTCTTATCCATGGATATGTACATTGGACACAACTATGGTGACCTCAATGTGTCTCCTTGATGTGTTCAAGACAAAGCCATGATTTGATTCTTAGCCTCAAGCCTTAGAGGCAGTCTTACGTTATTCTTTATTCCACACACCATATTCAATCTGTCAGATCCTCTTCTGCCTTCAAAACATACCTAAAATCTGACCACTTTGCACAGTCTCTACTGAAAACCTTTATATCAAGGCACATAGAATGTTTTCTAAAAAACAATACAATATGACAAAGGGGGGGGGCAGCTGGAGAGATGGCTCAGTGATTAAGAGCTGCTTGCTCTTGCAGAGGACCCAGGTTCAGTTCCCACCATCCACATGGTGGCTAACAACCATCTGTAACTCCAGTTCCAGGGGTTCTAACACCTTCTTCTGTCTTCCACGAGCATTTGCATGACATGGGTACAGTTATATACATGCAGGCAATATACTCATACACATTAAAAAATAAGTAAAATATTTAATAAAACAATATGACAAAGGGCTATAACTTCCTGGAACATACGGTTATACAGCTGATCTTTAACTTTAAAACTTTTTGAAGCCAGTGTGACCCATAGTGAAACATTTAACACCTGACCTCCTGTGACAGATCATACCCAAAATGAAGATGCCCTAAAAATATTGCATCTAATTACTGCCAGACTATGCATATAAAGCGTATGTGAAACAGAATTGAACTTTGGGTATTTAATAAAGCATCATCTACAGCTCCACATGTTCAAAATGGAGCTCCAGATTCCTCACCCCTTTGTCCATCTCAAACTCAACTCAACATGACTAAATTGAAGTTTCAGATTCTTGCTAACCAAGCACCTCGTATCTCTCCTTCATCTCTGTGAATGACAGCTCCTTCCTTTCCACTGCTTAGTCTCAAGCCTTAGAGGCAGTCTTATGCTATTCTTTATTCCACACACAATAGTCAATCAAATCCCTCTTCTGCCTTCAAAATGTACCTAAAATCTGACCACTTTGCACAGTCTCTACTGCAAACCTTTATATCAAGGCACATGGAATGCTTTCTAAACATTCTGGTACCTGCTGACTGTTTTTTGTTTGTTTGTTTCTGCACTTCCCCACTGGTCCGTTCTAGTTCCAATCAGAATGAATTATCAAACTCTGATGTCATATAGAAACAACTCTTCCAATAGTGACACTCAGAATAAGCTCAGGATTCTTACAGGGTCTGTTGCTGCCTAAGATCAGACAGACCTTCATGCCTGTTGCTGTTCCCTTGCCTTCCATTCTGTAGTGACTTTGCATTCTATTTTAAATTTATTTTTATTTTATGTGTATGAGTGTTTTACCTTCATGTATGTAAGTGCACCATGTGCATGCAATGCCTGGAGAGGCCAGGAGAGGGCATCGGATCCCCTGGAACTGGAGTTAAGGATGGGTGTTAGTCCCGATGTAAGTGCTGGAACCCAACATGGGTCTTCTGCAGCCAGTCTAAACCACCAAGCCATCTCTCCAGCCCCCATGCCCTTGCATTCTTAATGATTTAGAGCACTCCAGATATGTTTCCATCTTAGGACATTTGCACACTCTGTTGTTGCCTATCTCTCATTTCTTTCTAGGATTTCCCAACATTTCCTCTCTCACTTACTTCATATCTTTATTCAAATATCACCTGCTTTTCTGATACGCTAGAAAACTTTCAATATCCTCCAATATGTCCTGCTGCTCTTCCTCTTTGTTTTCTCCTTTTAATTCATCGCTGTTTATTGTGCTACATACAGTTGGCCCTCCACATTCACGGATTCAGTGCCTGTGGAGTCAACCAACCACACGTTAAAAATATTTGTAAAAGGAGCTGGAGAGGTGGCTCAGTGCATAAGAGTGTTTGCTGTGCCAGGATGAGGACCTAAGATCGAATCTCAACACCTATGTGGGGGAAAGAAAGGCAGGTATGTTGCATGTAACCACAGTGCTGTGGGGGGCAGAGACAGGAAGATCACCCAGGCTTGTTAGCTACCAGCCTAGCTTCAGCTCACTAGAGACCCTAGTCAAAGGTGGAGCTGGTTAGAGCAGGACAGCTAGTGTTCTCCAGTATCCTCCATTCATATATAGGTACATCATCTGCACATACACATGTGCATATACCACACACACATACACACAAAATAAAGAAAACATATTTGGTAAATATTGCTTCTGTGCTGAACATGAACAAACATTTTTCTTGTCATTATTTCCTAAACAATGCAGTATAAGATGTATGCACACATTTACATTAGGTATATAAGTAATCTAGAGGCGATTTCAACTATATGGAAGATTTACATAACTTATATGCAAACAGTGCACCATTGAATATAAGGGATTTGAACATCTGCAAATGTTGGCTTCTGTAAGGAGTCTTGGAACTGACTACAAACACTAAGGAATGATTATGTTTTAGTTACTTGATTTTGTTTAGCATCAGTTTCTGGTGCTAGAATATAAGATCAGGGAACACAAAAATTTCTACCTTCCTATTACTTAATATATCCCTAGTGCTAAGAACAGTGCCTCCAGGACCTTTATTCAAATGTATTGTTAAGTGACTTGTTGAGTAAGCATAAAGTCTTCAGTATTATTCTTCAATGTAAGAGAGAAAAGTGCTCAGCTCTCAGATAAAACCCCATCCTATGAAGACAGCCCACTGTAGAGAACAGAAGAAAACTGTAGAAAATATGTTTCATGTATGCAATAAAAACATGAGAGGAGTTTGCCAGTTTTAGGTAAAACAAGTTGAAACTGCATGAAGATTGTAACCGCTAAGCTACATTCCACATCTGACTGAGTACTGTAGAAAATCAATCAGTGTTTTAAGGGATAAGCCAGATAAAAATCTCCAAATAGAAAGGGGAAAATTGAGTATTCAGGAAGGAGGATATGACCCAATTATTTTATGCATAAAGACAAAAGAAAATCAGTTTTTACATATTCTCGGTTTAGAAAGTATATTTGCATTCTCTTCCTGAAAAAAATTACTTAAAACACTCTTCAGGCCACTGGATTCAATAATAGGAAAATGTTAGGGAGATGGGAACTCCAAAACTCTGGAATAAGCATTGAGACCAAATGAAAGCAAATTTAAATAACTTGTGTGGAGTGTGGTTATAAATTTGATGAAATAAGACAAATTAAATAAACAAAAAGCAGAAAGAGACAAGGGGCAAAACAAGGGAAACAAAACTTCATGTTGTTCAAAGAGGTTAAAGTTTTATTTTGGCTTAAATGATAAGAAATAATCAAAAGAAACTTTTTTAAAACTTGAAGGTGTCTGATACTCTTAATCAAAAACTGAATGTTAGTAAGTCTATAGCGCAGCCCTCCACGCTTTGACTCCCCAAACCACATTCACCCTTCTATCTCCCCCGCTGTTCTCTACTCCTAGTTTGGGCCCTGCGCCATTCCTAGTCTTGGGACCCAAACACCTGGGGAACCAATACTGCTTCCTGATCCTTCTCACCCAGACCAACTTAGTGCCTTCCCTGGGCTCTAGGAGCACTGCTTCTGGACCTGGCACCGCCCTCACCTCCCTTTACTTCCCTGATCCTACAACACCCGCTAGCCTCTTTCTGGGCCTGACAACCTCTTTCTGGGGCTCCAAGGCTTACCTTTCCTCTCCCTGATCCTTTGCATCCAGTACAACCCAGCTACTCAATCCACTCCCTGGGAAATCTTGGGGCTTCTTCCCACCCCATCTGCCTTTGCATCCCTGCCTGGCACGGCCATGGCCAGGATCTCAGGTCAGTCCAACACCCAAGTTCCTGAGGCCAAAATCATTCTTAGAAGATTCCAGACCTAAGGAGAAAGTCTGAAAACTTCTGACCCACATTGGAATTGGGCCACCGCGGAACTCCTGAAGACAAAATCAATCTGGCCACGACAATATAAAATCAAAAGAGAGAACCAGAAGCTTATACAAACCAGCTCTTCATACCCAAAAAGTAAACCACAAAGACACATAAAGTTCAAAAAAAGAAGCAGAACTAAACTTGAAGGCCCGAGTATCACACAAGAGTCAGAAACTACAAAAGAAATTCACATGTCAAAATCACAGAGAAAAAATAATAACATGAAAAACCAAAATAACATATCCCCACCAAATACCAGTAATCC
>NW_008330588.1:2076614-2113598 GCF_000622305.1 Nannospalax galili
TTAAAAAACCTTTGTTTCCCAAAAGTATGATTAAAAGGGCTTTGAGGCATAAAGTTCAATAACATCTATTAAAAACCAAAATTATTTACATGCCATTCAAATCTCCAATATTATAATTCGTCATTTAATTTACTTGATCAAAGACTGAAAATGGTTTATTAAAATATCCTTCTATGGTTGTGGCTGATGATATATAATCATTTTAATGTGTATTGGAGATCATTTTTATTATATAATTTTTGTTGAAGAAGAAAGAGTGCTTGACCCACCTCCCACTTCTCAAGAAAGGTGACTGTGGTAAAAGTAAAACAATGGATCTCCAATAGCTAAGGAAGAAATAGAAAGACCTCATCCAAGATAACAGGACCCTGGAGGTCAGAGGAGGGAGGAAGCAGGGAAAGTAGGGCTATCCAAGGCTGAGGATACCAAAAGTGTGTTAGAAAGATGAATCCTGATGGGAGGACGGGAAAGGTACCAAGTCAAGAAGCTCAAAGCTAGGCTTACAGTCAGGGGTGAGGACAAGAAGTAAGTCTGGACCTGATTTGGACAAGAGGCATACCTTGCCCAAAGGAAAGCCTGATAGAATGAGAACAATGAACCAACCTCCCCTAGCAAAAAGGATGGCCAACTGATGACCTTCAGGCTCCATCTGCACTGCTGGATCTCAACCCGAAGTGCACTGCTCTTAAAGTGCAGATTCAGAACTCACTGTCCTCCACTGTCTTGTGAGTCTATTCTTTATAAGAAATCTCTTTATATGTCTGTGTGTGTGCATGTGTGCTTGTGTCTATGTTGTGGTTTGGACATGGTATGTGCTCTGAATACTCATGCATTGAGGCCTTGGTCCCCAATGCAGTGCTCAAACGTGGGACTTTGGGGAAATAATTAGAACATGAGGGCTGTGACCTAATCAGTGGTGTGCTGGATAGCTTCAGTTGTCAACTTTACACACCTGGGTTGAAGGGGTCTCAGTTGGGGAAATGCCTCCATTATACTAACCTGTGGCCTGTCTGTGAGGTATTTTCTTGATTGCTGAGTGATGTGTGAGGGCACAGCTCACTGTGGGCACTGCTACCCCTGGGCAGGTCATTCTCTGTTGTATAAGAAAGCAGGCTGAGCATAGGTCAGGGGACCAAGCCAGGAAGCAGTGATCCTCCATGACCTGTGCTTCAGCTTCTGCCTCCAGGTTCTTGTCCTGAGTTCCTACCTTGGGCTCCCTCTGCGATGAACTGTGACCAGGAGATGTAAGCCAAATAAACCCTTTCCTCCCCAAGTTTGTTTTGGTCAGAATGTTTTGTCATAGCAGTTGAAGGCAAACTAGAACAATTGGTCAGCCAACTGATGGATTCATGCTAGGATAAGCTGTTGAGAGATGGTGAAAATGTTGAAGAGTGGGCTTAACTAGAGGAAGTAGGTCACTGGAGTGTGCCTCTGGAGGGTATATCTTCTCCCTAGTCTCTTCCTGTCTGTCTCTTGGCTTCCTGACATATGAAATACCCTCCTATGTCATATTCTCTAGCCACCATAATGTTCTACCTCACAACCAGTTCATTGCAATGGAGTCAGATTATCATGGCCTGAAACCTCTGACACCATGAGTCAAAAATGAATCTTTCTTCTTTTTAAAGTTGTTTATATCAAGTATTTTGTCATAGCATCAAAAAGCAAGATTGTGTATGTGAGAGAGAGACAGAGACAGAGAGACAGAGAGAGAGTATATTTTATTGAGAGAGTGTATATTTTATTGGTTCTGCTTTTCTGGAGAACCCTGACTGACACAGAGGTATGATAGCTTATATTGACTATAGCATGTTTCAGATATTTTCTAGACTAGGTTAATTGGGGTGGAAAGATGCACCATACATATGAGCAGCAGTATTCCATGAACTGGTGTCCTAGACTGCATAAAAAGGAAGAGTTACCTGAACAGGAACATTCAACACTTTTGGCTTCCTGAGTATATTTTATTGGTTCTGCTTTTCTGGAGAACCCTGACTGACACAGAGGTATGATAGCTTATATTGACTATAGCATGTTTCAGATATTTTCTAGACTAGGTTAATTGGGGTGGAAAGATGCACCATACATATGAGCAGCAGTATTCCATGAACTGGTGTCCTAGACTGCATAAAAAGGAAGAGTTACCTGAACAGGAACATTCAACACTTTTGGCTTCCTGACTGTGGACACAATGTGAGCAGTTGCTTCATGCTCCTGCCACCATGACTTCTCTGCCATAATGGACTTTACCCTAGAACTATGAGTCCAAATAAACCCTGCATTGCATTAACTGCTTTGGTAACAGCAATGAGAAAACTAATAGAAAATTGGTACCAAGAAGTGGGGCTTTTTTCTGTGATGAACTTGACATGTGGTTCCTTGGCCTTCAGAATTGGTTTGTGGGAGAAATGTGGAAGAGTTTAGAACTTTGGGCTAGAGAAGCCCTATAATGTTGTCAGCAGAGCTTAATGGCCCATTCTGGTTAGGGGCTGGAAGAGCATTATGCAAAGAGAAATGCAGAAAGCAGAGACTCAGCTCAAAATGTTTCAGAGAGGAACAAGAACAGAGCTTGGTCAGAGGCCATTCTTTCTGCATTCTGGCAAGAAATTTGGCTGCACTCTGGCCATATTCTGAGAATTTTCATGAATCTGAGTTAAACTGTCATGGACTAATTTGTTTGGTAAAGGAAATTTCAAGTCAGGATAGCATTCAGGCTATGTCATGATACCTGCTTACTGCTCTTATCCAGATATATAGTGAGGAGGAGCAAAAAACAGAGCAGAAAGATAAGAAAAATGTGTAATCCAGGGAAGAAAAGAATTTGAGTAAGTTTAAAGTTACAAACAGATACGTTTTAAATCAGCTTAATTATTAAGGAGGTTGTCATTGAAGGCAAATGAAGCACTCTGCGCTGGAACAACAGGGAAGTTCCCTGAAAGGAGAAAGGCTCCATCTTTTGAAAATGAAAATTCATTTCAAAGGATAGACCTAAATTTAGAAGGGCACAGAAGGGGGGATTGAATATAACTGCCTAAGCAGGTGTTTCCTCCAGGTCAGCATACAGAAGCTGAGGTAACTGTAGTCCAAGAGAGCCAGGCTACATTTTGACCTGGAAGATCTTAGCAGCATTACCCATGTGGTACAGATTTGTAGGCATGAAAGATGCAAAACTGAAGGGGTCTTGGATTCATGCATCATGGTTTCTGAGAGACACTAAGACCAGGTGTGGCAATGTCTGAGACCCGGCAATATGCCCTGAAAGGCCATTTTGTAAAGCTATGAAGATGAAACCTAAGTTGTAATAATGACCCCAGAATGCTGGGGATGCCAGGACCATAGGATGTTCACTAGGGAAAACTGCAGGTACAGAATGGAACGGACCCAAGAGATAGGCTATGCGTACTGTAGGCAACGGAACTGGAGAATCTGAGCTACTCAAGTCCTTTGGAGCCTAGACCATTCCAAGTGAGCCACAGCATTGCATGATTTAGTGTTTTCCCTGATAGCTTTCAGTCTTGTTTTGGTCCAATGTTCCTTGCAATGCCTCCATTCCTCTTTGCTAGAATGGGAATGTTTATTCTGTGTCATTGTACATTGGAAGTATGCAATTTGTTTCATGATGTTATAGAATCTTACAGATCCTGAGAATTCTTGAAGGCAAACTAAATGCATTTTGCATTGAGATTGTCCATGAGCCTTCAAGGATGAAGGGTGAAAGGTTAGGGCTTAAACTCATGTGTTCTTGTGTCAAGTTGATAAGAGTTGGACTTGTCATAGTTTATATTGATTATCAACATGACGGGATTTGGAATCACCTTGGAGACAAAACTCTGGGCATATCTGTGAGAGATATTTGTAGAGTTGGTTAATTGAAGTGGAAAAACCCACTATGAATGTGAGAGGAACCATTCTGTGGGCAAAGGTCTTATTGAAAAGAAGAAAGCTTGGGGCTGGAAAGATGGCTCAGCAGTTAAGAGCACTTCCTAATCTTCCAGATGATCAAGTTTGGTTCCCAGCACCCACATGGGATGGCTCACAACGACATGTAACTCCACCTCAAGGGGGATCTGACACCTCTGGCTTTCACAGCCACTACACTCATATGCACATACTCCCACACAGACATACACACATACACATTGTTGAAAATAAAATCTTTTTTAAGATAATAAAAGGAAGAAAGAAAAGGAGAAAGTCAGCTGAACAGAAGCAGTCATTTCCCTGCTTCCTGAGTGCAGATGCAATGTGACCAAGTTGCCTCAAGCTCCTGCCACCATGACTTCCCCTCCATGATGGACTGCACGGAACTATAAGCCAAAATAAACTTTTCTTTCTTTAATCTGATTTTGTCATAGAAATGAGAAAAATAACTATTACAAGGGGGAAGCTGGGCAAAGTTTTCATGAGACCTCTCTGCCTTATTACTGCAACTCCCTGTGAATCTACAATCATCTGAAAATAAAAACAAACGAATCCCCAGAGTTGAAAGACTGTTCCAGATTAAGAAATGTGGAGCGCCATGAGAGCTGGGTGCACCAGGGAGCCCTAGACTGACTCCTTTTGTTATAAAGAACATTTCTGGGACCATTAGCAAAATTTGAAATGCGCTTCTGCGTGAAGACTATATAGAGGTTGTTAGTCCTGTCTATGCAGTACTTTCTGTAAGTTAAAAATTGTTCCTAAACAGAAAGTTCATAAATCCAGTGATTTATCAATTAAGGTTTAGGCTAGAAGCAGAAACCATTTTCTGTAATGAGCCAATTTTGATCTTGATATTTGATCTTACAAACCACAGGGCTTGAGGGTATCCCCAAAGAGAAGCATAAAGGACTTGGACACACTTGGGTACTGACCCAAGCTTGCTACATCTGCCCTAGACAGTGTTCCTAGCCCCAACTCCAACTGACCCCAGGGTAGAAGAGGAACTGGAAATAGCTGATATCCGCCAGCTCTCAGCTCTTCTGTTTTACCACAGAAAGCAGCCACAGAAAATCTCTAAACAAATATGAGTGGTCACGTTTGGCCTAGAATGAATAGATACTACGGTGTGTCAGCTCCTGGCTTTGAATAAGAGTATGCATCATGTGTATTAGTTACTTTTCCATCATAGTGACAAAATTCCCAAAAGAAGCAACTTAAAGAAGAGAAGATTTACTCTGGTTCATAGCTTCAGAAGTTTCCAATCTATCATGGATGGAAAAACCAGCTCTATTCATGGCAGCAGGGGTGTGTGGGAGACTGGTCACATCACAACACAACAGACCAGGAAGCAGAAAGAGTGATAGCCACCAGGAGCCAGATATATCCTTCCAATGCTCATCCCTAATGACCCACTTCTGTCAGCAAGGCCCCACCTTCTCAAAATACCACAGCCTTCCAAAATAGTCTACCAGCTGGGAATAAGAATTCAAAATATGAACCTGTGGGAAACATTTCAAATTTAAACTGTAAGAGGATGTTCCTTTATTGCCCAATCAGTGTGTTCATAAAACACTTTAAGAATCTGAACAGCCTCTCTTCCTTCTCAGGTCCAGAAATCTCTCTTCATGTTTTTATCAAATCTGCCATTTCTGGCTAATTTTATGTCCCACCTGGGTATCAAGGCTATTATTTATTCTCAATGCTTTGTTTCTTTGAAACATATTTGCATGAAAACAGCAGAGTTTCTCACTTCTGTGGTCCCCTAGAACATGCTGCTGTATTTAATGCTGTTGACATCATCCCATATGATGCTGCACTGTTCACATGCTGCCCTGAGCATCAGCTTCCAATAACTCTCAAAGCTGTTACAAGTGCTTCACTGAGGATGATCATAAATGCAAATCTGCCCCGAGTATACAAGAAAATGTAAATGTTAGCTCATTTTGGGTCATGTTAGACTTAAAATTGGAATTTTATAGCATAAATGGAAACCCGCATTTCAAAACTAAATCTCCTCTTGAACTTTGGAGCCATAATTACTGAGTTCCTGGTATGTGATTTCCTGCTCTTTTGGGGTATTTCCTGTACACCTGCTTTCTGATATTGCCACCTGGGTGGGAAGCAGGCAAGGGGCCATTGTCTGGGTAAGAAAAGAGTTTTTCTTCACAGCAGGAGTGCCCATCACTCATTAGACGTGTCTTAAAACCAAATGGCAGAGCTCAGTGTCAGCATATTAGATGAAACAAGAGAAGAGCACCAGAGAGGCCACCAGAGGAGCAAAGTGCAGGTCCTAGCAGCTCCTCTCTCCCCTCCTGCCTCATACATGGCACAGAGGGTATCAGAGTCTACCTTGGATATCAGCATCAGTATAAAAGACACTTGCCATTATGCCTATAGTGTTTGGATGCTGTAGTCTGGAGGCAGCACCACACACAGAATGCGTTTGAACTGGAGTCTCCATAAGACTTAACCCAAAGAGTTGGAGATGATGAATCACAGGCAAACTAGAACCCCAGACTGTGTCTGACATACATGGCAGACACCTGAAGACCCAATGGTCAACACCACTGTTCCTGTGACTTAGTCTCAGCAAACATACTGGCCAGTGGGAGATAGGCATTCATGGAACACCCTCTCTAGCACCAGAAAAGCTCTATAGGAGTGAGAGTCTACTCCCATCTTGGATATGTGAACAGGGTTAGATCATGCCCCAAAAAGGAGATAAAGTATTAGGTCCATTTGGGTGTTTGTATTCTCATCCAGGCTCATAGTACCCTGTGTATACTGTACTACCATACCCAGAAAAGATGAAGTTTTCCCAGTTTATACATCTGCCTTTGCCCTATCCCAAGGAAACTATCACAAAATACAGGGTAAATTGAATCATAACAGACAATACCATGAAGGGCAAGGGTTGAGATTATTAATTTCTGCCCAGAAAAAAATGAGATTATCTGAGTGAATATAAAGTGAGCCCTCAAGTAAGGATGATGTGAACAGCTGGATACGGTCAGCAGAGGACGACCTGCGTGGTTGCAGGACTGGCAAAGGCTTCTCTTTGAGAAAAGGAAATGTAGACAGTGAGACTGAATGATCAGTCAGGTGGTAAGGGTGTCTGAGTCCTAGAAACTCCTAGAAAGGACTAGATTATGAAAATGGCTGAGAAACAGTGAAGGGATAAAATAACATGAGGACAAAAAGGTCATCACAGAAAAGTAGATGGAAAATGAGATGAAGAAAACATAATCCGAGAAACATATCTTTAAGTGACTTTGTTATTGTGCAAACATCATAGAGGGTACTCATTCATATGGTACAGCCTACTATACATTTAGGATATATGTTGTGTATAGTATATGTACATATATACATGTGTTTATATACATGTATGTGTAAATATACATGTGCACATTTATGCATAGGTGTATATGAGTATCTCATATTTTATTAATTATGACCCTAGGAAAAATAGAATAGAGACATGATGAACAAAATAATATGTGATTAAGTATAGTATAAGAGATAATGATATAATCAAGAAATGCAATAAGGGGCCAGTGAGATGGCACGGTGGGGAAAAGCATTTGTCTCCCAGGCTGACAACCTGAGTTTCATTCCCAGGACCCACATTGTGGTAGACGAGAACTGACCCCTATAAGTTGTCCTCTGACCTCTATGTGTGCTCTGTGGTATGCCTGTGTATACATGCATATGTGTGTTTATGCACACACACATATACACTTACACAGTACATCATACAGAAAATAAATGAAATGTAATAATTTTTTGAAAAATAAAAAGAGATGCATTAATATGCAGTATTTGAGGATGATGCCAGTGTACAGAGCACACTGTTTTACAGTAAGAACTTTTTAAATAAGGAGTACACTTTAAAATAACAATAAAAAGTACAGTATGGCAAACATATAAACAGTAATGCATTCACTTGTTACCACTATCAAATATTATGCACTATACACCATTGTAGGTACTACACATATATACAATTGGCAATAGCAGGTTTGTTACTCCAGGGTTACCACAAACTCAAGAGTAATGTTTTGCTGTATGATGTTATGACAACTGTGATGTCACTAGGCTCCATTATGACAAGGCCTCTCTTGTATATATGGATCATATGTGTATCATTGAGAGAAACACCACTGTGTAACACACCATTGTAACAGCTTCCAAGTGCTACTTTAGAAGCAATGAAACCCCAGCCTTCTCAGCCTCTTACAGACACACATCACTAACACTGCAGGATGGAAGTGACCCCTCCAAAGGACTGAACAGCTCAGAGAGCAGGATGTAGAAATTAGAATACAATTAGTGTTTCCACTGAGGACATACTAGATGTAAGGAGTAGAGGGAAACTTTGCATGAATCTTTTGTTGCCTCTAGTCCATGATGTCTAAGTTAGTTTTCTAACACTGCAATGAAAACACTGACCAAATCAACATGGGAAGGAAAGGGTTTATTTGAAGCCAAGGCACGAGCTCGGGGCAAGAACCTACAGGCAGGAGCTGAAGCATAGACCATGAAGAGTAGCTGCTTATTAACTTGCTCCTCTGGCCCATGCTCAGCCTGCTTTCTTATACAACGCAGGACCACCTGCCCAGGGGTGGCACTGCCCATGCCCATAGAAATGGCCATGGGCAAATCCAATGGAGGAAATTCTTCAGTTGAGCTTCCCTCCACCCAAGTGTGTCAAGTTGAGAACTGAAGCTGTCCAGCACACATGTTTTGGTGTCTTATAAAAAGCTCGACAGCCTGGGAAGAGGCCCTGTAAGGGCCAGGTAATTCTTAGAGAAAACTAAAGTCTTAGTTTCTGTAAGTGTATGTCTTACATACATTCAGTCCGTAGCTTCACCACCTCCTTATATAATTCATACACTGCAGTAGTTACGTTTCTCATCACTGTGGCAAGAAGCTACATAGGGGAGGAAGGATTTATTTTGGCTCATGGCTTTAGAAATTTCAGTCTAACATAGCAGAGACGCTGTGGCAGAGTATCTCAGTTCATGGCAATAGTCCACATCACTAATGTGTTTGGGTTAAATAAATGGACTCACTACCAGTTGTATATAACATGTATGAAGTGGCTCAGCTCACGTGGCAGAGGACAGCTCACAATGTGGTAGCCCAGGAAGAAGGGACCACTGACTGGATCCAGGGATGGATAAAAACCATCAAAGGCTCACCGTCACTGATCTATTTCCACCAGCCAGACACCATCATTCTAAAGTCTCCTCAGCCTTCAAAGCAGCACCACAAGCTGGGACTAAGCATTCTAAGCACGAACCTGTGAGGAATATTTCAGAATCAGGCCAAAATGTTCAAGTCCCAAGTTGAAATCCTCTTCTGAGACTCATGGAAAAAAATCTTAGCTATGAGCTATGAAATAAAGAATAGAAAGTTACATTCTTCTAATAGACAACGGCACTGAGTAAACACTCATTCCAAGAAAAGAATAACAGGATAGCAAGGAAGACTGAACTGAAGCAAGACCCAAACCTGACAGGGCAAACACTAAATCCTACAGCTCCATGTCCAGTATCCAGACACCTGGGTGATCTGACGTGAGTTTCAACAGCCTTGGCAATCCCAGGTGGTATGGTCCTACTACTTGTGTCACATGTGACTTCTCTCCTAGGCTAGCTCCCCTTGGTCCCTGCCCCTGCAATCTTTCTCCACAGATGTTCCATGTTCCTGACATCTCTAGCTCCCTGGCTCTTCATTGCAACTGAGGCTTTACCTTCACATAGTTCACTTGGGATTCTGACCTGTGTGAATCTGATCCTGGTACACACTGCCTGACCTTACAGACTTTTCTTTGGAATCTTGGCACAAGCTTCCAATGACTAACTCTTGTATCCTGTAGCCCACAAAACCAGCACTAAGCAGCATTTTCTTAAGTACACACTTTTCCAAGAAAAGTCTTTCAAATAAATTTCATTTTTATATCCTGAAGTTTTCAATGAGAAGGGTCTCTCCCTCAAAACACCTTTCCTATTATCCCGGTGCAAAGTTCACAGCTTGTCTTTAATAGCACTAATACCTTTAGCAATTATAGATGGTTTGTCTGCATTTACTTTTTACAGTTTTATAAATACTCATTCCCCAAAACTCTACATTTTCACATACTTCTGCTCTACTTTTTGTTTCTGATTCTCACTATAAACCTGGGTAAAAGCAAAAACCAGTAGCTGTACCACAATCTGAATGCTCTCCTGTCTTGAAATTTTCTCTGCCAAATAAATTATTCTACTACTTTTGAACTTGCCCTCACTCAAATTTTCAGGACATGAGCCAATTCTTAGCCAGAATGTAGCATGAACATTGTTCAGTTCAGATCCCAATAGAGTCCTGCTTTACCCCAATCTGAAACCCCATAAAGACAGTCTTTACTGTCTGCATGCTATTGGCATTCTGTTCTTTGAAAATCCCAGTTAAATTACCAATTAAGGAACTCATAGCATTCAAAGACTTCTCTAATCCACATCTCCAAACTCTTCCACATTCCTCCTACAAACCAGTTTCAGAGGCTTAACAACCATATGGTTGGGTTTAATCACAGCAAAGACCCCACTTCTCTGGTAGTAATCTTCTGTATTAGTTACTTTTCCCACTGTCATGACAAAATGCCTAACAGAACAACTTAAAGGAAGAAGGATTCATTTTAACTCATGTTTTCATAAGTTTCAGTTCATCCTAACAGGAAAGCTACAGCAGCATGGCTTGGTCCACGGCAGTGGAGATGTGTGGCAGAAGTTAGCTCACTTGAACAGCATCCCAGCAAGCAGAGAACACTGGCCACAACCAGGAATAGATAAAACCTTTGAAGGTCCACCTGCACAATCTATTTCCACTAGCCAGGTCTCACCCCCTAAAAGTCTCAAAATCTTCAAAATAGCACCATAACCTGGGGACCAAGCATTCAAAATGAGCCAAAGGCTATGTGTGGTGGTAAATGCCTTTAATCTCAGCACTCAAGAGGCAGAGACAGGCAGATCACTATGAGTTTGAGGTCAGCCTGGTCTATGTAGCAAGCTCCAGGTCAGCCAGGGCTACACGGTGAGACCCTGTCTAATAAACAAAAGAAAACATGCATGTGAGCAACATTTCAAATTCAAATAATAATACACACCAAGTCAATATGTCCCTGCCAGTGTCATGCCTTGGCCTGTCATCAAGAGTCCACAAATAACTCTGGCCTAGGCTTTCTTCTGACCCTGCATGTGTCACCTGGCCAAAGCCTGTACAACCTCTGTGGAATTATGTGGCATGTAGTGTTCCCTACCACCCACCAGGACTTGGAAGTGCCCTAAATTCCTTCCTTCTAAGCCTACCTCTCCTTCCTTCTATGGCCACTCCAACTTTGCCATATCATATCCAACAATTAAACTCCCAGAACAAGCATCATTCTATTTCCTTACCATGAGTACCTGATGGCATGTTCAGTGAATCTTTAAGGTGTTTAGGCTGACTCAATGTAAATGTGGTAGCTTCTGTCATTAACATAAAAAAGGAGTACTGAAGTTGAAGGTCAACACCAGGGCTGATGGGAGCTGCTGAATTTATGTGCTGCGGGCAGGTGCTACCTCTCTTGACAGAAAAACAGTGGAGAAGGATGCAGGTCTGTGACGGGTCTGGACCTAAGTTCTTTGGAGTGTGAGACCTTGTTCTCCGCTTTTCAAGCTGCTGCCCTCAAGCCTCCTTAAGCCTCGGGTTCATCACAGGCAAAATTGAGCTAATGATAGCATCTATACCAACAAGGACCTAAGCATTAACTGTAGCTATCTGCAAAGTACTCAGCATAGCACCTTGTAAGCACTTAATAAGTGGTAGCTATCATAACACTTTGAGCTTCACTTGCCTTACAGATGAAAATGGACCAATGGAGACAACAGCAGAGGGAGAATAAGTGCTAATTGTAGTCATCAGCAGAGCACTCAGCATAGTACCTTGTAGCCACTCAGCATAGCACCATGTAATCATTCAGTAAGCATGCCTGCCATAAGCAAAGATCGTATTAGTGTTGACAAAAGCAGACATTTCCCCGCACTGTTCAGAGTGCTGCATGTGGACCTCCCAGCCAGTAATACTCATGTGTTAGTGAGTGGGTGGAAAAGCTCACTTTCCAGGGCCCCTGTTCATGGATTTAGCTCAAGGAATTCCCATTTAAGTTCTAACAACTCTGAGCCCTTCCAACCCAACCAAAACTGTGTGGAGCATCGCCCTTCCCAGGCAAAGTAACTGGGGCTGAAACTCCACTCTGCATCTTCTCCATTGGATTTGATTCCATAGATTGGTTGCCCTAAAAGGTTGAAATTACAGTGTTCATATTGCGATAAAAGTCCTTGCCTTGGTGCTCCTGTTATTTGTTAAAATGCGTAATAGCTCTCTGTAAGAACCTGGCATTACAGATAGAGGGAACGTCCCTGGACCCAGCAGCCAGCAGTAATTGAAGTGTCTCTGAGCCAGGAGAGGAGGCTGGGGCAGCTGTGCACAGAGAGTAGGACTCTAGAAATGGGCTGGGAGGACCTGGTACATTGGGGTAAACTTCCTACCTGAGGAATGCAAACAGGGCCCATCAGGCCTCAGAACAACTAGGAGGTTGCAGGCTGCGCAGCTGCAGGCATGTGACCAGGATGTCACTCAGGCTAATTTGTCCCCAGAGTATCCTATCCTCTAGCTCCTTCAGAATGGGTCCACCTGGTTTTCTATGTCCTCAGCCAACTGCCTCTTTTGCAATGTGGCCTGATAAACTAAACTCCCATTCACATAGCCAAAATTGTTAACATGCCTTTTGACCTAAAACTTCTGAATTCAGTAATGCCCACACTAAAAGGAGTGACTTTTTAATGGTGAAATTTCAACCAAGAAGCTCAAGACTTCAGAAGAGATTTAGGGGCAGATAGCCATCAAGAACAACTCAGATTACACTGGGAGAGACTGCTGTACCCCAATGTATTCACCTAGCTCTGCTCCCCACAGGGCTGGTACAGCAGGGAACTATCAAGACTACTTGGAAAGAGGGAGAATGATTCTATTTTAGAGTGCATTGCAAGATTCTCCTTCACCCTCAACCCATATCAAAACTGCAAAGTTACCAGAACACCAAGGGGCTAAAAGAGACCTTTTCAGATGAATAACTGAAATTGAGCATGCAGCTTATCCATGATCAAGCTGTGCACAAACTGGTCTCCTGTATAAAAGCCAGGAACTCCCCATTCCACTCCAATCTGGGACCCCAGTTATGTAAAGACACTGAGCAATGCTTTGCTTCCCCAAGCTCCTCCTTGAGACTCATTTAGCAGAAAAACAAATAGCCAACATTTCCTTTATCTACTCTCCCTATTAACCACCAATGGCTTAAGTGGTTAGGGTAAGCACAAAGAAAGACTTCCAAAAGATTTCTGGCCACAAAGGCAGCTTTCAAAGATGGCACTCAAAGCTCTTCTTTTTCAGTAACTGGGTGAGAAAACTTGGTCCACATAAAGTAAAGAACCTTAATGTTACAACCCAGCTTTGAAGAGGATCTGCCTCTGTTGAGTTCAAAGAGAATAAAAAAGTAGGTCAGTTGCCCAGGATTTTTAAAGAAGAAAAAGGAAAAGAAAAAAAAAAAAAGCCACATATTTCTAGTGAAGTCACCATTGTCTTGGTTCCTAACTCGATGAAATAAATAAACTAGTAGGTTTTGAATTTATATCAAAGGCAGAAGCCTGAATGCCCAAGAAACACTAGTTAATTTAAGTCCTGCTGTTGTAGCTCACTCCCTGTTTCCCTCAGGCTCCCTGTGGGAACATTCCGAGCCTAAGGAACAAGAAGAAGGTTCATTTCCAGCATGCTGGGGTCAGCCTCCACCATCCCTCAGAGCCTGTTCAGTGTGTGGTGACTCACACAAGCTGCTGCCAAGGGCTTCTCTTCGTTTACTCACCTGTTCATTCATTCATCAAATGCTCACATTCCTACTCTGTGGGCCAGTTTCTCTATCCTGAGACTTAGAGAAAAGCACATCCCTGTCAACAGTGGCCACTTGCTTGCTGAAGGGCTGCTGTCCTCATGGTGTCTCACTTTGCTCTCATGTTGCAATGAGCCTATAAGCAAGGCATTCTTTTCCCAAGTTTACCAAGGATCAGAGCATAATTAAAGAACTGAGAGCCAAAGTCCCTCCTGCTGCACAAGTTCTCTCTGTGTGATTCCGGGTCTGTTTCTGGAGTTACCTAGCTGATGGCCTTCACCTCTAGCGGTATGTGATACCACTACCATGTCCCTTTATCTCTTCTCCTCCAGGAGAATTTACCTGTGAGTCTCTCTGACTAGATTATGAGTTCCTTGGAGGGAAGTGACAACAGCTTTCTCATTCATATTTTTTGTTAATTAATTAATTAATATTCTATGTGTATGAGTGTTATGCATGCATGTAAGTATACCCACGTTATACAGTGCTCACAGAAGACTGGAACTGGAGTTACAGTGGTTGTTAGCCACATGGTGGCTAACAACCACTGGGATTCAAACCTGAATCTTCAAGAACAGCCAGTGTTCTTGATTGCTGAGCCACCTCTCCCTCTCCAGCCCCTTATTTTTATTTAAGTGTGTGTGTGTGTGTGTGTGTGTGTGTGTGTGTGTGTACATAACTGTGAGTGCCTGTGGAAATCAGAGGCCTTGTATCTCCCAGAGCTGGATTTATAAGCCGTTGTGATCCACTAGACATGGGTGCTGGGAACCCACTCAGGTCTTCTGCAGTATGTGTTCTTAACCACTGAACCCCCTCTCCAGGCCCCTTTACTTGTTTTTTTGAATGAAATTATCTTTCTTTAAAAAATGCGATGTGGGGCCATCTAAGAATGGGGAGGATGAGAAAGTGCTTTGCTGCCCCCACACTCTTCCCTGTCCTTCCAGGATCAGGTTCGATAAGACGGTGGGTATACAGCTATTCCTCATCATTCAACAGCACTGCCAGAAGTACTTGACCATGATGTAGCTTCCTCCTCACTAGAATGTTTCTGTGATTCCTTGAGATCTTGTATCACAAGAGGCTCCAGCAGAAGCCAGTGTGGCTCCAGGTAGAAGGCAGTGCAGGGCCTATGATAGGAAAATCAAGCAGCAATAGAAGCCATCAGAAACTGACAATTATAGGAAGCCAGGACTGCCATGGAGCATGAGGGTGCATAGGGGAAAGACCGGCATCACCTGAACCAGGTGGCTCCTGAGCCGTGGCAAAGCAGCCCTCTCACAAGAGCTGGGTGTGGGAATGCGAGCACAGGCAGACCAGCAGGCAAGGAAGATTAGAACTGGCTGAGCCCCAATCCCACAGAAGTCAGCCAGGCAGGGAGCAGAAGAATCCAGGTGACTCTACACAGGAGAGTCTCTAGGACAGAGACACAGGGAAGGGGTGGCAAGTAGTATTTAACCAAAATGGTGCCCTTACTTTTTAAGGCCCTGAGACACACACAAATGATAGGCCAGATCAGCCTTCCAGAAGGAAAAAAAAAAAAGGCAGGGTTCTCAGCATTTAGCCCCAGCTTGGGCTGTCACCTGGAGCTTCAGAAACCAAGGATTCACCCCCAAGTTACCACTGCCCTAATGAATAGAGCTGAGATTTACAAGAGCAATGACGGTTCCCATCTGAAATGACTCAAATCAATGATTCTTTATTGAATAACTATTATGTGACAGACTCACACAGATAAATGAAATGCTCTGTGGCCCAGGACCTCTGAGCTCTTGGTTTTGTTGGAGAAATCAGTACCTGTGTTGAGAAGATAAATAATAACACAAGTACTGTGTCTGGGACCCAGTTAGGCAGTTCCCTGTAGCAGAAAAAGTAATGGACTTGGGTCAAGTCATCTGTTAGAGTGTAAATAAATTTCCCATGTGTTAAAGGGTTGGTCCTCAGCTTGGTGCTTTTAGAAAGAAGTAGAAATTGATAAATGGCAGGACCTAGAGGGGGTTTTAAGTCATTGCCCTTGCAGGAGATTATGTGACTCCATCTCTTCCTATTCACTTCCTGGCCACCAGGAAGTGAGCAGCTTACTACACCATACATTCCTATCACAATGTGCTGCCTTGCCATAGGCACAAAAGTAACAAGATCAAATGACCATGGGCTGAAACCTCCACAACTGTGAATCAAAATGAATCTTTCCTTTTTTTAAGCTGATGATTTCAAGCATGTTGTTGTAGTAACAGAAAGCTAATGCATCACTGAAAATCTATTGCTGGTTTTTCTGTTTTCCAAATGCATAACCTGACAATAAATTCCTCCTCAGTACCCCAAACCCCTTTAGAAGAGGAGGTATGCTCCATTGATAACAGCTGGGCCTCCTGCTTCTGTGAGCCTCTGGAGGGCAGAAAACATGAGAGTTTCTGAGTTTTATAAAGCAACATGGTCTGCTGTGGTCAGAGATGCCCCACTGAGGGAGTGTGTATTGATCTGAGCCCTGAAGAACAGGTGTTATGGGGGAAACCCAAGGTCGGAGGAAGGATGCTCCAGGGAGAGGGCAGGGGGACTGGTATAAGCACAGTCATGAGGGCTGGATGTGTACAGTCCATGAGGTAGAGCAGCAGACCATGGCTCTAAGACAGGCACAAAAGAAAACTGCAAACAGGAGCCTCTAGAGTGACTGGCAGAGGGGAGGTGGGCGTCACGAGCAGAAAATGCTGTGCATCTGTCAAATTAAGAACTTTCCCACCAATGAAACACAAAACTTCCTTTCTCTCACTTAGCAAAACTGGAAAAGTGAGACCTGAGAAATCAAATAAGAGCCAACTCCGGGTAGTTCACTATGAAATCAAGTGCCCTCGAGTTGTGTTTCTAAAACACAAATCAGGTTAAGTTACTCTCTTGCTTATTAGACTTCCCTGGTCCCCTCTGCCTGCAGGAGCAAGTCCAAACCCCTTAGTGTGACATGCAATCCCATTCAGTGTCTCATGGTGAGGCTGCTCAGAGCTACACTGATCAAGTTTCTGACTGGCTACATTCACTGTTCGCCAGATGAGCTGTTCTAAGCACCTTTGTCCATTCATTCAAATACTTCCAGAGCATTTTTTGATCATGGGCTACAGACCATGTCTTGAATAGGAAATGTCCCCCACAGGTGAATACTTGTTGAATACTTGACCTCAAGTTGGTGATGCTATTTTGAGAGGTGGTAAAACTTTGGAGGTGTGGTTGATTTCTCTGAGTCTCTCTTCCATTTAATTAAGTGAGAGAAAATAAAGCTGGGGCTTCAGAGATGGGTAAGTTTGTAATTTGACAGGTACATACCATCTTCTACCTGTCACTCTCGTCCCCACTCTGCCCAGCCCCTCTAGCTAAAGGAAATAGAGACATGCCTTTGAAAATAATAGCTGGTCCTCAGTCTTCTCCATTCCCTCTGCTTCCTGTCTGCTATGAACTGAAGGATCTCTTTGCCACAGGCTGCCACCACCATGATGTTCTGTCCAAGTGCATGGCACCATGCAACCAGGGACAAACCCTCTGAAGCCATGAGCCAAATAAGTAAAGGAATTCCTCCTTTAAGAAGGAAGATGAGGGGGGCTGGAGAGATGGCTCAGTGGTTAAGAACACTGGCTGTTCTTGCAAAAGACCAGGGTTCGAATCCCAGCACCCACGTCACAGCTAACAATTATCTGTAACTCCAGTCCCAGGGGATCCAACAGCCTCTTCTGTCCTCCACAGGCATTGTACGACATGGGTGCACTTACCTATATGCAGAAAATACATGCATACACATAAAATAAAAATAAAAAATATTTTTTTTAAAAAAGAAGGGAGATGAGGAGTTGGGTAGATGGTTCATTTGGTGAAGTGCTTGCTGTCCAAGCATGAAGATCTGAGTTTGGCTCCCCTCACCCACGTAGCAGGCCAGACATTGTTGGTATGCACCTGTGATCCTAGCTTGGGGGAGGTAAAGACAAGAAGATACCTAGATCTTATTAGCTAGCTAGTCTTGCCCAATCCCTGAGCTTCAGGTTTAGCAAGAGACTGTCTCAAAAACTAAGGTGGAGAGGTCTAGTAAGATGGTTCAGTGGTTAAAGGCACTTGCAGCCAAGCCTGTGGCTCGATCACAGGACTTACATGATAGAAAGAGAGTCCCATGCATTGTCCTCTGACTTCCATATAAGTTCTGTGACACATATACATGCACACACATAAACATCAATAGATCAATCAATATAATAATTTTAAAAATAAGATGAATAACAATAGAGAAAGATTCCTGACATCAACCTTTGGCTTCTACACACACACATGCACATGTGCACCCACACCCACATACACATGTGCACCCACACGTCCCCACATGTGCACTCACACCTACACACATGTGCACAAACCCAGAAACACGTCCATGTGCACACAAAAAAAGGAGTAGAAGGAAGAGCATCACACAGCTGCTACCTCAAGTGTCTTGATCACAGCAATACAAACATAACCCGTCCACCCTGACTACTAAGGTGATCAGTGTGGACATCACTTCTGCTTTCAGGTCTGGAGAAAGTGTCTTTGTTTTGTGCTGACATAACAAAATATCAGAGATTGAGTGGTTTTAAAAGCTGGAAAGTTCGAGAGTATGGGGCTAGCATCTGGCCTGGGCCTTTCTGCTGCATCATAATGTGGCGGAAGGCATCACATGAAGAAAGAGCAAATATACCAGCTTTGATTTAGCTTCCTCTAAAGCCACTAATGTCATCATGGGAATCCCACCCTCATGACCTGTTCTGCCCCTATTGTCTCTCAAAGGCCCTACCTCCAAATACCATTAATATGTGAATTTAAGGATTATGTTTCCAACATATGAGCAAACCTTTGGGAGACACACTGAAACAGTGTAAAGGACCTGAGCAGGAAGGAAGACACTCAGCAGAAAGACCTGAGAGTCGAACAGTAATGACATCTAGGAAAAAGTGCAGCTACTGTGCAGAGATGAGACAGGGGCCTTGGCCCACTGTGGTCTGCTGGGAAGAACATATCTAAAAGCTTCAGGATTCCATCAGGCCAACAGCAGGGGGAGGATCTGGGCAAGTAAGGGGCGTGTTTCAGGCAGAAGAATAGCAGGTGAGTTCCCTCTTTGAGGCTGGATCTGGCTCAGCAAAGCCACCAGCCTTCCCTGGGAAAACCCTCAGAGAAGATTCAGCTGCAGGAGTCTTCTTGGTGAAGAGTGCTCATGCCCTTCTGAGGGCAGCCCAGCGCTGCTGAGGTTGGAAGCTTGGCAATGGTGTTTTCATATTTTCATTGGGTTGCTGAATGAAGAAAAACTGTCTTCCTTTTGGTATCTGCTCCCAATCCCCCTCTCCCTAAAGCAAGTAGTCTCTTTCCCTTTCCAGAGCCATGTCTCTTTATAGTCTCCCATAGCCCCATCTGGCCAGATGCTTACTCTTTTCTCTCGACTCCCCCCACCTAACACCAGACACAGGTATGTTCTACTAGCCTCTCCCCAGTAGATTATCAACTTTTCCCAGGCAACTAATGCATTCGTTTTTCATTTTATCTTTGTGCCCTTGACACAAAGCAAAGATCCTGGAACCCTGCAGATGGCCAATAAGGATCTATTAGTTAACCGATTAACTGAGCGAAATATTGAAATTGCAGGACTGGTCTCCAGATGGCCCCTGGCTAACGTAGCTCTCTACATTTTATTGTTGATAGCTCTTTAGAATAAATATAGAATGTTGTAGGGAATCTGAGATCCTATGGTAAGGGGGAATTGGCCAGAACCATCCAGGCTCTGTTCAGGTCTCCTTCAAATATACATCACACAGGACGTGCCTCAGCCCATTACCCCTGTAAGTTCTGTTTCCCTAGGGCATAAAGCCCAGAGTAGGTTACTTAGTGGAACCCCCTCAGCTGTAGTGCCAACAGAGTACACACAGACACAGATGAAACTTAACTTCTTTAAGCAACTGTCCTGGGGGGAGCAGTTCCTAATATATCTTGGATTCTGTTATCCTTGGCCATTCATCTATAATAAACTCACTTCATATAACTTGTAACTTATGGGTTGACCATGATAACCACTACATTACGAAAGCATCTCTAACTTCATGTAACTTATATGCAGGAGTATTCTGTCTCTCTGGACTCAAACAAGCTTGTAACCAGCACACAGTGGCTTTCGCTTCACGCAAATCTCTAAGGGATGCCTCCTGTGGCTGACCTCCTTTTGGTACTGTCCTCAAAGAAATGCAGAGGTGAAATAAACCAAATACAGATAGACAAACCACCTGATCTCACTTACACTTGGAATTTTAAAAACTCATTCTTAGAAGCAGAGAGTAGGATGTGTACAGGAATTTGAGGGTCCAGGGGATTTGAGAGATGTGACTTAAAGGGTACAAAATTTTATTCAGACAGAACAAATGAATTCATGAGATCTGTTATACAGCATGGGGACTAGAGTTAATAACAATGTGTCGTATGCTTGAAAATTTCTGTGAAAGTAGATTTTAAATGTTCTCATGAAAAAAAAATCAGTGAGTATCTGATGCAATAAAGATTAATTTAGCCATCCCTCAATGTATGCACATTGTAAAACTTCATGTGGTACACCATAAATATATACAATTTTTATTTGTTTAAAGAAATGAGGTAAATGACATTTTTTGCTCAGAGACTGAGAGAAATTCTTTCATCCTTGCTTGGCTAGATTCCCCATGCTAGCAAGAGCTTCCTGACCCAGTGAAAGAGCCTGGTTTCAGCAGGGATGTGGGCTCAGGCAGGGATACACCATGGCATGGACCAGTTGTTTTTATGCAACTCAAGCCCAAAGGAAAGAGAACTCTTAGTGTGTCAGATATTCGGTGGCAAATCCATTTAGCATAAAGGAGAGCTGAGAGCTGGGTGTCTAAGTGGCATGAGCAAGAAAAACAAAGCAAAGATTGCTTCAGTGTCTCCCCTGGAGCCCAGGTTCAAGGCCAGCCTTGTTTGACTTTGAGGTCCGTCCCACTCTGTGAGCTGGTCTGAAAGAACAAGGACATGAATATCACAGGTCCACCTACCCGGCACATAGGCAACACCCATTGCATTTACATTCCTGTGTGCACACAGTGTTTTCAAGTCCCGGGATGTGATGTTGATGAAAGACAGTTAATTCAATTTCTACGAAGAAATTGATTAATGGACTGGATTAAAAGAAGTCCCTTGTGTCCACAGCCTTTGTGAAGCATACCAATTCTGCGTTATCTAGCCTGATTTTCTTCTTCCCTCTTCGCTTGACACTTTGACAATACACGCTCGGGCATAGCAGGGAAAGGGAGGGAGGAGAGGGAAGATGAGAAGACACAGATTAGGTCTGGAGCACACCTCTCTATTTAATTAGTTCTATTAATATTTAAAAATAATAATAAAAGGGCCCACAGGGAGCATACTGATCATTGGATTGTTGTAAGGACTGACAGCTGTTCTGGAAGGATTCTGCCAGAGGCCCCCAAGGACCTAATGCTTCCTCCAGGTGAAGCCTTTCTTATTCACCCAGGGACCGAACAAGGGATCACAGCCACCTTGAGACACCACTTGTAAGACCCAGGATTGGGTTGTAGCTTTTCTGTCCTTGTAGCACACAGCCCTTCTTCAGGCTGTTCTTTCATTTATTTGGGTGTGGGTATGGGGGAGGGGTATCCATTTGTGTGCAGTTGTGCAAGCACAAGTGTGCACGTGGAGACAAGAGGAAAAATCTCAGGTGACATTCACCTTATTTTTTATGTCACGGTCTCTTTCACTGGAATCAGGGTCTCACCAATTAGGCTATGTTGACCGGCCAGAAAATTCCAGGGATCTACTTGTCTCTACGTCTCCAGAGATAGGATTACAAGGGTAGCCCTACAATACCTAGCTTTTTATGTTGATGCAGGGGTTCGAACTCAGGTTTTAAAGCTTGCATAACAAGCATTTTACTAATTTTACTAACTGAGCTATCGCCCAGCTCCACCCAGGCTGCCCTTTAGAGAGATCATGGTTCCACTGAAAAGGTCTCTACCCATCTTGAAAGACCAGAGAGCCCTATTTCTATATATCCCCACCAGGGCCAGCAGCAGCTCACCCCCCTGCTGGCAGGTTCCTTAGGTTTCATAACACCTGCTCCCTAACATGGCCCCACAGAGGCCCTTCTGTCAGTGTCGTACTGAAAGCTGCCTTCCCTTTTGGGCAAAGATTTATAAGACCTTTGCCCTTCTCACACGCCTCAGACATCTGCAATCAGCATAGAATCTATGTTCTGAATTGGGGGGAAAAATGGTCCAAAGAAATGACACAAGGCCATCCGTTACTATGTTGTACCCTATATATTCATTTGTTTGAGCCTGGTTTCATAACATTCCTGACAGCAAGGACGACCCCAGATCATACACATAACACACACAGTAATAGGGTGAGTTCCCAAGCTCCACCCTTCCCACATCTTATTAGAGATGAGATCTATCAAATGTCCCTGTTAAGAAGCCTGTCTTTTGTGGTTTCAGTTTAGAGCAACTTTTCCTGGCTTCCTAACCTTATTCTGTGTGCCTGATTCAAGTTCCTGCACTTTGGTAGCAAGAGGGGATTTGATGGAGCTCCCAGGCAGGCCTACGCTTGTGCTTCACTAAAACCACAGAAAATGGTGATGAATAATTTATTCAAATGAGCCTGGGAATGTTAGGCAACATTTCATTACAAAATAAATCAATTATGACTTTTTCAAAAAGAGAAAGAAATCCCAGTTCATGAAAAGCATTGCAAACACAGGCTGTTTTCCCTTTGTTAGGAAAAAAAATCGTGAAATCTCATTTAAATAAGAATCTGTTAGAAGGGCTAACTCTCTTTGGTGACTGCTTAATAGAATGCCCTCCTATGCAAACCACATCTGCCAGTTGTTTGTGCTACTCTTTTCAGTTAAAATTCTGTTTCTGTTGTTGGAAGGTTAACTTTGAACTCACAAGGCTATGTTGTTCACTAGGATATGGAGTTGGTTGCTCATAAATATGCATAAATTAGCATCATTTGTCTCATGTGGGTTTTCGGGGTGGATAGTAGCTCTGTAGATGCTAGAATGAACCGTCTTCTTCCAATACCAATAGCAGGAAACTGTCTTTCAAGAATCTGTTCACAAGCTAGTTCTGTTGGCTCATTCCTGTAGTCCCAGGTTCTCAGGAAGCTGAGGCCGGAGGATTGACTAAGGCCAGGAGTTTGGGACCAGCCTAAGCAACATAATGGGGAGTAGGAGAATCTCAGTAGGACTCCATCCCTTCAGCCTTTGACTAAGACATTCACATTGCAAGAGAGCAAACACGGAGAGAAAGAAGGAGATGGAATCGAGTTTACATGCTATTTCAATCAAAACGAGCACCACAAAAGCAAGAAATATTACTGCTGTTACAACTTTTTGAATATCTGTATTACTAGCTACAGAGAAAAAGTCATCAATAAAGAAATGTAGCCTTGTTGCTCTCCTGAGACTTCCTGCTCCCTGCAGAGCATAGTTGAACTATCCTGGGATCAGTGATCTCAAAGCCCACCCTTTTGGGCATTCTGCTGCCAACTAGAACCCTGAATCCCACCTGTTCTGGCCACACACACACAGTCCATATGCACCCAGTCCTTTGCATGCCTCTGCCTGCCTACCAACCTGATCTATTTCCAACCCTCAAATACAGCACATTTTTTTAACTTTTGCACAAGATTATCTCTGTTTCAGGAACTCCCTCTCACTCTACACAATCTCTATTGCATTGGAAATTTTCTGTTTGTCCATAAAGACCCAGATCACAGGTCACTTGTCTAGGAATCCTCCTCTGTGTTCTGATAACCCTGCTTGGTAGATGTCTCTGTCACACTATTTATCACTCAGCTGAACAAGTTCTAAAACTCTTATCTAAATTCCTTTCCTACAGCAGATTGAGGGTTTGGGGAGCTGGAGCTGCATTGTTCACTCTGAATAAGCACAGGGAGAGAGAGACAAGCTAGGGTTGCATTTCAGAGAGATGTGATAGGTGGGTAAATGGGTGAATGGGTAGGTGAGTGGTGAGTAGGTGGGTAGAAGGATAGACGGGTGGGTAGATGGAAGGGCGGGTAGATAGGAAAAATGGATGGATGGATGGATGGATGGATGGATGGATGGACAAGGAAAATGAAAATTGCAATGAATAGTTATGAAGGCTCTGCAGTCTTATGCCCAATGAGAAAAGACAACACTGGTCACCAACAAAGTCTATATCTAAATGCCTCTCCTTTCCCCAGAACCATAAACAGGCCTTTCTCTAGGCCTTTCTAACTGTGGACAGAGAATTTAAAGAACGATGCTCTGCCTTAGCAGCAAACTGGAGCAGGACATACAGGTACTAAACTACCACCTGAAAATCTCAGTCTATTCCTTCTAGCCTTAACTGGCTGTGACTTCACAGGAGGCACTGTGGGCCTGGACCACCACAGCTGTTATTGTAGACTCCACTATGGGGAAAGAAGCAAACATTTCTAGAATAAAGGACATTTTAAAAAATGAATTCTTAAGAGGGTCCATAGAGAAGCATAGGCCACTTTCTCTACAGAACTTCCCATAGAATTCAAAGGAGAGAGGAAAAGGGTGTGGTGAGCATCATACCATATACTTTAACACACACACCTCATAAGTGGTCCCCACAGTCCTTCTGCAAGGTAAGCAAAATTCTGCATCTCTCAGGGACCCAGAGTAGATTACCCCAGGTATATAGCTCTACAGTGGCGACACCAAAATTCAAATTTAGGACTGGATCCAAAGTGTGAGCGAAATTGTGTGTGTGTCTTGCCAAGAGCCTGGGGTTGCCAAGTGACAGACTATAAAGAGACCCCCTTATTAAGATATAATGGTACCCCCAAGGTTTAATTTCAGACAGCACAGCCTCCAGATTGGGAAAACAGGCAGGAAGAAGAGGCTCTGGTGGCTTTCTTTACAGTCTCCCCTTCCCCTCTGAGTTCTGGCATCTCTAGCCTGATGCTGCTGCCTCACTAGCCCCAGAGGACTGCTCTCCACTCTTAAAGCACTGTCTAAATATGTGTACCGACCCTACTCATGGCTCCAGTTAGAACAATGAGGCAGGAGACCTGTCAGGGAAGGTTTTACCAAATACTACAGAAGAGCTAAAAATTGGAGGAAGCATGTAGAAATCAGGATCCAACACTCAGGTTCCTAATCCTGCCAAAATGAGTCCCCTGCCTGACTTCTCAGTTCCTAAAAGGGACCTCGAGGGTTCACTCACAGCCAAGATCTACAGTCAAGGCCAGATTAGGGACCCCCATAGAGAAGAATAACCTGGAGCACCCTGACCCACGAAAGGCAGCATAAACATGACAAGCTCATTCTTCCACAAGGCTAGAACAGTACCTGACAAGGGTCTTCCAGACCACTCCCGTGATGCAATGAAGTAAAAACATGACATCATCACCACACCCTCCCTGGTCTTGTACTCCCTTATTTCTCTGTCACTTCTGTGCTCACAACCTTTTAGGCTGTCCCCCAGCACACTGGTAAGTGGTCTTTAATCAGATCCAACAGGATAAAAGAGCCAAATACAGAGGAAAAGGCATATGCCAAGGAATTAGCTCAGGTGGTTAAAGAGGCTGATGGTCCCAAGATCTGTAGCTGACAAAGTAGAAATTTCAGGAGAGCTGACGGTATGGCTCCAGTTTGAACGTGGAAAGTCCCTCCTAGGTTCATGTACTTGGACCCCTCAGTCACTGGCTGGTAGGGCCATTTTGGCAGGTCGTAATAGAGGTAGAGGCTCTCTGGTGGACTTTAGGTGCTAGGAGCCAGTCTTGAGGTTTGATAGTCCCACTGTACTTCCTGTCTGTTCTGACTTCCCCCCACCATACTTCCTGTCTGCTCTTACTTCCTAACTATGGACACATTTGACTGGCCACCACACATTCCTGCAGCCATGCCTTCTCCACTGTGATGAATTATATCCTCTCAACCTGTAAACCAAGCTAATCCTTTTTCTCTTAAGTGATTTTTTAAGGTATTTTGTCACATAAACAAGAAAACTAGCTAATACAATTCCCATCCCAAAGCCAGCAAGTTCACGTCCCAAGAGGACAGAGCCACAAAAGTATCACTTCAAGTCCAAAGCCAGGAAAAGATCCCTGTCCCAGCTCAAGGTCAGGCAGCATTTCACTCTAGCTCAGCCTCGGGGTCTCATCAAGGCTTCAGCAGAGTGGGTGAGGCCCAGCCACAGTGGGAAAAGAGGTTTGCTTCACCCAAGCCACCAAGCAACATCAATCTCATCCCCAAACAGAAACCTGTGCATGGACATACTCAGAACAATGCTTGACTGAAAATCCATGTTGACTCATAAAATTAACCAGCCTACCCTTCATCTTCGCACCCCACTTCTCCCAGCCTTCATAATCAGCCCTGCCCAAGCCACTCACTCCACTGCCCTTGGACTTTGTGTGTGTGTTTCCTTACCAGAACACACCCCTCTTTTCTCCTCCTTAAACTCCTACTCACTCAGTAAGAACTTATTATTGTGTGTCTTCTAGGTTCTGCAGTCTGTTTCCCCTGTGAGGTCCGAAGTAGTTCAGTTCAACTCAACAGATTTTAGGTTAAAATTGCCTTTATTGTTCACTGTCCACTGAGATACAAGCATAAGGTGTTCGCTTCTATAGTGCTGAGAGAGATTCATACAAAAGGACAGTTTCTGAACCATATTATAAAAGGCATCTAGCATAGCAGGAGAGGAGAGGAGATGGTGGCAGAGGTCTCTCTAGAAGTGGGAGCCAGGATGAGTAAAGAAGACAATGATACTTCATGTCTGGAAAGCATGAACCCAGAGGCAGGGGTATCATCTGTCTGCAGAAAGGAGCAGCCACTGGTGGAGCATGAAGGGCTGGGGGAAGACGCCCATAGCAGATGCGGGTCATAGAGACATTTATGAACCAGGGAAGGGAGGCTGGCCTTTATCCCAGCATGGATAACCACAAGGCCTCCTGTGTGGCTATTTTTAACGCATATCCCACTGATCTGCTCCAAGATCTGTCCATCAACATGGTTCCCTGGTGCTACCAGGGTTCTGAGAACAAGGAACGTGCTTTAGTCATCTGGCAGCCCTAACATCAGCATGGCGTCCGGCAGTAATGGCTTTTCGGGAGAGGTTTATATAATAGATGGAAGAAGGGAGGGAGGAAGCACGGAAGGAGGAAGCACGGACAGGAGCAGAGGAAGGAGGAAAAGCAGGGACGGAGGGAGAGAGGAGGGAGAGGAGAAGGGAAAGGGAAGGAAGGGAAGGAAGGATGAAAAGGAGGAAGAAATAATCATCTTGGTTTTAATTCCCATTCACAGTGGGGAGCCTGAAGCACAGATCATCCAATACCTTGCCCAGGCTTTCTCTTTGCTGCTGTCCTAACTCACTGCCCAGGGTCCCTTCCGTGAAGATCTATCACCCCTCTGCAGGGGACACAGGGGAGACTTGCAGCTACCACAGTCTCTCACTTACACCCCACCTGCCAGCTGCTTCCTTGTCATAGAGGCTGCAGCGTCCACTGCAGCCAAGCTATTTTAGGAAAGACAGGGCTGTGGGCTCTCTAGCTCTGCCTTTTCTTTAACAGTTACATAGCAAGGCCAAGAACACTCTAAAAAAATTAAGTGCTTTTCCAGAAATTTTCTAGGTTGGATATTTGGGTCCCCTTCCCAAAACTTGGATGGATTTGTGCAAAATTCACACCTGGGTTTTGTCCTGAGCAGGTAAGTTTCTCCTCTGTTAGCTGCTTATGATCTTTCCTGCTTTTCTTTCCTCTTGCTTCTCCTGCTGTCCTTGCTGAATGTCTACCTTTCCTCTCCCTGTTTCCCTCCATGCAAACAGTCTAGCTTTCTAAGGTCATCCTTTTAAATTCCCTGATTCAGCCCTAGCAGCACCTGACCCTCAAGGAGATGTCTGCTCCCAGCTTCTTCACCAGACCTGGGCTGTGCTCCGCCACTGCTCACTTGACGCACCTCTGCCATCCCACAACTGAGCTGGGCCAGGACCAAGAGGCACAGGTCATGAGCCAGGAGGTCAGTGGGAGGCTGTTTGTGCAGCATAGTTTCTAGTCTCCTACTGCACCTGATCTTGTCATTAACTCCTCTGGGAAGAGCCAGCTGATTGCTAAGCTCCCGTTGTGTTCACAAGTGTACATGTCAAGGATGCTCCCAACCAACATCTGCTCCAGCAGCCTGTGCAGGTGGGTGACTATTCTGCCACTTCCCAGCGGGAGAAGGATTTGGCCAGAGAATCTGCTTCTTTGCAGTCAGAATCTGCTGGCCCAGGGTCAGACAGACAGAGCCACTCCTCCCAGCCAGCATTCAAAACTCCTGCCCCATTATTATCATAATCCAGGACCCAGGGGAGGCAACCACAAGCGGAGCAGGTGGTGCAGCATCATGGGAATAAGAAGGACTTCAGCTCACACTGTCCTTTCCTTGCCCAGAGTGACCCTTCTAGAACACAAGATTTGAATGTCTAAAGTCCTGTGTCCTCTCTCTTACAGAGCTCTCAAAAGGAACAAATCCCTCATCTTGGTCCTCTTTTTCTAGGTCAGGGGTATTTCCTGTCTCTGCTCAGACTTAGGGACCCGATATGAACTTCTAGCTACCAAAAGAAAGCAAACAAGCTAAGGAAAAAGCATAACCATTCTGGGCTTTACTCTCAGGCCAGGTTAAAAGTCAGTAGTTTCACTGAACACATTGCTTTCTCCTGTGATAATACCTGGGCCTCATGTCTTTAGAGGGACAAACCACTTAGGTACACATGGCAGATGTGTAAGAGCAAGAGTTTGAGAGTGTCACAGTCGCAGTCAGTGTGGTTGAGTGCCGTGCTCTCCCCAACCACACATGGTGCCTGTTCCTAGTGGGTCATAGGAACACTGACACTGGAAGCCTTATCATTTGTGGTGGTGCCATGTTCTGCTTCAGCTGTCAAGATGCTTGCAGTGGTCTGCAGGCCTCCCCCTGCAGGAGCCATAGCCACAGAACACAGGGATGCTCAGGGATGCTCTTGGCTCTGCATAACTTTACCTGACCTTCATCCTGTCAGCCCCATTGCTGTTTCTCTTTACTCCTCTGCTCCTCTCTGTAAACACAGCTGGGTTGACCTGCCTGAGCCTCTAGGGGTAGAGCCCAGGCTAGGAAATGTGCCCTGATAGTTGTTTGTACAGAAGATGTGGGAATAGCCTGCTCAGGAATCACTCCTGATAGTGGTGTCTACAAGAACCCCTTCCTATTCACTCCGTTGCCTCCCCAGGCAATAGGAAAGAGGAAAGATGGGTTAGAGGGCAGCCCAGCCTGCCTCCTGCCTGCTGCCTTGTGTTCAGACACTCTCTCGGGACCTCCACTGCTGTTTATTTTCTTCTCTTCTCCAAACTTTTACGACATAGTAAATACTTCTAAGGCTAGGCAGTGCCTAAAAACACTCAAAGGGTGGATAACTGGGCCAGTTAACCCCCAGGGTGCTGCAAGCCTCCCTTGGCTCCCATCTGTCAAGCTTCCAAGCCCCAGGAAAATCAGTGGCAGGGAGGCTTCCACAATCAGCAGAGAAAACGTTTCCCCATCACAGTGAGGGACAGCAACATCCATCACACTGTCATTCCAAGCCCGTCAGTGGAAATGACTACGACTAATGCCCCGAGGCCAGAGAGTTTCCAGGCTTAGGGCTGCAGCCCAGACAGCCCAGGAAAATACACCAGGAGGAGGACAGTGGACAGCAAGGGCCCTCTTATCTACCCAGTCCAAACCCTGCTTTGGAAACCAACTTTCAGAAAGAGAATAGAAATAAATCTCTTCATTTGCTTGATTGTTGCTTATAGGCACATATAGTGCCTTGCAACTTTATTTTATGCATATCTATGACAGACATAGTTTTTAATATGCTGATTATGTTCTGAGCCTCTAGGATAAGGACTCTGTGTGTGTGTATGTGTGTGTGTGTGTGTGTGTGTGTGTGTGTGTATGCTGATTATGTTCTGAGCCTCTAGGATAAGGACTCTGTGTGTGTGTATGTGTGTGTGTGTGTGTGTGTGTGTGTGTGTGTAATTCAAAGTACAGATAATAGAGTTTCAGATGCAGCTCAGTTAGTGCAGTGTTTTCCTAACATGCACAAAGTCCTAGGTTTGATCTGAAGCACTCCCTAAACTGAATGTGATCATGGGCACTTATAATTCCAGGACTTAGAACATGGAGGCAGGAGGATAGTTCAAAGTCGTCCTCGGTATCATAATGAGTGCTAGGCTAGCCTGGAATATATGAGATCCTGTCAAAAAAAATAATGAACAGGGTTTATGGTATTTCTAAATTTACCTGGTGGCCAAACTAAACCATAGCTCATATCCTCTGACTTCTAATTCAAATCCACACAGTCTAGCTCCACCATTTTCTCACCAATGGGAGCAACACCAGCCCTCCAACTCAGTAGGTCACTCTGGCGACCATCTGAGTAGCAGTATATGACATAGCTTGAATACAGTTAGAGGGCCTGAAGACCCAAGGGCAAGAGAGGCCCAGCATGAAAAACCAAAGAGAAATGCAGAAAGCAAAAAAAGAAGGAAGAAGTTGGAGATCAGAGACAAATTCCTACTATTACTGAATTACGAATAATGGAGAGTGTAATCCCTCACAGAGGAGCTGCTTTCAAATCAGCAGGCAGGATTGATGGGTCATCATCACTGCATATCAACCACATGTTGGGCACAGAGGTGGTCATTTGTGGGAAGAACATGGGTGTATGGGGTATATTTTCTGGCATGGAAGGCTATTCTAAAGAGAAAAAATAGCTCTCTGGCAAAGCCCAGTAACTGTCCCCCATATATTAACCATCCTATTCTTTCTTAGAAATACAACTTTCAAATTTAGTCAAGTTCAAAGCTGTGTTTCTAAGCTTTGCCTGAAGCTGTGGTCAAAGGCAAAATGTCACTTTCTTGAGAATGTGCTTTAAGGGGCTGGAGAAATGGCTCAGCAGTTAAGAGTACTGGCTGCCCTTACAGAGAACCTGGGTTCAATTTTCAGAATGCACATAGTGGCTAACAATTGTCTGTAACTTCAGTTCCAAGGGATCCAACAACCTCATCTGGCCTCCATGGGCTTTGCATGACACGGATGCTCTTATATACATACAGGAAAAACACTAATATACAGAAAATAAAAATAAATAAATAAATAAATAAAAAATGTTTTTAAAAGGCTGTGCTTTAAGAGAAAGGAATAGGCCTTTTCTAAAAAATGAAACATTTTTGCGTTCCTTTGAGAATTTTATACGATGTATTTTGACCATATTCAGATCCTTCCCCATCTCTACCCCTACCTTACCATACTACCTGACTTCATGACCATTATTATTATTTTAAAAGACTTATTGACTTTAATTTCTGTTCCCCAAATACTCATGGGTGTGGGTCCATCTCTGGAACCTGGTCAACCTTCTTGGTATCACACTCTTAAAGAAAACTGACTCTTCCTCTTCCAGCAACTATCAATGGCCAATATTCTCTCAGCTCAGGTTGGGGTATCTTGGACCCCCTCCATGCTGAGATTTTGTTTGGCTTGAGCTTGCCCAGGTCTTGTGCATGCTGTCACAATTTCTGTGTGTTCATATGTACAACTCCTCTGCACTCTGGAAAACACCATTTCCTTGTAGTCCTCCACCACCCCTGGTTCTTACAGTCTTTCTAACCCTCTTTCACAATGACCCCTGAGCCTTTAGAGAAGAGGGTATGATTTCTCCTTGTTTGTTCTGCAACTCACATGTCTTCAGCAACAGGGTTTACCACCAAGCTCTGGTGGGTAATCAATACCAATATTATTTGAGGGCCTATGGGACCCCCTTGGTCAACAACTATAAAAGGAGGAGTCCATTGCTGGTATTTGGAGTTTTTATTTGCTATCCTGTGGTGTCTGGTAGAGACATTGTCCTTCCTTTATAGGGATAGGCATTTTTTAACTCTTCTTGCAGTTGGTTGGAATGTGGATGTTGTGATAGCTACTCTTGGTTATCAACTTGATGCACCAGGGAAGAGGGAACCTCAGCTGAGGAACTACCTCCATCAGACTGACCTGTGGGCTTGTCTGTGGGACATTTTCTTGATTGCTAATCAATGTAGGATAGCCTAGCCCACTCTGGGCTATACCATCCTTTGTGAAGTGGGCCTGAACTATGTAAGAAAAGTAGCTGTTCATGAACCTGGGAGCCAGCAAGCAGCATTCTCCCTTAGTCTCTGCTTCAGTTCCCACCTCCAGGTTTCAGTTCCTTCCTAGGCTTCACTCCATGGTGGACTGTAACCTGTAAACCAAATAAGCCTGTCCCTCCCTGTGGTGGTTTGAATGAAGATGTCCCCCATAGGCTCCAAGTGTTTGGACATTTTGTCCCCAGATGATGGCACAGTTTTGGGAGGTTTTAGAAGGTGTGGCTATCCTGGAGGAAGCACATCACTGGGGGTGGGCTCACAGAGTTCTTAAGCCTTGCCGGATCTCCAGTCGCTTTCCTGCTTCCTGTGCCTGCGTGATGATGTGAGAGCTTAGCTTCTGCTGCTCTCGCTCCAGCCACCTCCAGCCACCATGTCTCCCTGCCATGACAGACTGTAATTCCCCTGGAACTGTAGGCTCAAATAAATTCTTCCTTCTATAAACTGTTTTGGTCAGTTTCTATCACAGCAACAGAAAAGTGACTAATACACTCCCCCAAGTTGCTGTTAGTCATGATGTTTATCACAGCAACAGAAATAAAATTAAAACAGATATGAAGGCTGAACCTCTAGCAACTGCCTTACATCTGAAGTTGTCCTTGGAATAGGACCTATATACAAAAGAGCACAGAACAGAAAACACCTGTGCCCTGACATCTACAATCCCTGGACATACAACCTGCAGCTGTCTTACATGTAAGAAGATGCCTGCCTTGTGTATGATGCTCTTGGCTTAGAGTTTTCTGTTACACTCAATATTAACCTACTAGTAAAGCACCCAGTAGACAAGTCAGGCTCTCAGAAGAACTAATAATGTTCTAAGGAAGCACAAGGGAAAGGAACAAGATGACTGACTTTGCAGAGCCTCACAGAGAGGTGTAAATGAGTCTTTAAAGTGAAGTAGGAATTCCAGGCAGGGATGTCTTAGAGACAGAAAATACATAATTTACTCAAGGAATGGGGAATATGTGCTTACCATGCAGCTGTAATGACTGGATTTCAAGTAGTTCCTTAAAGGGGGAGAAGCCTTCTCAATATCCCTCTGTTCTCCCCAGCAGATATGCCTCAAAGGTATAACCTGGGTCTCCAGCCAGCATCCTACCAGTGTCTAAGTAATGACCCTCTCAGCCTTTCTGGTTTGCAGCTGCTCACACCAGCTGTTCCCACACATTCTCTCAACCCCAGGGTCAAGGGGCTGCCTAGGAGGAAGGGGATGGGAGGCTCCAGGGAGAGCACTCATGCACCTGCCAGACTCCTACCCAGGTTTAGGATATCACTTTTGAGCTTTTAGGTAACTCAGGGCTGTAAAGAGAACTGCTGCCGTCCAGACATGTGGGACCCTGAGTGGCCAAGACAGAAAACAAAGCCACTGTCCTTGCATTCCTACATTGGTTAGTCATCCATTGCTGCCTAACAAATTAGCCCAGCACTTAATAGATGAAAGCAACAATAGCTTGTTATTTCTTGTGATATATATTCTCTCTCTGCTTGATGAGATAGAAAAATAGGAGGTGCCAGGTGTGGTGGGACACACCTTTAATCCCAGCTCTTGGATGGCAGAGGCAGGCTGATCTCTGTGAGATTAAGGCCAGTTTGGTCTGCATAATAATGAGTTCCAGGCCAACTGGGGTTACAGGGAGACCCCGTCTTTAAAAAGAAAGAAAGAAAGAGAGAGAGAGAGAAAGAAAGAGAGAGAGAGAGAAAGAGAAAGAAAGAAAGAAAGAAAGAAAGAAAGAAAGAAAGAAAGAAAGAAAGAAAGAAAGAAAGAAAGAAAAGAAAGGAATCAAAGAAAGACTGTGGGTGTACATAGATATCAAGTTCAATAGTACAATCTAAGATTCCAGTGTCTAATCTAGATCTCCCTTGATAACCCCATGCTTCCTTTTTTTGTTTTGTTTTGTTTTGTTTTGTTTCTTGAGACAGGGTTTCCCTGTAGCCCCACCTGGCCTGTTATGTGCTATATAGATCAGGCTGGCCTCTATCTCACAAAAAGATCTGTCTGCCTCTGCCTCTGCCTCCCAAATGCTGAGATGAAAGGCTTGCGCCATCACACCCCTCTACACCCCCATGCCCAGCTATGCCTTCTTAAAGAAGAAAGGCCCTGTGGGAAAAGAAGGGGTTGCAAATGTCTCATTTGTCATGCAGCACTGAAGAATGTGTTCAAGAGTAATCTGAAACACAACCAACAGGGGAAGTAGGTTTGTCTTCCCCTATAAGAAGATGCCAAGCTAGCAATCCAAGGTCAGGGACTCAAAACTACTGTCAAGGACCAAGCTCCTTCTGTCTCTTCTATTTGCCATCTTTAACATGGGACTTTCATTCCCAACTTCACAGTTACAAAAGGGCTGCTGTCCCTTCAGGCATTGTTCCTATACTGAAAACAGGCAGAAGGGAGATAGGTTAAATATATAAGCCTCCTTAGGAGGATGGAGTTTTTGTGTTCAGAAACAGAGGTCTCTCCAGAATCTAACAACATCCAATTATCCAAAAGGATGTTGCATGGCTAGCAGGGTGACTAACAAATTAAGAAATGGAGGTCATTTTGCTTTCTAGAGGGCAGAAAGGCTAATGAGAAAGATGGAAGGTAGATCTTGAGTGATTCAACCAATACTATTTGTTGTGAATCTTCCATAAGACAACAAAGCAACCAATGAGAGAGAGGAGCACCCTTATCAACCTAGTCCTCCCCAGCCTGCTTCCTGATTCTCAGTCCTCCACCTGGGGCTGGCCAGGAGATGAATCATTTGGCCTGCTTTCAACACCAGTTGAGAGAGAGTGAGAGAGAGGAGAGAGAGAGCAAGAGAGACATCCACAGTCACAGAGACTCTGAGAAAGGCCTCTGGCATGTACATACTGATGTGCTCATGGATGCCCACACATTATGTATATGCCAGTAAATCATCATTATGTTGGGAGTAAGCAAAGAGGCTGCTAAACTTAGAATATATTTCTAATTAACCTAAATTATACATGCCTGCTAAATTAGACCCTTTCATGAAGCAAGAAATGCTATAGATCTGAAATATTCAACCCTTCGGTCTCTGGGGATGAATACAGTTTAAGAGGAAGACCCAATTGTTGGAGTTTTGCTTCTCAGATCATTCTCTAACAATCCCCTTTCAGCATGCAGTGGCCTTAATCGAATCCAATCCCTCCTCAGTACCACTTAGGAGAAGCTCAGAAACTTTTGCTCCCCGGCAGATGGTTAGTATGTGTGAATATAGAGATTAAGTGTTACCAGAGGGACAAATAGAAACTCAAGAAAGATCTACTACAAAAACAAAAAAGGAAGAAGACAGCCAACTAGGGAACCAGCAGTCATCATTGTATAGTTAATGGGGCCAAGAATAGAACTGCTCTTCGCTCTGGTTGGAGGCTAGGAATGAGCCACTTTCTGGACCAGGGAAGCTAGAAGTGGGACCAGTGCTGGGACAGCAGCTCAGGGGCCAGGTAAGAGAAAACAAGTAGGTTCTGATGACCCTTTCCTTGTTTATGGATAACAAGTCCCAAGCACCCATAAAGCTGGTTGTGTGATCACTGTCACCTCCAAATTGTAAATTTGTACATCTTAATGCAGCTAATATCCTGCCTCTGAAGTCCCCTAGGTAACCAGTTCCCAGGAAACTGTCTGTCACAACCCAAGATTTAGTGGACAGCATGACTTCCTCAAAGTGACCCAAGCATAAGGCCAGCAGAAGTCCCAGAAATGTGTCAGGTCTTTTCTTCCCCTTTAGGAGCTAGCTGCAGCTGGGAACACCAGACATGTAGCTCACAAAGTTAATTAACAGTGAGCTGGTGGAAGGGATGCTGTCCAGGTCAAGGGCTTCCACTTCTGATCTCAGCTCTATAGCTAATTGGCCATGTGACCTTGGAAAGGTCTGGCCCTACTACTCCCTGTGCCTCAGTTTCATCATTTATAAAATGAGTTGGCTGAGCTACAACTGATGGTGGTTTGAAATTTTCTGTAAAAGTGGGACCAATTTTTCTCAGAAGTGTATTTTCAAGGCAACCAATATACCAACAGAGAAACAAAAGTCAGTGTGTTTCGAGCAGCAGAAGCCTAGAACTAGGATGCTCTGGCCAGGCCCTGAATAGTATTTGGAAAACAAAATAGGACTCCTCCCAGCTTTGAACCAGATGAAAGCCTACCAATCTTGCTCCAATGCAAGTAGCATGTACTAGGTGTCCAGTGAAGGGAGCAGCCTGATGGTCCACACAATGTCAGAAACCCAACAACAGGCACCTGAGCAGAGCAAGTCGAGCATCTGGAACGGCACTGATAAAATTCAGATGGACCTTCACAAGCATTATTGATAAATACAGTAACCAACTTCATCTACCTTACTTGATGAATCTTTGTGAAAGACTAATTGTTCTAGAAAGCTATGCAGCTCCCAGGTTCTAGCCTGCTCCTGGGTCAAGTTCTTCCCCAGCAGGTTTACACAAGGGAGTTCTTCATGACCAGGAAATGTTCTGCTTCTGTGCCGCTACAATAAGTCATCAAGGATTTACTTTAAGTGACTTCTGAGCCCTTGAAAGGTGGCTATTTGGACCAAAGGACTGAATTTCTCATTCTATCTTATTTACATTTAAATAGCTGTGTGTGAATACTGGCTACCTTATTGGATAGCATAGCCCTAAAGGATTTCCATTTCCTTTCCAATCTTTTCTGTCCTTAACTCAGAATGCAGCATGGTGACTCCCCTAGCCCATAATCATTCAATATTAGCCTCAAATCTGCAACATAAGTATCTTCCTCAGCTTGTTAGAAATGCAGCACCCCAGGGCTCACCTCAGCCCCTACTGAACCTGGAGTGTGTGTGTGTGTGTGTGTGTGTGTGTGTGTGTGTGTGTGTGTGCTGAAGCACATGTGTGTGCAGGCGTATGTACATAGAGAG
>NW_008330588.1:2113810-2157348 GCF_000622305.1 Nannospalax galili
GTGTGTGTGTGTGTGTGTGTGTGTGTGTGTGTGTGTGTGTGTATGTGTGTGTGTGTATTTTGTATGTATATGTGCATGTGTACATATGCATGTATATACATGTGTTTATGTGTATGTGTGCATGTGGAGACCAGTGGTTGACATCAGGTGTCTTCCTCAATTCCTCTCCACCTTAGTTTTTTGAGGCAGGATCTCTTACTGAACCTGGATCTTATCAGTTTCACTAGGCTGGCTAGCTATTGAGCTCCAGGGATCCCCCTGTCTGTCTGCAACTCACAGTTCTAAGACTACAGACTCATATAGGCAGCCTTTGTGCAAGGCTTTTATGTGAATGCTGGGGATCAAATACAAGGTCCTTATGCTTATGTGTCAAGCACTTTGGTAACTAAGCCAGCTCTCTAGCTCCATAACCTGTATTTTAACAAGATCTCTCAGCAATGTGTTATTATTAAGTCTGGAAGCACTGTTGTAGCCTAATAGGTTAGGCAGAGCACATGAGAAAATTAAAACTCAGAAGATGGGAGTGGCTCACCAAAACCCACACAGCCCAAGCTGGCTCAAACAGTGATGCTAATACATACTATGGGCTGTGGTTTGACCCAACAGTTTCCAATCTCTCTATATTTATCTGTCCTTCAATTCTGCCCAGGAGGAACTATTATCAATTTTTTAAGAGGAGTCATTTAGTCTCCCAGGCTGCTGGCTTACCCATTACTGCTAAACTGTTAGTACTTAAGGCCGGCTATTAACAAAGCTATTTAGCATAAACAGAAGGCAGCATCCAGGCCTCCAACACAAGAGTTAGTACAGCTAGACCGTGTTTTTCAACCTGGGAGGTACTTCAGGGCTTTTGAAAACATTTGATTCTTATTAAAAACATATATTTATAGTTTAAAAACACAATGCAAAATAGCACAAGCACAGAAATTCACAGCATCATAAAATTTACCATGTAGAAGATGATCACTACCAAGTGCATCCATGACATTGGGTTAATCATCTTTGTCTTGAAAACAGTATAATTTTGGACATCTTAATATCTAAACTTCTGGCACATATGTCATTAGTTATGAAGAATGTTCTGAAGTGGGGTGGTTTTGTTGTTGTACAGTGGTTTTTTAATATATCTCCACACATCTCCTTGTACAAGGTTGTTTGAGAAACCATACCACAGCTATATATGTGTGTGTCACACTGTTGAGAGTAGGCAAGGCTCAGAGCCCATACTGGGAGCATCTTGTTGTAAAGAGTGAGTCATAAAGGCAAGGTAACATCAGATGGTGACAATTTAAGTACATATGTTAATTTATTATTGAGTCTTCTTTATTTGGGGTCATTTATATGGGAGTAGAAATTTGCATACAATGAAATACACAGATCTTCATTGTATAATTGATGAGTTTTGACAATTTGGGCAAACACCCAAATTAAATATAATAAATAGTGTTTATGTCATTCCAGAAAGCTCCCATGTCTTCTTCTAGTCAAATTCTCAATACAAGAGCAGAATGCAACCAGACTCTCTGCTAGAATATCACACAAGTTGCCTCTGTCCCAAACCTCAGCTGTTGGCATTTCTCTCATCATTTTGGTGTTCTACATGCTCAGGACCAGGATGGACCACTGAGCTCTGCTTAGTGAATTTTAGGGCTTTTCTAGGCCAAAGCTCAAGTTCTTTCTCGTTACTTCTGCAAACCAGCTCCAAAGGCTTACTTACTAAGAACCACATGGTCAGATACTTACTAAGAACCACATGGTCACATTTATCACAGCAACAGCCCCACTCCCCGGAACTAATTTTCTGTTACTGTTCTTTTTGCATTGCTGTTAGCAAAATACCTGGCAAGAAACAACTTTGGGGAGGAAGGGTTTACTTGGGCTTGGTTTGAGGGTATAGCTGATTATTCCAGGAAAGTTCTGGCAACAGGAGCTTGCAGCAGCTTGTCACATTGTATCCACAGTCAGAGAGTGGAGACCGATGAATACTGCTGATCCACTTTCTCTCTCTTCTTCTTCATACATAGATCCTAGCCCATGGGATGGTGCTGCCCATGTTTAGGATGGACCTTCCTTTTCACTGCCTTAGCTGTATCCCAAAAATTTTGGTAAGTCGTGCTTTCACTTTTACTTGTTTCTAAGAACTTTTTCATTTCGTTCCTGATTTTATTCAATAATTCACTCACTATGTTATTCAATCACCATTTACCTGTGTAGTTTCTACTGCTAGTGATTTCTAGTTTTATTGTATTCTGATGTGATAGGATACAAACAATTATTTTGATTCTTTTGTATTTGGCAAAACTTGATTTGTGGTCTAGAATACAATCTATTTTAGAGAAGGTTCCATGGGCTTCTGAGAAGAATGTGCATTGTTTGTTTAAGAGAGAATAATCTATAGTATCTGCCAAGTCCTTTTGAGCTGTGGTGTAGTTTAACTCCAAGAGTTCTTTGTTCTTTACTAATTTGGATGACCTATCTCGGGTTGAAAGCAGGATACTGACATACCCAGTATTATTGCACAGAATCTTTGTTTTGTAAAACTGGGAACCCCAAGACTTGACATTCATATTTTTATAATTATTATACCTTCTTGATGTTTTGTTCATTTTATCAGTATGTAGTGGCCTTCTTTATCTCTTCTAATTTTGGCTTGAAGTCTGTTTTATCACATATTAGAATAGCTATTTCAGCTGGTTTTGACTTCCTTTCACTTGATAGATTTTTTTTCCATCCTTTGACTCTTGGTCTTTGTGTATCTTTATCAGTAAGGTGTGTTTATTGTCCCCCACAGAAACTTAGATCTACCTTTGTAATCCAGTCAACTACTCTGTGTCTTTACTAGTGGGTTGAGTCTATTTACATTTAAGGTTTATGAGGTTTATTAACATATATTTACTAATTCCTGTAATTTTGTTGTTTGTTCTTCTGGTTGGATTATTGTTTGTTTTTACTTTCTCCCCTATTAGTATCAGGAATTTTCTAGTTTACTGTACTTGACATGTTGGACTCCTTCCCAACTCTCTTTTGTTCAGTTCTCATGAAATTTACTCTCTCCTGTGCTCTCATGGTTGAGGCTTTCTTCCTCCTTTGGGCGTGTTATTCCTCTAATTATCCTTTTCAGTGTTGGCTTCATGGTCACAGCCTGCTTTAGTTTGTTCTTGAAATGTTCTTATTTTTCCATCAATTTTAAAAGATAGCTTTGCTGTCTATACTACTCTTAGTTGGCAGATTTTTACTTTCAGGGCTTGAAACATATCATTCCAAACTGTCTTGACTTTTAGGGCTGCTGATGGGAGATCTAATGTTACTGTGATGTTTCAACATTTGTAGGTGACTTGTCATTTCCCCTCACAGCTTTTAATAATATTTCTCTTTGCTTTGTATTTTTTGACATCTTGTCCATGTCATGGAGAGATTCTTCTCTGGTCATGTCTAATTAAGGTATTAAATGTCTCATATTTTAATGTCTACTTCTTTCTCTAGGTTTGGAAAATCTGCTATAATTTCATTGAATAGATTCTCTATGCTTTAGTGTTTGTACTAGTTCCATCTAGTTCATGGATCCTTATGCATGGTCTCTTGATTGTGCCCCAAAGTTCTTGAATGCTGTAGCCGTGCTTGCTTTGCTTTTGGTTTTTTCTTGCTGGTTTGAATACAGTATTTCATCAACCTTGTCCTCCATTCCTGATACTCTTTCTTCTGTTTTGTCAAGTTCAGTTGGTGGTGCTTTATAAAATTTGGTTCATTGAGCTTTGCCTTCCTTTTTTGTTTGTTTTTCAAAAATCTCCATTTTGGCTTTTTTTTTTGCTGACTTTTCCCTCTGCTTTTGTGGCTTTCTTCTACAGGTTCTCAGTTGAATTCATTTACTCGTTTATATCTCTTTCAGGTTATTGATCTTTACTAGAAATTTTCTGAAGTCTTCAGCTGACATCTGCTCTAATTCAGTGTCTTTGAATTCAGTAGTTGAGTCATGATCTTTTGAAAGTCATGCTGTCATTCTTTTTCATAATTTTTGCATATCTATGTTGTAATTCGTGCATCTTCTCATTTGGTTGGAGATATGATCTCTGGCTTTCTGTTGTGAAACAGTGTTTTCCTCCCAGATATATTCAGTTATCTACTATGAGGCATCTCTGACAGGTGAGGAGAAGGGGGCTTTCAAAGCCTGAACTGTGCTATTTGGACACTTATCCTCCAAACTGTGAGCTAAATAAACCTTTTGTCCTTATAAAGTGACCCAACCTCCAGTATTCCATTGTAACAATGAAAATGAGTCAATGAGGAGCAGGAGAGATGACTCAGTGGTTAATAGCATCAGCTGTTCTTCTAAAGGACCTAGGGTCTGTTTCCAGCACCCCATGTCAGCAACTGTCTGAAATCCAGGGGATTCAACACCCTCTTCTGACCTCTGGAGGCATTACACAACATGATTGCACATACATACATGCAGGCAAAGCATTCATACATATAAAATTAATTAATTAATTAATTAAAACAAGTAGACTGATAGCATAAGACCTGCACAAGACCAAGCCAATCAACATTCTAGCATAGAGGAGAAAGAGGTTCTGAGTGCCCACTGCCACTAACTGAGAATTGGTAGACAGTTGATGGCTTTAGGTGAGAGAGAATAAGTTTTCCTCAAGGATGTGATTCCTGGTAGGTTGACCAAGCTCCAGTAGATGGCTCCACACCCAGAAGTATATGATCAGCACACATCGAAGTTGATGGGTTATTAATTTTTTTTAAAGAGGTCACAAATTGGGGGGTTAGGGGAGAGGAGGAGTTAAGGGGAGGAGTTGGGGTGAATATGATCAAAGTGCATTGTATCAAATTCTCAGAGAAAACAAGCACCCACATGGTAGCTAACAACCCTCTGTAACTCCATTTCCAAGGGATCTGATGCCTTCTTCTGACCTCCACAGGCATTGCACAACAGGGGTGTACTTACATACATGTAGGAAATACACTAATACACATAAATAAAAATAATAAAATATTAAATGTATATTTATTTTAAAAGGACCATTAGAAGCTTTCATTGTATTTCATTTACATAAAACTTCTGTTAGCAAAAGAAACAGAAACAGGTTTTTGAGAAATCAAACAGCATACGTAGGTATATATAAAAGGGTATTACATTCACTCCCCCTGGATTGCCACAAAAATGTTTTTGTTCTCTTCATACTTATAATTCTTCTCTCATCTACCACCAACCAAATAAAAACACCTCTACACTCCACCCCACCATGTAATTCAATTACGAAGCACAGTAGCAAGTGCTTGGGGAAGCCCCCAGAATCTCAATCAGTCTCACATCTTATGGCCTGGGAGATTTTACTAAGTCATTTTTGGCACAGCTGTCTCCAATCTCAGGTGTCCCTTCATGCCTCAATTTCTGAGTTGTCCAAGGTTCCAGAACTTCTCACCAGGACAGGCTAAGCCTTCTTGGCTGAGAAAACCTGTTCAGCATGATAAACTCAGCACCACTGGTATTCAGTGATTATACACGAAAACAAGATACACGTATACTCCTACTAAAACAAAACTCCTGGAGTTTCTCAGTCAGAAATCCTCTTGTGAGCTACTAAAAATGCAATTTCTCCAAACTTAGGAGCTGAATTTTTATTTGAGAGATATATTCATATATCAAAGGAAAAAGAAATCAAATATGAGAAATATTACCTTTACAAATTCCTCAAATTGTCCATGAAGTACATTATACAATGATTAGAAAATGCAACCCTAAATATTACTACACAAGCACAAATTGAATATATATGCCAACTTTATAAGATATATAATAACTATATTATACATACACAATACAAAAAGCAGGTAAGAAGAGGATGCAGAGAAATAAAAATTCTCATTCTTTGTTTAAAGAATATTATCTGATATGCCAACAACTATGCCTATATTACTTAGTAAAGTTGAGCAGGCCTGTATTGCATGATCCAGAAATGTTTCTCAGGAACACAAACTCTAAATAAGTTCTTCTCTATGTACACCAGGAGTCAGGGAAGAATTATGCCAACTGGGTTCATGAAACTTTTCAATGCTATGAAAAAAAATCCTGACAGAACAACTTAAGGGAGAAAGATTTATTTAAGCTCATGGTTTCAGAGTGTTCAATTCATGGTCTCTTGGCTCTATTTCTGGGCCTGTAGTTAGGCAAAGCATCATTATGGTGAAAGGGTGTGGCAAAGGCTTCTCAGCTCATGGTGGTAACCAGGAAGCAGAGAAAGGAACAGAGAGGGGCCTGGATAAGATGCAACCCTCCCCCCAGGACACTCCCCGTTCCCCACTTCCCTTCAGTTAGGGTTCACCTTCAGAATCTCCCAAGATAGTGCCACCACGTAGGTACCGAATTCTAAACACATAAGCCTTCATAGAGGACACTTGCTATAGTTCATTATGGGGGAAAAAATTTGCAAGTTACAAATTGTATGGCAATGGACAAGTTTATAGTGGTCACTCACACAATGGCACAGTGTGCTGCAATGCAATGAACTGACCCCACTCACAGAGCCCAGGCAGAGCAAAGGAAGCAATCACAAAAGAATCATGCAGTATGATTCTGTTCACAGAAAGCTGACAAACACAACATAGTATTTAGAAATATGTCAAGAGGTAGGGAAATAACAAAAGAAAATGAAGAGAACCGTATCCCAAATGTCAGGAAAATAGTTCTCCCAGAGGAAATAGAAGGGAAAGTGGCCAGGGGAGAGGACAAAGGGAACCTTAAGGTAGAGACACCGATTTGTTTTCCTAACCTGAATGGGGGCTTCATTGTCAGACTCCTCCTCCTTATCCCCATTCTCTTCTACTTTCGTTATCTTGAAATTGTGCCTAATTGTGTGCATATATTTTTCTGTACTGCAAAATATTTAAATATGTATATGTATATGAAATGCATACATCAACACATAGTAACATAGTATTCTTCTGTTTTGACCCCTTTCCCCCAGCACAGGGCCTACAGAAAGGGGCCTTGGTTCAGCCTGTCTGATTCAGCCTTCCCTGAGTCCTGCTTCTGGGGGTTACCCCTTGCCCTGAGCATACCTGGGATGCTCTTCTCCCATTTCTATCTGGTTTTCCACTCCAGAGCCTTCCCAGACACCATTTTCCCCACGTCTTACAGGGCTCCCCAGGTGGAATCCAGCCTCCATTGTCTTAAATACCCAGATACTCTCACTTCTTAAGCCCATAGAATATGCTAATTCTGTATGAAAGGTTTTCTATACCTGAAAGTCAAGTCCTCACCAGGCTGTGGAAAGGTTATTATCCATGTTTACCCACCAAGGAGAGGATGCTGGCATGCAAATGGGTTGTATGACTTATTCCTGACCAGAGCTAGGAAAGGAGCGACCCTAACCCAGAGCTGCCTGATGCTAAAGCTCACCCTACTTTTCTACCTGTCCCCAGTTGTATAGAAAGCTCTACTGTGCCCCCATAATACTGTCATCTGCCACTGACCAGGTCTTTCCTCTCTGCCATGAGCCCTCACCAGCAAGATGCACCTGATTTGCAGTGAGAAGCATCAGGTGAGTGTCTGATAATGGCGGTCCACACACTGCTACATCTCAGGCTGACATTTGCCAACCCCAGCACAAAGTGGTCTGCATCCTGTCCTGAGTCTGTCAACCCTTGACAGTGTCTTTCTAATGTAGACACAGTGTCTCTGAGAGCCTGTGTTTCATTTCTTGAAAGGAAAGTACACAGCCTTTAGCCTTGTTCTGATCTATTCAATCACCTCAATTTCTCCCACAGCTCTGGTCTGTTTCCTCCTGATACAGTGTCCAAAATAAATCCAATTTCTCTGCTGATCTGAAGCTTACATCAAACTCTTTACTTCCAGGCATGTGAATTACCACAAATATATCCCTTGGGTCTGTCCCAATTGAGCTACCTGACTCACAGAGCTAACAATTCCGTCTCTGAGAAAGAAAGGATGTAAGAGCGGAACTGTTATTCCGGACTTAATTCTAACCAACAAGGAAGAACAAATTGATGAAGTAGAAATGACGGGAACCTTGGGAGAAAGGGGCTGTGTCATGTTGGAGGTCGTTACTGTGAACAAAGGAAACAGTGGCTCTGGTCAGATATGTCACTTTTGAAAAGCAAGTTTCAAACATTCACATCAGCTTGGTGCCGGGGAGACTCTAAAAGGACAGTGGCTGTGTCACCAGACCAAAAGTCAGGACATTTCATAAGATGAGGACAGATTTTATGTTGCAGCTGGTGCAAGGGGAACTCTGAGGAAAAGTCTAGATGTCAAAACAATGTTTCTAGCACACATTTCAGTAGTGTGTGGGTTTAGCAGACTATCAGGTATGGGTGTCTCCAACTGTGTAATGTTGGGCTATTGAAAGAGATCGGAGGACCCCAAAATGAGAAATTCTGAGGATGCAAAAAAATTGCTACCAATTAAAAAGACATAAAGACATTGAATAAAACTAACATTTCTGGTCAGAAAGCTCTCTGATGAACATTAGTTTGAGAAGAATGTTTGGAAGTAGAAGAAAAGTGTAGGAAAAAATGGCTTTGGCTGAGTAATATAGAAAGCACCAACTCAGACTAACTTAAAAAGGAAGCATATTGCATTTTAGAGCTTCATTAGGAGGGCAGGAAAGGACACAGGCTCTGCTTTTCTGTGACCACCCTGAATCCAGGATAAATCAGAACAAACAGGTCTTGAATGTGTCATGACCCTCCCACCCCTGTCTATGGCCATTAGACCACACCCCCTTTACTAACCATTTCTCCATGGCTATCCACTACATTTTTTTCAAACTCTGGTTCTTTGGGTCTTCATTTCCAAAGGCTTCCACCTCACACAAAGCTGACTAAATAAATTTGTTGCACTTTTCTCTTGCTAACCTGTCTTTTGTTAAGGTGTCAGCTGTGAGCCTGTAATGAACAAGGAAAGGAAAACAGTTTTTCTTCCCTACAATATATCACTTCCATTTTCCCTCCTCTGTTCAATTTTTACCCACTTACCTGGTCTGGTTCTGCCTCCCAGCACTAAAGCTGTTGCTGTCAAAATCAACATCTGAGTTCCCAAATACACTGGTCACTCCTCTACCCTGATTTCTGGTAACATATTGTTACCAGAATTTCCTGCCTAAACACTCCCCTCCCTTGACGGTCACCAGTCCCCATTTCTTTAGGATTTCCTCTTTTCTCATGGAGTCAGTCTCCTTTATCCTCTGTCCTCCCCCTCTGTCTCTTTCTTCTTTTGTTTTTTTTAAATATATTTTTTTAATTTTATATGTATGAGTATGTTGCTTGCATGTATGTAAGTGCGCCTGTGTTGTGTAATGCTCACAGAGGTCGGAAGAGGGCATTGGATCCCCTGGAACTGGAGATACAGATGGTTGTTAGCCACCATGTGGGTGCTGGCAATCGAACCCAGGTCCTCTGCAAGCAGCCAGCGCTCTTAACCAATGAGCTGTCTTTCTAGCCCCATTTTTCTTCTTTTCTTGACCTTCTACACTGACATCCCCAGGGTCCAGGATTGGTCTCTGCTTTTATCTTTTTACACTCCTCTTAATCCATGGTTTTAAACGCCATCCAAACAAGATTCCAAATTACATTTCCAGCTCAAACCCTTTTTTTGGCTTCCAGATATATACATCCAACAGCCCCTTTAATATCTCCATTTGAATGTCATACAGCTCTCTCAAACACCACATGCACAAAGAGGACCCATTCTTTTCTCTCCTGAAATTACTTCTTTTCCTTCTCTCCCATCTATACAAATGGAAATCCAATGCCTTCCCTTAATACCCAGGTAAGCCATCTACCCTGGGGAGTGTCTCCAGCCAGATACCTGGGCTTCCAGAAGTTTGAGTGTTTCTCCTCCACAATGCCCCAGTTCTAGTGTATTGATAACTTTTATCATTTCTACTTCCTAACTATATATGGGATTATTTACTTTGCTGCATTGCCAATGTGAACTCACTTGCTCAACCACTTTCTTCCTTCCTGGGTATTTCAATAACTTTCCAACTGGTTCCCCCTACCCTCTGCCTCAGCTCTGTCTTCATAGAGTCCATTCCTATACAGCCAACTGAGTTAAGGTTTTAAGTGTGAATCAGATTCCTTTCTCAATTACTTGCTCAAAATGTTGAATAAAATCCAACCTTTTAATTGTGGCTGATCCAACTCAGGCCAGTCTCCTGACAAGGACTCAGTAAACTGCATGATGTCAGTCAGAACTCACTGCAGGGGTTCTGCAGCTGTGCCACTTGGCTCTCCAACCTATCAGCATCCTGGATTGTGCCCAGGAGATGGATGTCACCCCCTGCTTCTCTCCCTTGTTGTAGGCTCTTATGAAAGCTGGCTCTGTGGAAACTTGGATGCCAGGTGTTCAGGGGAGTCATATGCACCTGCCGGGTGAGCCAGCAGCCCTGCATTAATTCCACCCAGAGATTCTTTTGGGCACTGAGGCCATGCATTACTTTTCCACTAAGGAGAGCAGAAGTATTTGTCTCCTTAGACAGTTGACAAGCAACACGGGAGAAGCCTGCTTGTCACTTACCTCTGGGCACTGGATGCTCCCATATTACATTAGCTTCCTTAAGATCTTCAAGGACACCAAGGGACTAACCCCCTTCACCACCTCTATCACCACAGGAAGCTCTGAACATAATGGTCTCTGCCTTGAGAGGTCGCTCCTTGGCTTTCTTCATGGCTGATTTCTGCGTATTCCTTCGTCTATCAGTCAGTGTCATTCCTTTGACATACCTTTCCCACCTACCTCCCTTATTTCTACTTTTTTTTTTGAACTTTTAAAAATATTTTTATTTATTTTTTACAGAAAAAGTCATTTTTAATGCAATTGACATTAAGATGTTTGCACATACGTTTCTAATCTCTATATATCTGATTATTACCAGTCACAGTCAGTTATTTTCTGAGCTCCTTGGCATCTAAGCATGGATATAATATTTCTGCTCTTATATCGAGCTTGATTCCTTCATCACAAGGATCCACTGAGATTCATCCCTTTGTGTCTTTGCTTAACACCTGGCTGTCATGAGATAATAAACTCCAGGAGGCCAGGGACTCTGCCTTTCTTTATTTTATTACATAAAATGATGGTAGTGCAGAAAAATTTAAATTAGTATCTTTACTTTGCAAAATTAGTTCTTTTTTTCAATATATATTTTAGTGAATTTTTGTGTATTCATACACCTTAATCATAGTCAGACCCCTCCCCTATCTGAACTCCCCCATACCTCCCTCCAGACCTCATGTATTCTGTCATACATGCAAAGGCCTGTTGAGTCAAGTATGTGTCCCCAGATGCCCCTCTGTGTTACTTCCTCCACTGGACCTTGATCAGCCTATCTATCACTTTCCTAAAGAAGACCAGCTCTCCCTCACCCAGCAGTGATCAGTTGCCAACAGTTCCTCAATTAAGGTTGGGGCTCCCCACACATCTCCCCAGTTCTATGCTGGGTTGTTGTCTGGTTTGAGATTGCATGAGTCCTGTGCCTGCTGTCACCATTGCTGTGAGCATCTCTCAGCTTCCTCATGCGGCAGAGGGCATGATTAACAGGGAGCCACAACTGACCAAACTGTAGAGACTAGGAGACTGCAGAGTGTGTGCTCCTGGATAGGATTCCTCACCCACCCGGGGCTCAGGGACCATTGTGGAAAAGGGGGCAGGAAGCTTATAAGAGCCAGGGGTGGTAGATGACCACAAGGAAACAGTTTTCCAGGCTTCTGGGAACTTGAAAAATTAGTTCCTCAAAACCCCTATTCATATTACCCTTTATTTCTTATTATTTTATTAAGATATTTAATGATCTACTAAACTGAAATTTTTGAGACCCAAAAGGCTAAACAATAATGCCTTTGGAGGTATTTATAACCTGATTGAAATGCTAGCTGATATGGAACAAAGTTATGCACTTTGGTAGAAGACAGCCTTGCCTACAGGCAACTCCTTGTTTAGTGATCAGCTCATAGGCACCAATTCCTGTATTGAGGAGGAAAATGAAAGCTTGCCCCTTCTCCCCTAGTATAAAAAGTAAATAAATTGATTGATGAAAACCTGTATGAAGGACATAAGGAGTTTATGATCATGAAAAATACCTTGTTCATCATCATTTCCTTATTAAGACAGGTTGCCCAGCAGATATCAGATATTCAATAAATATTTGCTAAATTAGTGAGAGCAATGAGGCATGCCTTGTATTGGCATGCCTCAAAAAGCTGTTACTACCTCTGCCTTCTTCACCGTTTCTATCCAATTAGCCCAATCTTACTCAATACTTTTTATCAATATATTGAATAAGGACATAGAGGATATGCCTATCAAATTTACAGGTGGTGGAAAACTGGGAGAATAACACCACGACTGAGAAATCAAGATTTGGGGCTGGAGAGATGGCTCAGCGGTTAAGAGCACTGACTGCTCTGGCAGAAGACGCAGGTTCGATTCCCAGCACCCACATGGCAGCTACAAACTGTCCTTAACTCCAGTTCCAGGGGAATCCGAAGCCCTCTTCTGATCTCTGCAGCATTGCCCGACACAGGAGCACTCACATACATACAGGAAATACACTCATACACATAAAATAAAAATAATAAATAAAATTGAAAAATAAGAGAAAAACGAGATCAATATTCAAGATCTTATCCAGTTAGAATAATGGACCAAAACCAACATGAAAGTCTCAGCAGTCATTCTTTAGGTTCAGAAGGTCAAATACACAATGAAACACGAGATATAAAACTTAAACTTGTTTCTACCACCAGTTTAATGAGTTACATAAGCAAATAATGCTGACGGAAGGAGCTCTAAAACAAATGGTACAACTGTAAGGGCAGTGGAGTTAGGGGACTAGTGGGAGCACCAGGTATTGAAGAGCACTACTGATAGGCTCGAATCGATTCATCACCAATGCAAGAAAACATGTGAAAGCCAAAGAGTCTCTTTGACAGAATTTAAGAACCCACAATATCTTGGATGCTGACCAGAAAGAAGCGAGAACCCAGCCCCAGAGCTGTTTACTTAGAAATAGCAGCAAGGCTCCTGTGTAATGACAAGGCCCATTCTGTTAGAAGACAGCCAGTCCTCACTGCTTACAGAGGAGCTTCCAATGAGACTGGTGCTTTCTAAGATAAATTTATTCCTCTCAGATCTTCCCCCATCTGCCTGTCTATCAATTAAACACGCACACACAATAAGATCAAATCATACAACTAAAAGAACTCCAAAGAGCTCTATTCTGTTGGAGAAGTTACAAGAATAATGGTGACTTTAACAAGATAACCTTTCTATGATTCAAGGGTTATACATATCATTAAAAATTTTGGGATTCAGTAACTTGAGACATGCCTGATATCTCCCAAAGTTAAAAGTAAATATGACATCTCAGAATATCCATAATGAAGAAGGAAGCATAGCACTTAAGGGGTTTCTTTGGGTTCACGTAATTGCAAATTTGACCCATTTGTAACTCACACACAGAAGGTTGCTGGCTTAGCAATGCCCAGATCAAGAAAAGACTGCAGTAAGTTACAGCTCCAATGCCAGCAGCTCTTGTTTCTTGGGCTATAGGACCCAAAAGAAGCAGGAACTGTTGGAATAAGAGCAAGAGGAAGCCTGAAAAATCTGTTTCTAGATGGAATAAACTTGCTCCAAGAAGGATGAACTTGAACGGGTACTGCGGGCTCCATCAGTTTCCCTTTTCAGACATACTACTTCCCCATGACTGCTAGAAATACCAGCTGTTGAGGGGCAAGGCCGTAGACTTTGGTGGGAGTAACCCTACTCACAGGAAACCCCTTAGTTAGTACCTCATAGTCAATGGCAGCCTGTATTGAGGAAGAGAAACAAAGGCTTGCCTCTTCTCAACACAGGACAGTTCTGAGGGGCTACCCAGCTCCAGAGTCTGGAGAACAGCTACAAGCACATCACAGGTCTGATCCCTCTCACTATCTTTCTCCCTTCCTTACAGCTGTTGCCCTGAGAACACTCTCCAGTAGCCTTATGCCACCCGCTGTCTGGCTCAGAGCTACTTACGGGCAGCTGGATGGTGCAGTCTCATGACCACCTTCTCTGTATTCACGATTGTGTGGTTCAGCCTTTCCATTTTGTTTTGTGTGATTTCTGCAAGGCATCCTGCTATTGTTTTTACTTATTTTTATCTATTTTTATGGCCTTTATTGTAACTTTTGTCTCTGTAGTATTTTTATTTTAGCCTTCATTTTCTTCAGGAGCTCTGCTAACTTATGTGACATTTCTTTCTGTCATTTTTTTCTCTTTAAACCATCTATTTTGAGTTCTTTTCTAAAGAGATTATATTGTCTGTGATGTCTGCAAGAATTTGGAAAACAGTTCGAACTGGACCAAATAAAATTGTATCTTTGTGGTCAAGCATCAATGGTTCAATTTAACTTTTATCTGAAGTTTCTTTGTAGTTTGGAGTTCATTCTTCTTTTTATATGTGTTGTTCATCTACTTTTGGCTTTTAGGTTTCATTTTTCTACCCATATGCACAGTTTATCACACCTATGAAAAAATCCTGTATTTGTTTCTTCCCATAAAAAGTAATCAATTAAGCTGGGAGTGGTGGCACACGCCTTTAATCCCAGCAATTGGGAGACAGAGGCAGGAGGATTTCTGTGAGGTCAAAGCCAGTCTGGTCTACATAGTGAGTTTCAGTCTATTGTGACTAAAGGGAGACACTGTCTCAAAAAGACTTTATAAAAGTTATAAATTATATGTGAATGAAATTAATTATTTTCTAAAGAATATTATAAGAGGAAGTAGTAAAGGCTTAGGAACCTCTTGATCCTCTTTTGGGCACAGTGTGAAGGATTTCTTTATAAACTTAGCTCTCTTCTTATCTAACAACATGCTCAGCTGCACCTTTAGGTGTTCAGTGGGTCTATGTAGTTCATTCACAGCAGAATCCTAAAAGCAGAGCCTGGGAAGGAAATTCTTGGGCAAGGGATCTACAAAGACATAAGAGAGAGGGGCTGGAGAGATGGCTCAAGAGTTAAGAGCACTGGTTGTTCTTGCAGAAGACCTGGGTTCAAATCCCAGTACCCACATGGCATCTAACAACTGTCCATAACTCCAGTCCCAGGGGATCTGAGAGCCTCTTCTGACCTCTGCAGGCATTGCGCAACATGAGTACACTTACCTACATGCAGACAATACACGTATACACATAAAATAAAAATAATAAATAAAAAATTGTTAAAGAAATGAGAGAGTTTAGGGGAAACAGAGGAAGAAGCCAAGTTTCAAGATTTAGTGTGAACTCAGCCCAGTCCTTCAGGGAACACTAATGGTATCAAAGAACCATCCAGTACCAGTAACCAGTCAGGACCTGAGCCCTGACCCATACTGAAAGGTCTGGTGTGGCTCACAAATTGTTCCTACACAAAGCCACTCCCCTCACATTGGGTATGTTCTCTGGAAAAGAGAACTGGAGCACTCAGCATTGGCAGCAGCTGAGGGATAGGTATACTGGCCTATCTAGTAGAGCCTGGGCTTTCTGTTGCCTGCTCTCCCACTTCCAGCTCTCAGTCAGTGATCCTAGGACAGGCAGTTGGTCACCAGTGATTCGGGGATAGGAATAACTTGCCTTCTTGGTTCTCCATCCATCTCCCTAAGGATGTCCTCTACAGGAACTTTCCCACCTTTCTGGATCCCAGGCGGTGTTCATAGCAGGATGTTGCCATGGTCTTTCAGGATGGAAACTCTTGTCTTTGGGGAAATCTGCATTCTGCTCACAGCCCAAGGTTTTGGGTATACTTTGTCTGCTTGGCTCAGTGGCTATTTATTTTTTGGCAGATTCCTTCACTCCTTATGGTTAAAGATTCAGCAGTTTCCTTGCTTCATTCTGTAAGGTGTGTTTTTCTTTTTTCTTGTTGTTGTTGTTTTATTTGTTTGTTCTTGATACAGGGTTTCTTGTAGCTCAGGTTGGCCTCATACTCACTACGTAGCCAAGGATGACTTTGACCTTATTATGATCCTCCTGTTTTCATCTGCCCAGGGCTGGGATGACAGACTTGTGTTGCCATAGTCCTGAGACTCAAACCCAGGCCTTTGTGCATGCTAGGCAAATACTCTGCTAACTGAGCCAGATTCCAACCCTTTCTATTTTCCTTTATATGATATTTTCAGAGATGCTTGAGAAAGAGAAAGGGCAACCCTCACAATATAAAATATAAAAATCTCTCACCACAGATTTTTTTCTTATCTTTATTACACTGATAAACATATCCTATACACAAAGTATGGTATATGAAATATTATAATGCACATAATAAAATTATAAGCCAAAAAACAGAGTGGGTTGTACCTATTACCTAGATTTAAAAAACGGAACATAACCAATATCTCCAAAGCCCCAAAAGAACACATATCTCCCTTACGTCCTCCCACCTTTATGCCAGAAGAAACGACAATTTGAATTATACTTACCATTATCTTTCTGTGTCTCCATTTTTCACTAGGTGTGTCTGTGATTTTAGCAAAACACTGTTACATTTTTCCTGGCTTTATAGAAATGGAACTCTGCCCTGTTTATCCTCTGCCAAAACTCCGTAGACTCAATAGTACAGTTTGAGCCTACATTTCCTACATGTTGAGACTCAGTTGCAATTCACTCATTCCCATCATGGCTCAGAATTTCTTTGTAGGATTATAATGAAAATGTGCTTCTCCTTCCTACTGGCATACATGTGGGATGTTTTCAGCTTCTTACTATTGAAATAGTGCTGCTTGGTAACATTCTTGCACTTTCCTCCTGCTAGGACATGTGTATGAATGGAATTACTGATCATAGTGTGTTCATATTTTCAACCTAACTAGGTGTATTAGTCAAGGTTCTCTAGAGAAATTGCAGTGGAATGCAATTATAGTGGGATTTATTAGATTGGCTTACATGATCAAAGGCTGGATAGTCCCACAAATGACTGTCTGTAAGCCAGAGAACCAAAGAAACTAGTAACTGCTTAGCTCAAATATCTCAAAGCCTCAGAACAAGGGGAACTAGGAATGCAGCCCCAATTCAGGGCCGAATAGCTTGGAAGCTCTCTGCAGTTACTGATATGAATCATTGCTCAAAGGCTAAAGAAGCAGGACTCTGGTGTCCACAGATACTCAAAGCTGCAAAAGTTTAAACATGCACCTGCTCGTGAAGGGTGGAGTTTGCACCTGTGAGCAGGCTTCCTCTTTCTGCATTTCGCTCCATACAGGCCCCCAGCCTATTGGACAGGACCACCCACATTCATGGTGGGTCTTTCCTATTCATTTCACTGACCCACATACCCCCTGGAAAACACTCTCACAGATGAACCTAGAGGTGTGCTTTTCTAATTTTCTCAATGTCTCTCAATCCAGTCAAGTTGGAAAGCAAGATTAATGATCACACTAGGTAACGCCAAATTGTTGCCTATGCAAGAAAGTTTCTCCTCTGTTCCACATCCTTACTGATTAACTTGGTATTTTCAAACTTTTTAATTACTACTTATCTAAGACAGTAACAAATTATATCACTGTATGATTTTTAATGTGCATTCCATGATTACTAGAGCAGTTGAGCGTCTTTAAAAAATACTTCTAGGTTACTCACCCTGCTGCGAAATTTCAGTTCATATATTTCAGCCCCATGTTCTTTCCGACTACTAAGCATTTTATGTTTATTCACAGAAGTCCTTTATTGTGTTCTGGACACTGAACCAGCGCCAGCTAAATGTGCTAAAATTCCCAATCAGTGGCTGGTCTTTCTATCTCTGCTGTCTTCCAATAACTAGAAGTTATTCATTTTAATGTGCACTGCTTCTACAATCTTTTTTCTTTATCATTGGGATTTTTGTGTGTTGTTTAAGAAATAACTATCCTAACAGTCATAAAGAAATCCACATTTTCTTCTTCTAAAGGTCATAAACTTTTATCTTTCCCATTTAAGACCTTAAAGTATCTGGAATTAATTTTTGCATGTGGTGTGAAGCAGGAATCTATTTTTCACTTTTTTCACATGTATAGAACTAGAACCACATACTGAAGATCTTGATTTCCTCACTGACACACTGTGACCTATCAGTGTCCACATGTGCACTTCATCAACTTATAAGCTCTCTATTGTGTTCTGTTAGCATGTTGGTCTACCCCTGAACCAAGACCACATTCTTTATTCCTATATATAAACATTTTATGTTGTCATCTGATCAGGCAAGTATCTCTCACCTCCCTTATCATTACTTTTCAGGGATGTATTCATTTTTCTTGACTTTTTTCTTATTCATATAAAAATTATTATTAGTTGGTAAGTTCCATAAAAATTCTGTTAGGATTTTATTTGGAAGTGCATGGAGTATATTGACCAATTTGGCAAGAACCGGTAATCTTTATGATCTTAAATCTCATCTATAAGCACAGTTTGTCTACTTTTTAAGACTTTTTTATATCTTTCAATAAAGCTTGGTAGGTTTTCTCAAAAAAGTAGGAAATTATAGAATAGCAGTTAGGAGCACACACTGTGGAGAACAGATGCTAGGTTTGAAGTTCTACTCTACAAAGCATTCACTCTGCAATATGAGCAATTTACATGGGTCTCAACATTCTCCACCGTAAATGAAACTTAATTAGGAATTATGGTACTTATCACATAGGGTCGTTATAAGGATGCATGGTTACACAGATGCATAGATGAATTTTATCTACATAAAAGTGCTTAGAACAGTATAAAGCTCATGATAAAATATTTGGTTTCATCATACCTACCACTAGATGTAATGTTTCTTATCATAAATAGCATTTCTAGTGCATTTAGGCATCTGATTCTCATATAAACATGTCCTTCAGCATCTGTGTTAACCAAAATCTGAAAGTCTGACAAATTACTTTATTAATGTTCATGACTTTATACATATTTTGAGCTTTTATCATAAAGTCTGCTACTGATACTGCTTTTCCCCATTCTAGTTTTCTATATTTGCTTTCTTTTTCTTGCCTAATTGCTTTAGATAAGACTTCCAGTATATTATTGAAGAGAAGCCAAAACAGCAAAATCCCATCTTGTCCCTAACTCTAAAAGGGGGGATATTTTATATTTTTCCAAGGTAAAATTTTGGTTATTGATTTCTGGTGATCAGACTAAGAAAAATTTATTCTATTCTGAGCCTGCCAAGAAGTTTTACCATGAAAATTTTATGATTTTATCAAATGTTTTAATTTGCTCATGTGATGAATTATATTTATAAATTATCTAATACAGAAGTGGTCTAGCATTTGTTCCTGTACTAATAATACAAACTTGGTCATAATATTTTATCTTTGACTTTAGATTCAATTAGATACTCTGGTTATGATTTTTTTATCAATTATCATGAGTTAAAGTTGGCCTGGAGCTTTCCTTGTCTGCACTAGCACCGCCTGATTCAGACTGAAGATGTGTTAGATTTCTACTGGCTCGTTGAAGCACACAGGTTAGGAATTGTTTGTTCCTTGAAAGTCTTGTAGAACTCAAATAGTTTACAGAACTCTTTTGTGCCTGGTATCTTCTCTGAGAAAATGCTTTGGATCGCTACATCAGAGCACCAGTGCTTGGATGGCTATGATAAAGTCCTTTCTTCTAGAGCTAGTTTTAGAGCTCTTAATTTTCCTAATATTTGTTCATCTTCTATGGCTTTTTAATTATTAGTATCATTTTCATCATATCTTCTTATTACTTTTTAATCTCTGATGCCTTGGTGCATAGTTATGCCTCTTTCCTTCTACAGCAGCGAATCAATTTTTCATTTTTGTGTTCCTCAGTCTTGCAGAAGCATGCCAATTTTATTAATATTTTCAAAGAAGCAAGGTTTTCCATTACTCCATTCTGTTGAATCTGTTCCGTTTTCTTATGTTTCCCTTGTCTTTGCTAATTTCCTTCTTGGAGTTTTTGTTTTGGTTTGGTTTGGTTTTTTTCATTATCTACCTTTCAAAGTAGAGTGCTTGGTTTATTTTTTTTGCAGACTCTATTGCAAACTTTCAAAGCCATAATTTTACTTATGGGCATCAGTTCAGCTGCCCTCATCCTTCTTCATGATTTGTAAACAACTAATTGTTGCTGGGGGTAGGGGATAGGCTTACAAGGCCTTACCCCTCCCTGAAGACCCATAGGCAGCTAATGGTTGCTAGGGAAGAGAGAGACATTTACTTCAATGGTGTATCACTGGTAAATTGCCTATATGCTCCTGTAACTAAACCAAATTAAGCTCATTAGTTCATAAAAATTAGGAAGATGCTGCTTTTCTTTGGGGTCTTTTTTGCCTAGCCAATTCCTACCTCTATTCTTTTGCTTTGTTTTGTTTTCTGTCAGCCCAATCTGTAGGGCCCACAAGAAAGCAGCATCTTGTTGGGGAGGGAGCTGGGCTTTTTCCTCTATCCTCAAGCAATGCCAGGACACCCTACAGGCAAGAAGCCTGGAGTAAGCCTGAGGAAGCTTACCTCCTATACTTACCACACCATCCTCTTAACATATTCTGTCCCAAAGGCCAAAGCTGTCAAAAGTATTTGGGAGTTCTTTATCTAATCCCTAAAAGATTTTAGGGTTACCTCTTCAGAGGGTGGAATGTTAGAGTAGCAAAAAAGCCTAAGAAAGAAAAGAAAGAAAGAAAGAAAGAAAGAAAGAAAGAAAGAAAGAAAGAAAGAAAGAAAGAAAGAAAGAAGGAAGGAAAGAAAAAGAAAGCACATGAAGTTGTCATGGGGAGACATGGGAGGTGTTGGAGGGGAGGGAGTGGGTGCAGATTTCATCAAAACACCTTATATGCATGTATGAAATTCTCAATAAAGTTTTTTCAAGTTAAAAAATTGGGGGGAGGAGGAAGAGGAGAAGGAGAAGGAGGAGGACGTGGAGTAGAAGGGTGATGGTTGGAAAGAGAAAAGGGATCAGCAGGAGTAGGAGGGGGTCAACGGAGGGTAATGGAGAGTGAATATGATCACAGCACATTATATATGTATGAAAATGCCATAATGAACCCCATTATTATGTATAATCAATATATGTAATGAAAACCTTACTTTTTTATTGATAATAGTTCATCCACAGTTGTACAAACATGTATTCTAAGCTTCTTTAAGTTCTCATGAAACTTCCTCATCATTAGTCACTTGCATGAAATTTTATTGTTTCTTAGGAATGTGGTTTGTAAGATGTGAATTCACTAAAAATAAAACATACAGAGCCGAGCGAGGCATGGATTGGGGAGGGGATCTAAATTTGAAATTTGATTAAGAAGTGTATGAAATGACAAAAGTGCAATTTAAAAATTGAGGAAAAAATGTATAGAGCCTGGAATTCGATCAATTTTATAAATGTTCCTTCCATGTATACTTGAAAGAAAGTACATTCTCCAAATGTTGGTGGGGGTTCTATACAAATTCCTTAAAGTGAACTTGTTAAATGTGTTGCCCAGATCTTCTGGGTCATTATTGGTTTTTCGACCCACTCGATCTCTCAGTCACTGAGGGCAAGGCATTAAACTGACCAAGTTATAGGAAAAATCTATCCATTTGTCTAGAGTTGGCTCAGTTTTTCTTTATACTTTTCGAAGCTGTACTATTCAAAGTTAGAATTGTTACTTACTGATAGCAACTCAAACCTTTATTGGTATGTAGTGAGTGTTTCTTTATCTCTAAGCATGTTTTCAGCCTAAAGGCTATTTTCTCTGAGGTATAATTACATCTATAATTATATCCAATGCCAGAATTCTTTTAACATTTGCTTGGTTATGATGTTTTTCCTCTTCTTTAATTTCAACCTTTTTATATCCTTAGATTTTGATATATATCTTGTAAATTGCTAGTATTTGAACTTTGCATTGTTTTGATATGCTTTTAAAATCCATTTTAACATTCTTTATCTTTTAACTGGAGCATTTAGTCTTTATGCATTGACTATAATTTCTCATAGATTTGTAGTTGTTTCTACCATTTTATTTGAAACTTAAAAAAAAAAAAAAAAAAAAAAAAAAAAAAGGTAAGAAGGATCAACAAAATTGTGAGGCTGAGATTCCCGTTTCACTTTTTCTTATCCTAGTCTTAGACACCTTTCACTCTACATTAGTAGTTGTTAAATGTGTTCAATTAAGACTAACATATTAAATTAAGTGAAAGTCAATTGTCTCAGAATAAGGAAAAGTATGGTATATCCAGATGGGATGCTGTCAACATGAGTTTGCAGCTCCCCATAACTAGGCCAAAAAGAGTTGGAAGGGAAGGGAGAAAGGCTGATCTGCTCCATCACTTATCTTTTCTCTCAAACAACAAGGATTCCGAGTGTTTTAAACCCTTTCATTCCCATCTTGGTTTTTAGTAGTTATCCCTGGTCAAGATCTTATGCTCCCTTTTTAAACTCCACACAAGAGGCACAATGAGCATGGATTTTTACGATCAATGTTCACCTACTATTTTCTTTACGCACCAATCCTTCTAGTAAATCAGACCTTACTTTTAATACCATTCTCCTTCCTAAATTAAGACTCTTCGGAGGTTCCTTTAGTAAAAGCTATTGCCAATAAACACATGCTGGTTCGTTGCCAGGAAATTTCTTTTTTGTGGTCTCCATTCTTAAAAGGAGTTTCCCAGGACCCTGTGTTGTCAGTCACGTCCCCAAAGAAAAGTGAGTCTCGTTCCCCTATATTCGTGATTTGATTGTTAGTTTTGAGAAACTGTCTAGTTTTCATCACTATGTGGTAACTTCTTTTCTTTCATTATGCTTTTCCCTTGTCTTTGGAGTCCTGTCTTTTCACTGGAGCAAATCTGGACATGGATTTAATAACCTTAAGTACAGTTATCTTCCATCAAATTTGAAAAACCCCTCAGTATCTTTAAAACTTAGGTGACCTCCTCTCTCTTTTCTTCTTTTCATTGCTTCCTCTTTTTAGTTTACTTTTTAATCTCTTATTTATTGAATTTTTGTGTATTTCATACAAAACATCTTAATCACCTTTCTACCCCTCCCTCGTCAGCACCCTCCCATAGCCCTCCCCCTGCCCCTGCTGTATTTCATGCATTCTGTCACTTATGTTAAAGCCTAACCATCCAAGTTGGTGTATCTCTTTTTATATTCCAAAGATGGAGATGCTGGACTACTTGCTGTACCATCATCTATGGTCCAAATTCTCTCAACCTCCTTCACATCTATCTCTCAATTCACTTATCTTCTCTTCAGGTGCCCACTAAGCTATAACCTCATGTCTAAATGTATTTTGTTTCTAGTTTTATTTAGTGCCTTTTCAAACTCTGCTCTTCGATTATCATAATTTTGGAAGAGGGGAATTAATGTACTTTTTGTTATCTCGTCTGCTCTATCAAGGATGTAAACATCTTTGCTTTGATTTCTCTATCTGCCTGTTCCAATACTCAGTCCTTGTGCTTCTGACTGTGGAGCTGGTGGCTGTGCTGACTTTTGCTCAGCAGAAATTGGTGTCCTTGTCCTCATCAGCTTATGGATTTCTCACTGTGAACTCATGTTCCTAGGATCTTAACCTGAGGAGTTCTCAAGCCTGTGGTTAGAATGTTTATATTCATTTCTTTCCAATATCTAGAGGCATGCCAACTTGGGACAGCTCAAAGCTAAATTTTCGGTATATAGCCTTTCAATCTGTATAATACAAATGCAGGCACCAGACCTGTATTTGGGAGGATTTGTGGATAAGAGTTCTCTGGAGAGATGTGTTTGTGTCTAATCTATCCAGAGCTAACAGCATATCTTCTAACAGTTTTTCTGTGAAGCAGGTAAATATTTCAGGTTGCACACTCAGGTGACAAATGCTGTGCACACCGGAGCTCACTAACTCACCTTCATTCAGGTCACTAGTCCCTGGTCTATGGGGAACTCACAGACTTTCCCAGGCACACAACACGTTTGGTGAGTTGTACCAAGGGGAGCTCCTTTGCCCTCCACCATTCCTGCTCCACAGACTTCATTTGCCATATTTTCTACCATAGGAAGACTTCCAAAGAGAAACAAAGAAGAAAACATCCTTCCTATCTATTCTAGAGAACAGGAGGGCCCAAGTTTTAGTTACTTTCAATCGCTGTGATAGAAACACTGATCAAAACCAACTTGGAGAAAAAGGTTTCTTTGGTTCACATCTCCTGGGTCACAGTTCATCACTAAGGGAGTCCAAGGTAGGAAATCATGGCAGGAACCTTAAAGCAGGAGCTGAAGCACAGGCCATGGGGGAATGCTTTTACTGGCTTGGTCCCTTGGCCTATGCTCACCCTGCTTTCTTATACAACACAGGCCCACCTGCCCGGGGTGGCACCACCCACAGGGCAGGAACCTTAAAGCAGGAGCTGAAGCATAGGCCATGGGGGAATGCTTTTACTGCCTTGGTCCCTTGGCCTATGCTCACCCTGCTTTCTTATATAACACAGGCCCACCTGCCCAGGGGTGGCACCACCCACAGTGGGCTGGGCCCTCCCACATCACTCAATAATCAAGAAAATGCCCCACAGACCTGACCACAGGCCAGTCCAATGGAGGTAATTCCCCAGTTGAGGCTCCCTCTACCCAAGTGTGCCAAGATAACAACTAAAGCAATCCAGCACAGTCTACTTGCAAGAGTTGCCTGCAATTGTTACCGTCAGAGACATGATTCTTTAGAGCTAAACTGAAAAAGGATCTATTAAACTAAAAAAGGATCTATTAAGATTGGTGTTATATATATATATATATATTCCTTTGATCTCCAAAGGGAAGACAGCAGGGATAAGGAGTTTCATTTGTACCTAGAGAGGGAGAGTGCTGGTGGTGAGAGTAGAGAAACGCTCAAAGTGAAATTAGAGAGGCACATGCTAATATCTGGGAATGAGGAGCTGGTTGGCCAGAGAATAACATGACTCTTCCTAGGGAAACTAAGAGTGCACTGGAGCGAATATCAAGTAGAAATAGAGTGCTAAATAAAACCACCGTGTATTTACTAACTTAACAAGAGCCGAGCTGTATCATAGGGACAGATGTCCAAGAAACAGATGAGTAACAGTTGCATGTTTCACATCAGAGGTATAGAAATCAGCTAGTCATATTTTCTCAGTTGAGGGAAACAGAATCCAGAAAACTAAAATGATTCCCTGAGATTGTACTGTGGGTATTTAAGTTTAGCTCTAGGTGCATGGCTAGATCTTCCAGTACAGTTTCTGTCTTCTAACAGATCCTAACAACTTTTACATCCCAACACAGTATGCATACACAGAATATTGGTTGAAAAGAACGTTTACAAGTTGTATGAAGATTGGCCAAAGTGCTTACAATCAGTGATGATGAATTGCTCAGCCCAAAATTGGACAGCTGTATCACCCCTCCAAGGCTCAAGGAGCATTGCAGAAGTAGGAATAGAAAGAACTCAAGAGCCAGAGGATGTGATATGCTACAAAAAGATGTTTTCTGGTATGACACAGCCATTGCACTGAGGGACATGCTGCAGTTGTGGTTATCTGCACAGGATTAGGACTATCAACATTTCATCATGGATTGGAGAGGGGTCCATGAAGGCTCACTCCTCCCTGAAGGACTATTGGCAGCTAATGGTTGTTGGGGAAAGACTGTCATCTTCTTCAGTGGGTAGCCACTGGTAAATTTCCCTTGCTGTATTAACTGACTTCCCATTCATACTCAGGGAAGAAGCTCTAATTAAACTCAGTGGATCACACACGAAAAGAAGCCAGGAAAATTGGAGGGGACTTGTTGAGAAGGGTTCCAGTGGGAGAGGAAGAGGGAGTAAGGGAATCAGGGATGAAAGCCACCAAAGCTCATTATATAAATATATGAAAGTTTCAAACAAACCAAAAAGAGTTACATGAAAAAGAAAATCAGTAGTGAGATAGGCTTGGGGAATTCTGAGTTGGACAGAGTTAATGTTTTGGAAGCCTTCCTCCCATTTTAGTATACAGCTGTTATTTGTAATGCTCAAAGAAAGGGGAATAGAATATTTAACTTCCCAGACTTATTTAACTATGGGATCTGATTTTGAATTCAGCATCTCAAGGAATTAATGTTTAGTGGAGAACAATTTGGAACGTGGTATGCTATGTAGTTACTCATGAAATTCTCCAAGTCTTCCAAAATGTTTTCCTGAATTCATAACAACCAGTATTATGAATCACAGGCCATCTGCCTAGCCTGGTGCTGGGGCAGCCAAGGACACTGACATGAATAAAGTCTCTGACCCCCATAGGCTTACATTTCACTAGCAGTATTCAGAGATGTGCATAAATAATTCTAGCCATAACATGGTCAAGTACCTTTTGAAAATTATGAAAAGCTTTTAATGTTAAAATTTTGAAATTTTCACATGGACTCATGTAGAGATATTGTATGTGTAATTTTTCAGTAGGTTTTTGGACCATTAGGATTCTGTTTTTTTTTATACTAGCTAAGCATTATTTATCTCTCCTCTCCATGTGTATAGGTGAAGGTTACATAACAAGAAAGAGTACCGAACAGGAGAAACCTTCCTTTGAGTTGTTGGCCAGGGCAGTCCAAGAGATTCCCCAAATTACACAGGCTACTGCCCTTGATTGCATCCCAGACTTGAAGGTAAGACCCTATTGCTGAAAATAGGATGCACTTCGGACACAGGATTTGGAGCAATGGAGCTGGAACTCACCTGGAAATCTCCCCTGAAGGCTAACTCTCATACCTTTGGAGAGGACTATGCAAGCTTATAAGGGAGGACATCAATTGATGGTTCAACTCCAGCTTCAAGGTCTGAAAACCTCATCAATGACCAACACAGCAAACAACATTGGTAGTGGCACTTTTATCTTGGAGGTGATCAACAGCTATCTAAATGGACTTAAAGCACACTCTATGGGAGGAAACTCATGTGTGGTACTATAAACATAGTCAAATACACATGGCTGGAGAGGTCTTAGATCTTAGAGAAATTCCCAAGGCTCTCACATCCCTAGGCAAATGTACTTTCTTACTATGTACAAAATATGGATCCTTATATTTACAGACAAGTATGCTACTCACCACCCATCAAAGAAGCTTATTTTTCAACAAGCAGAGATTATTACAAAGTTCCACGACTGGTCATACACAGAGATTGTCTTTGAATTGCCCAAGCTTAAGTGGAACATCTATAATGCAACCTCTATACCTAAGGCTCACAGAACATAGAACAAGAGATAAAGAAAACACTAATGTATCTTTCAGTTCTCATCAATGAAGCTCCCCCATGCAACAGAAGGCCAGGAACACAAAAGATCACAAATGGCCAAAACATAGAGAATAAAAGTCTACAGAGTATGGGTTCTTGGACAGGACTCCTATACTAAAATCCACCCACCCAGGGCTCAGGGACTATTGTGGAAGAGGGGGCAGAAAGATTGTAAGAGCCAGGGAGGAGGCACATGACCATATGGAAATAGAGTCCTACAGGCTCCTGGGACCTTGCTCATATAAACTCACAGCAATGGTGTCAGCATGCACAAGACCCATGCAAATTCAAGTAGACAAAAACCCAGAACTGCACTGTGTAAATTAACTGCAGGCCCCAATCTTAGTCGAAGAATTATTGTCAGCTGGTTCCTGCTGGGTGAGGAAGAGCTGATCTTCTTAAAGCGAAGGACTCTAGACAGGCTGACTAGACAGTGGATGAACTTGCACTGGGGAACAACTGGGGACACTAACTTGACATGATAGGCCTTAATACAAATGACAGAATGTACGAATTCCAGTGGGGGGGTATGGGAGGGTGTGAATGTGGAAGAAGGCATAAAGTTGATTAAGATGTTCTGTATGAAACACGCAAAAATTCCATAAAAATCAAAAAATTATTTAAATTAAATTATTTAAATTAATTTTTAAGTGTGAAAATTTCACAACTGGACAGAATCTTCATGCCACACCTAGCAAATACCTAAAGTTATCTTTCCAAAACTGAGCTTGTGATATTCTACTATGGAATGCTCCAAGATCTGTGGTGACACAGGCTTTTCAATCTACATGAGTGACCTCTGTCTGTTTGCTCAAGCCAGAATCTGTGTAATCGTCCTTGACCATTCTATTATTCTTACTTCACAGCTAATCCTTCAGCAAACTTTGTTGGTTCTACCCACAGACTGCATCTAGAATATAAATATTTCCTCTCCACCTTTGATGCCACACAGGGGTCAGTTATCCCTTGCCCTACCTCTAGCCATATATCACTACCACAGTGTCCTAACAAAACTTCTGCCTTGAACCCTTGATCCCTTTGGCCTTTGCTCAGCTGTAGGAGTTAGAGCCCAAGGCAAGGGACAATGAGTTGACTCAGTGGATAAAGGAACTTGCTGCCAAATCTGATGACCTAAGTTAGATTCAAGGGACCCACAGGGTAGAAGGAGAGAACTGGCATCTACAGTTTGTCCTCTGACCTCTATCTTTGTGACCACTATAGCTTGTACATGCACATGCATGCACACACACACTCACACAATACACACACAAATTTCTAAAAGTCTCTAATCAAGGCAGATGATGTGTTCCTTTGGTTCAACCCACTTTACCCAGTCCTGAATTATTTGGTCCCATCATCTCTTTGGCTCCTAGTACACCTTTGCTTCAACCCCTTGTTCTAGCTACACAAGCCCCTTCACTCTTATTTACACTCTGGCCTCTTTCCTGCCTCTGCATCACATACTGGCTGCTCTCTCTGCACCATCCTTTAACCAGACATGATCTCCCTCTGCCCTTCCTCTACTCGCCATTGAATGTCCTATAAATGCTTAAATGTCATCTTCTAAGTAAGAAATTAGCTATTTCAAATACAATCCCTTTTCTTTGCCAGTCTTTTACTCCAATCTATATTTTTCTCCAAAAAAAATCACCTAATCCACTAGAAAATCTACTCCTTCATTTGTCTATTACTTCTCCCTCCCACCGGAACACAAGCCCATACGTGCAAAGGCATTTGCCTCTTCTTACTGCTCAGCTACTTCCCCTACACAGAAAATAGCACCTAGCACTTAGCTTCATAACTACTTGTAGAACAAAACCTGAATAGAGTTAGCTGAAGGTGTTGACCATCACTTCATAAAGAAGGTGACCTTTGGGTGAGTGAATGCCAACAGAGCCTCCAGAGCAGTTTGCATCTGCTAAAGTTCTGCAGTGACCGGTGGCTAACTTTGAGTACCAAGTCTCAACCTCCCTCCCTTGACTGAGCCTTGATTGCTCATCTATTTCAGTCTGAGACTCCTGAGTGGGTCTTCAAGATCTGAGGAGAGGAAGGACTGCATGGCACAGTTCCTCCTTCCATAATAATCATTTCGTTCTTCTCTGTGGGTATTCACCATTCAGTACAAGGTTTTACGTGAAGGTGTTAAACTTCCAACAATGAAAAACTTGAAGGTCATTAGTGATATGTTGTTGTTACTGTTGCTGCTGCTGCTGCTGCTTATGCAGTGTTGGGCATTGGAGCTGGGACCTCTCCCATGTCAGGCAAGTGCCTGACATAAACCATACCTGAAACCAAGCCACATCTCCAGGCCTGATCTTGGTGGTAGCTAAGGTATCTACCACCCCTTAGACATCAGAAGACCACAGGAACAACTCAGGCAGGAAACATGAGGGTCTATGGGCCTCCAGGTGACTGGACACTATTCTGCAGCTCACTCTGGTCTGAAATGGAATAGGTAAAGCTCACCTTCCCCAGGGAAAGCTGGTCCAGACTCTCAAATCCTGCTGTAGCTTGTGGTTGTCCCCAAAAGGCAAGTGCGGAAGAGCTGTGAAGGCGCCACCCGCCTTGTGGTTTAGTGGATGCAGAATGGAGCAGACAGCAGGCTTGGAGAATTCAGCAGGTGTCAAAATGTAGTTTGTTCAACTTCCTGGATAAATTAAGAGCCTAGGATTCCAGCCTCACACTAATTAAATCATAAAGAGAAAATGATCAAGCAAAGAAAGGAGACATGGAGTAGTTGAAAGCTGCCGCATGTCTGTGCTTATGATAGCTGATTTCACATTAGCATGGATGCCTTCGGTTACCCGTGGAAATGTGCTAAAGCCCAGGCTTTTGTCAGGGCAAACACATCTGTGGATAAATGAAGGAGTCAGCAACTTATCACCGACTTGGCCTCCGTTTTTAGAGGGAGTGGATAACTTTTGGAGTGAAGAGATTAAAACTATTACATAGACATGTGACTCTTGGTACAGAAGAAAGTTCAGAATCCAGAAGCTCGTGTATGTCACATTCAGTCTGGATTTTATTTATGCAGGATTCACAATCAGTTGAACACACTCTGTCCCCAACTCACACCCTGAGAGAAGCTGCTTCTGCTGACTCCAGGCTATCACTTGACAAGTGATACCAGGACACTCATTCCCATCAGTGTTCCCAGGCTACATGGTCACTGTTTGGGGTCTCCTCTAAGGTGCACCCCAGCAGCTGTCAGCTCTTGGTCACCATACCTTGCACCTCACACCTTGAAGGGATCACACCCTCACCTGTAACCACAAGGCTGGCCAGCTTATCTGAAAGGTGTAAGGAGCCAGGCTCTGACCCCAGGAAGTCAAAGCTAAGAAGATCAGAACAGATAGAGACAGTAGAGCCAATCAGACTCCAGCCCTAAAGAAGCTCAAGAGACACCCCTACCAGCTCCTGGGCATCTACTTGTCTTCAGATTAGACTGGATATCGCTCTCTGCAAAGAGAAAGAAAAGTCTGTAACATCAAGAAGGATGAATTGCTGACCTCTGGAATCCATAGTAGTGCCCCGACAGGGAAGTCTTGGGAGCTCAGCAGTTGCTTCCTATGGAGGGGTATATATGTACATGCATGTGTGTCCATGTGTACATGCATATGCATATACATGCATCTATATGTGTGGAGTGTGTATATATGGATGTATAGACATGTGCTTATGTGTTATGTTTCTATATATCTTTAGTCATTCTATCCAGAAGGTCAGAGGCAGTGTAGACCCTCCCAGGAGAGTGATATTGAACAAATGGCACGGCATTGATCTCAGCAAAAGCCTGGTATTGCCATTCGGGATGTGAAAGCTGCTCTAAGCAGGATCTGCTTTGTTGGTGCTCTTGCGCCCTCCCTCCCTGGTGCTAGCCCACGGCCAATGCCCTTCCAGATACGCAACCTGTGCCAACCTCAGCCAACCATTAATGAGACTCCTCTCCACCTACAGCACAGAGGGAACAGTGGGAGGCTGGGAAGAGGGCCCCAGATTGAGATGAAGTCAGTCAGTCTTACGTTGGGATAAAAATAGGGCTGGCTGGAAAAGTGAATCCCTCATAAGCAAAACCACCACTTTGCTTGGACAGAACCAAGGAAGACCCCCGTCTTTCCACTGATTTTCTTCGCTCAGCCTTAACTCCTAACAGTCCCCTGCTGCCTGCCCCTTCAACAAAAAATGCCCACTTTAATGGGTTTCTCAACTCAACAGCTATTTACATTGGTAACAATAAAGAATGTGTCATTACCCACTGGATGCTTTTGAATACGATTCTTCCCCGGGGCCATGGAATGAAGAGTTGGAGTTCCTACCAGTTTTGCACTCCCCCCACATCCTCTGAAGAAGGAGCAGTTTGATGAGGGGCATGCCTACTCATCTTAGAAGAGGGGTGATGTCCTGAATATTTACCTGTGAGCAGACCCAGGTGAGGAGACTAGAACCTGTCTTCTGATTTCTTTTATATCAAATTTTTCCTCCCCATTCAGCTAATCAACTCATCAGGCTGTGGTCAGTCCTGTATCGTTGATGGTTCCTTCACAGATGCAGGTGCAAAAGGTGACCAAAAGGAGAAAACAGATTCTCTCACCGTACCCATTTGAGCAGTCTCAGATTGACCAGCTTCTTGATGTGGTAAAGGCTCTGATCCCCAGGATGTTGTTCCTTAACCATCAACCTCCCTCATCTGAGGTTCTTCTCAGACCTCCCTCAGGGTCCTCCTGGTATCTATGTGGCTGCTGCAGTCCCTCCATTCTTATTGATTTAATTATAGGATAAAATAATGCCTCTCTTCTAGAAGCTTCTATGAATTCCTAAGTTTGTTCTAGGTATCAGCTAGGGTCAGGATCTCAGGCCTGAGGAGGGTGGTGGTGGCTAGATGGTGGGTACAGATCAAATCATGTTCAATGATACCCCAGGGAAAGCGTGGTTGGCTTTCATGAAAAATAAACAATAGCTAAAGGGAGACATAGATGTTGTTGTTCTGAGAGTGTCAGTGATACAATTTCATACCAATCTATGCATCATGCCTTGCCTCCATTTCCCTCTGCCCTGCCCCACCTCTTGGCTTTTTGTCTCCTGGCACAATCAAAGGTATCACAACTACCCAAGAGATCTGGAAAATGTAACCTCTACTTGATTTGCACTAGAGAAGTCAACCTAGTACTCCCCAGGAAGAAAGGCAGGAGGAGGCATAGACAGCATCTCAAAAAACATATGTGCTCACACACATGTACACGGCCCCCCCTCCATGCACTGTGGAGTGGATGGTGCATTCTGGCCCAAGCCCACCTATCACAAGAGCATCACCGTTGTTCACCACCATTCATTAACTATGACCAGCCCATGTGGGCTACATGTTGGGAATGCCAGTTAGGGCTTCACTGACCCATCTCTCCCTTTGGAATGTCCCATCCGTGCCCACCATCCCTCTTACCCTTTCCTCCTGTGGCCAGGTAGGGCCACTCCAAGATCTTTCAAGGTCATCTACTGCCACAGAGTGAATGAATCTTATCAAAGAGAAATCTTGCTTTCAAATCAGATGCTGCCACCTCTTTGCCCAGAAATCTCAATTTGTTTTCCTGCTAAATATTACAGTGTATAAAAAATGACATAAATATATGTTTTTATTTTTTACACTTAGTAGCATGACAGCTGAAGGAAGCTGAGACCATCAGCCTACATTGGGTGGACAACTTACACTTAGAAATACAAGAAAAAAAGGCAGAAAATATACTTGACAAATTGATGATGAGGTTAGAGAGAGGTCACTGTCATCCTGCCTATCTTTCCTGTGTGCCCAGGGGCCCCTCCCCTCTTTGGCTCTGTCCCCTCAAATAAGCGCATACACATCCCAGACCCTTTCCTGTCAAAACACCATGGGACACAGCAGATGGGTTACATCCTGTCCCCTCCTCATGCCCCTATAGCGTAACCTAGGTCCTCGCATACCCATACCTACATAAGCACTGCGTCCATTATTGCTGCTGTTGCAAAATGCATGACTGAAGAAATTTAAGAAAAGCTCATTTGTCTCACTGTTCAGAGGGTACTGTTCATCACAGTCAGAAGACATTGTGGTGAGACCCACTCCTGGCCATAGCAGCAGGAAGTCGAGGCACATTTCACATTTCAGTGGATCAAGAAGCAGAGTCAGTCTATAACCCTCAAGCTGTGCCTCTATAGCCCTATATTTTCCAGGTCAGTGCCGTGTCTAAAAGGTTCTACAACCTCCCAACTCATTTCCACTAACTGGGGACCAAGTATTCAAACTGTAACATACATGCACATCCACACCCAGGACCACACATGCCCATATCTGCACATGATATATGCATATCTACTTATACATATATGTACACACAGAGACACATGTACATGTGTATACATGCCTACACTCACACACTGTCTTTCACTGACACAGTATCACTGATACTGTCATTCTTTCTGTGTTGGGGTTTAAATGTGAAAGGTCTTCTGTAGGCTCATGTGTTTGAACACTTGGTCCCCAGTTGGTGGAGCTATTTTGAAAGGTTATGGAATCTTCAGGAGGTAGAGGCTCAATGGAAGAAGTGTATCATGGGGTGGGCCTTGAGGTTTCATAGCCTGGCCCTGTTTCCTGTCCATGATTGCTGCTGCAATGTGACCAGCCTCCTCAAATACTTCTCTCGTCACGCCTTCCCCACCATGATGGACTGTAACCCCTCGAACTGTGAGGCAAAATAAACCCTTCTTTCCTCAAGTTGCTTTTGTCAAGTGCTTTGTCAGAGCCACAAGGAAAGTAACTGATAGGTCCCCTTTGGTGCACCATCGCCATCCTCTGTTATGCTGGATCCTGCTCCTCCACAGAGAACAAAGTCTGGCTCCACTTTTTCCAGGAGTGCTCATTCCTTGGGAACCCTCCACATGTCACACCTACTCATGTCTGCCTCCTATGGCTTTTGTCCTTCCAGTATCACATCTTAACACAGAGAAAAGGGGTAAGTAGAGGGTAAGAGTCCTGACTGGCACTTTATAGATTTTCACATAGGCAATTTCCTTACCCTTACTCTACCTTGTTTCCTCATCCATAAAGTGGGGATGGTCACACTAGCACTGGCTGCTGATGGGCTGTGGAAAGGATTCTATGAGGAACTTTCCATAAAGCAATGAGAAGAGCCTCCATCAGGTAAGTGCTGTGACCCTATACCCTGCCCTCCCAACCAGTCCCTCAGCTTCCCAGGCACCCAAACTTTCCCTTCCATTTGCTATGCAGAGCCTTGTAGACAACACATGCTCAGTTCATGTTTGTTGGATGAACATCTGCTATTTAAATGAGAAAATGCTTTAGGAAGCCTGGATGTGGGACTTGCTGTGGCATGGGCTCTTTTAGACCTCATCCAAGGTAATGCCAATGTTTGCCATAATGCCTGACTCTCCTTCCTTTGGTGAAGCATGTGCCTTCATTTCTGCCTGGTGGCTCCAGTCCCTTTGGGAGACGAGAATAACTTCATTATATTTAGTTTACCTGTTTTCTAAGTTTGCACTTGGCCCAGACCATTCCAAGCCCACAGAATTGAAAAGATACTTCTGAAAATGAGCAGGTACCAACCAAGACAGTATTCAGGGCATTCCGTTAAGGAAGACGTGGCAGATGAGAAGATGAAAGATACATATGGCAGAAGCTGGAGAATGAGGAACCAGCAAGCAGTGTGCTAGGGCTGGGGGCTCACGGAGACAAGGTTTGCCAGAGATCCTGAGCAGGGACACATTGCTGGTGGGTGAGGAGCTGAGACAAGGCAGCAGACCAGCTGTGCACTGGGGCAAAAGAAAAGGCAGAAAGTGAGGCAGAGAAGGAAGGAAAATTAAGTACTAATTCCCAAACACAGACTGGAGCTATAGATGAAGGATTCCTCCTTTCCATGCAATTAGATCTTTGGAAAATAGATTGCAGATGTCACCAGGGTGTGAAAAGGAAGAGATGGAAAGATGACAAACAGCAGCCATAACCTGTATGATTCCTCTAACATTCTTGGGAAAACTAAAGTCGTCAAGAGGCTTAGAATGCCTGGAACACAGTCAGTGTTATTTTTCATTCTTCCCATCATTGACTGACAGCTCTGGCATTCATATTCCAAAGGTGCAGAGTCCCTTTGTTGCACTAGGGACCAGTACCCAGGATACAAACGTGAATGAGAGAGCCTAGACCTTGATGTGGAAAATATGGAGACAGGTTGAGGAAGAACAGAGGCCTGGAGCCCCTGACTCAAGGCTGGTTGGCAGGTCAGTCTGCTTCTTCATCTCTGCAGACCAAGGGCCTATTGGAGGATATGCAAGGCTAACCAGACCTGCCAAGGATGGACAGGAACAAGATGCTCTCTTGTCCCACATACTAGCTCCTGACTCAAAGCCACTCCAGCTGCCCCAGACCTGGGGCAAGGCTTCGTCTTACCAAGGTCACTTTGGAAATTCTGCTTTCAAATTGTTTCCCTGCTTCAATCAACTTTCACATTCATAACACAACAGAGATCTGCAGGCCACCAAGCTGAAAGCCGCTGTGGCTTTTCATTTCCTGGCATGATTAGAGGGATAATCACTCTGCTTGGAAAAATAATAAAGCCAGAGTCTGACGTGGGATCAAAGCGAGGAGTCCAGCCACACACAGGCCTAGAGACACAATGACACATGGGCTTAAGAATTCCCTGGGGGCAGGGGAGAGAGAGAGAGAGAGAGAGAGAGAGAGAGAGAGAGAGAGAGAGAGAGAGAGATCTCTTTTAGGACGCTTATATAGCGCTAGAGAGAGAGAGAGAGAGAGAGAGAGAGAGGGAGGAGCACTCCTGCAGTCTGCACAGAAGGCTGCAAATCAACCCACGGTTACAAGCTCAGCATCAGCACCAATGGAACAAAGTGAAAAATGTATCCCACCCTGGCCCAACTAGAAAGGCAGGGAGTGGAGTGCCTGCTGGAGGGAGTATCTTGGACTCTTCCCCCATTAGAGAAGGGAGAGTGGAGATGCGAGGAGAATTACCATCTGCTCTGAACTGGTTCCTGGCTGCTGAGGAGTGGGGGACACAGATAGCAGACGAGAGCCAGCCAGCACTCTGTGCTGAGTGAAGAAGTCCCCAGTGCATCTGAGCTCCCTCATCCCTTGGGATCTCTTGCACTGGATCTTGAAAGTACTAGAGTCAGGTAGAGGCGGGTGGATGGCGACCAGCAACGGAAGCTTCAGACATGCACCTAAATGTAGAATACACAGTGGGCCAAGACTGGCCAGAGAGCCAGGGCTGTACATCTGATCCTGTTATGCTCTTGACACTGTGCCCCTTGAAGTAAGCCATCGCATCTGAGAGCCCAGCAACACCCACCACAATTTCTACCCCATCTGGGTCTCACATCCCTCACGTGTAAAGTGAAAAGTTGCACCTGGCAATGTCTGCAGCCTTTAGAATGTTCATCCTGAGACTTGTTGAGAATAGGCATCTTCCTGGAAGGCAGAACTTTAAGGGGGACTTAGAAGTAACTGTTGCATCTTTTTACTGCATAATTAACTTGTGTGGTCTCATCCCAGTATAATCTGCATGTGAGCATGCATGTGCCCCTTGATAGGTTTTGTGGAGGAAAGAAACCTAGGACGTCTTACTGTCTGGGGCAGGGATGGGAGGCTCCTTGTTTCTGCTTCCTCTCCCTCTTCACATCTTCTTCCTGTGGATTCTATCTGCCTTTGTAGCTGCGGGTGCCACCAGGACCTAGACTGCTTCACAGACACCTTGACTTGGATCACATGTGAGCCTGTTATCAGACACTGCACCAATGTACTGCAAACAGGTGACTTTAAAAACACACAAACATTCCCCCAGTTCTAGAGGCTCAAAGTCCAAGATCAAGGTATGGGGAAAATTGGTTCTATCTGAGGCCTCTTCCCCTCACCGATAGGTGATTGTTTTCTCTGTGTGTGTCTGTGTCTTTATAATGTCCACCAATGATTTGGGCGAGGGCTTAGAATACTAACCTCACTGTAACCACCCCTTTAAAGACCTTGTCCTCATACATGTGGTTATATCATCAATATACAGATTTGGGGGACACAATTCAGTCATGACAAAGCCTGTTTCTTTGATCAGCAAGGGGCTTTTCCTGAGATATCTACGTATCAAGCCATGTCGGGTGGCCTCTTAACTTCTGCCTTTGCGCCTTGCCACAGTGCCTCTCACTGCCAAGTGACTTCCTGACTATATCTTTCCCAGCTGACTGTGACCCTCTGAGGACAGGACCCTGACACTTCAGTCTTGGGTCTGCAACACCTTGCACAAAGCCTGAGGCGCAGCAGGTGCTCAAGAAATGAGCCAGGGCCTCAATATTTATTGTGGCACTAGTCACAGTAGTTAAGTTGTAGAACCAACCTAGGTGCCCACCAACAGGGAAACTGATAAAGAAAATGTGATATGTAAACACACTGGGATGTGTTCAGCTATAAAGAAGAATGAAATCATATCATGTTTGGAGTGGGGAAGGTGCAACTGGAGACAGTCTTATCAAGTGAATTAAGCCAGTCTCAAAAAGATAAATATTGTGTTTGCAGTTCCTAGATGTTATATAGTCACATAAAATCATGTTTGCATATATTAAATGAAAGCAGAAGTGAAATTATCCAGGGGAACAAAGGGGATTAACAGATGAGAAGGGACAAGAGAAAGGAACGTGGGAGGGAGGAGGGGAAGTACGCACAACATATAACACGCACCTTCAAAATTTTCTCAACAATATAAATAAATGTTTTAAATGAAAGTCCTACCCAGAGATAAGCCTATCGCCTGAAATAGATAAGCAAATCTCTGCAAGCATACATGCATACATAAGCAAGGGACTAGACCCAGCAAGCCCATCTTACCAGAGGAGAAATCCTTTCTAAAGCATTTTTAGCCTATCCCAACTCCAGGCATATTACAGCCTCTTAAAGGCCACGTTTGATTTCTTGCTCCTTTTTATTGTGTGATCAATAACTTCCTAAAATCTTTCAAATGTGCTGCAGGGCAAGGCCAGGGATCATCAAAGTGGAGCGGAGGACAGCACCAGAGGAGCCTGCACGGTTCATCCGTTGCTCACATTACAAGGGATATCAATATTAATAGCGATATTACTGTCCCAAAGCATCAGCCTCAATAGTTGGCACTTCCTGACAAACACCTTTAATGGGTGATGACAGATGGGTGATTTCTGGGTAGAATTGAAATGCACTGTTACACAGGCTGAGATGAGAACTAAGAAATGTGCTTCCCCAGGGAGAACCAGCCTTCCATTGTCGCCTCAGTTGTGTGACACTATTTCTGGGGAGAAGCGAACACATATCTAGTCACCCCAGATAGGGAACTGACATAATGATACCACCAATGTCCACCTTGGTGAATCAGTGAGTTTTGCTGGGGTTACTTAAAGGAATATGGATGACGGTTACTTACAGGAGCAGAAATGACTGAAAGACAGCACATCACCAAAAGCCCACCCCAGCATAGGTGACAGCTCACAAAAGCTGGAATCTGGAGCTCACTACACAACTTGCAGGCAGTTTAACAGATTAGAAAGTGTCTCTCAGGGCAGCTTGTCAGGTTTCTCCTTCTTCCTGGCAGCTCAGCTGGTCTGAGCCTCTTCCGGGCACCTCAGCTTATCTGAGCGTGTATCTCAATAGTGCTTACTAATACATATATGTGCTTGAGGAGAGAGTAGCTTAGTGTATCTGGTCAATGGTCAATTTCAGAGACTTCCTGAAGCCTTTGAGTTGCTAACTTCCTGAGATTACCATGCTTCCTACAGGATGAAAGTTTCACCTCCACTTAGAACATCTTATGTTTGAAGATGTTTCCCTCCAAGATGCAAAGTTCTATCTCAGAAGAAATCGAAAGACTACCCTCCCTGTCTCCACCCTCCCTGTCTCCACTGGACTATGGATGTTCTTGTGGTACCCTGGATGGGCTCTCCCTACCACAGGATTTCAGATCCAGGAATTCCTCCCAGATATTGACTAAAAAATATATCATTCTATCAACTACAATTCCATGCATGAAATGCATGCCTATATCCCTTTAAACAGGGACTGTATACCTGCAAAAAATTATGGGAATTAGGCCTGTTTGAAATTGCATCTCATTGCAAATACACTAGGGGACCTTACCCTTTCAAAGGATCCTTTGGCAAAAGAATTTATATATCCAAGAATTCTTTTGCAAAATGAATACAGGTGTGTTCTCCCTTAAGCAAGCCTAATTTACAAATTCAATTTAATTCAGCAAGTGCTCATTGATTACTTTTTCCGTATTCAGGGTGCAATTCCAGGACAAGTGATAAGAGAGATATTTACAATGTGATCCTTGCCCTTAAGAAATTCATATTGTGGCTGGCAAGATGGCACAGCGAGTGAAGGTACTTGCCCTCAAGCCTAAGGAATGAGTTTGAGCCCTGAACTCATGTGGTAGAAGCAAAAAACTGAGTCCTGAAAGTTGTCCTCTGACCTCTACCTGCAGGTTGTGGTATGTCACAAGCACAAGCACAAACAAGCACGCACACACATGCATATGCACATACACATAAATAAATAATAAATAATAAATAAATAAATGGGATTAAATTAATTTTTAAATAACTAAGCTCTTCTTAAAGTGACAGAGCCAACTGTGGTGAAGAGCCTCGGGGTCCACTCCCTACAGAAGCAAGGAGTTTGTGTTAAGGGATAGGAGGGGGCTGAGGTTGTAGCTCAGGATAGAGTGCTTGCCCAACATGCATCAAGCCCTGGGTCTGATCCCCAACATCCCATAAAACAGAAATTCAAGGTCACCCTCAGCTACATAGTGGATTTGAAGCCAGCCTGGGCATATGAGACCTTGTCTCAGAAAAAGGAACTGGTGACCTGGAAAGATGGCTCAGTAGTTAAGAGCACTGGCTGCTTTTCCAGAGGACCCAGCTTCAGTTCCCAGCACCCACATGGTGGCCAACAACTGATTGGAACTCCAGTTCCAGGGGATCCAACATCCTATTCTGACCTCCACTGGCGTTGTACAAGCACAGTGCTTTCACATACACGAAGGCAATAAACTCATGTACGTAAAGTAAACCAATTTTTTGTTTTTCTAAGGAACTGGAAGCCAGTCTTCTTTCAGTACCTCTTCTCACTTGCATTAGAATCCACCTGCTGGGAAGATCTGGGCCTCAGGGTCCCAGGTTCCTCCCTAATGCTCACTGGCCTGGCCACTTGCTCCCCTTCACTATTTTTACAGCTACATAGGTGGACAGCTGCAGGAAATTCTTGCTCCCCATCATCCTCATTACCATTGCCACACTTTTCTGCTGCACAGTTTGAAAGTGCATACCCTGTCATTTTGATCCTGGAAAGGAGCCTGAGGGAAACACAGGCTGTGACCGCCACGTTCCAGAAAAGGTGTCTGGCTCCGAGAGGCTGTTGAATTTGCCTGGGGCGTCACAGCTAATCATTTGCAGAGATCAACCTAAATATATGTCTCCTGCTAACCTCCCAGTCTTCTAAAAGGGCTGAGTCACCTCCTAAGCTAACAGGCAACAGCTGGTTACAGGGTGTGTAGCTAAGACCTCTTGCTCTCTCCTCCATCACCAGTCACAAGACATAAAACTGTATTTTGACCCTGGGGAGGCTAATAAAGGCAAATGACTTCAATTTGCTGAGATTTTCAAAAGTCTACATGTTTAGTACAAAGCTTATCCTGGGAAGGGGTCTGGCCTCCCTACAGGCAGTGTGGCCTTCACCCCCAGTGCAGCAGACGTAGGTAGACATACTCAAGGTTGCCTCAAGTGAAGAAGTCTCTAGAGAGAGATGGGGCAGCTCTGGACTGTCAGTACGGGCACACAGGAAGGCAACTGAGGCCCCAGGCTCTTTCCATCCTTCCACTCTGTATCCACAGCAAGCTGGCAGTTTCCCTCCTTTGCCCCTGACTGTGGATGTGATATGACTGGCTGCTTGAGCTTTTGCCTTGACATCCCCTCAGTGATGGCCTGTAACTTCAAACTGTAAGCTGAACAGACTTTCTTCCCCTAAGTTGCCTTTGGTCAGGGTGTTTTACCACAGCAACAGAAATGAAACTGGAACAAAGGTTGCAGCCACCCCTGGAGCTAGCTTCTGTTTGCCACTACCTCATGTTCCTGCTGCCACAGGCCAGTATGCCTTTTGTCCTATGACTTACCACATCCTCTGAAACAGTAAGCTAAAATACATCTTTCCTCCTTTAAGTTGTTTCTGTAGAGTATTTGATCATAGCAACAGGAAAAAGTAATACATCTTTCTTTTGTTAACCTGCCTTTTGTTTTAGGGGACAGCTGATACCCTGAGATCACAAGTTTCACACTGCTATCATAGATGGTGGGGCTCCATGGAAAGGAAGTCAGACATAAAAGGCTCAGAAAGAAGACTCTGGTGTGAGAGTGGTATAGAAGTAACAGGAGAAAAGAGACCCAGGAGTCCTTCACCAGTCATTGCAGTCTATTGACACTTTGGGGATCACCACAATAATCTGGATCACCTATAATGCTCCTTACAGTACCACACACATCCAAGTCATTAAATTGCCTTTTGGATGACTTATTTCATCTCCAAGGCTTAGTATTTCTTGGGATAGCATGAACAGAATTTGTAGAAATAGTCCCTGTGGGTAAATTTGCTCATATTTATTTTCTCTGTAATGAGTACTAATAGCAACAGGAGACAGTTCACTGAGAAGACTTTTAGCACACAGCAGGGGTAAGGACTGACTGCTGTGCTCCTTCCTGCTCCTATCCCATCCTGGGAAATTTGACCTTAACTTTCAGCTCCCAGGGTCAAAGGTTGCTTTCCTGTGTCAGTAGATTCTTTAAAAGCAGCAGAATCTCTTTAAGATCTAATTCTCCGGGAGAATGAGAACATTTTTCTTGCAATTTTCCCAGTCCTTCCAATAATTTTTCTTGGGAATTGCATGAACATACACATTTCTGAGAAAGTCTAGCAACCACCACACGTGGACAGTCTCCATCAGGCATAGGCTGGCATTCTGAGTCAGCCCAGGAATGGAGTATCTTGAGAATCTCCCCTACTGCTCTGGATAAGAAGGCTTACAAGACCCTTCACGTCTCCCTTACTGCTTCTCCTCCCTCCCACCAGGATTCTGTCCCCATCTAATCAATTTACCCCAAGACTCAGCCATACCCTACTGCCCTTCTCCCCTGTTCCCTGGCTCTAATTTACCTCCCTGCTTCTCTTTGTAATCCCAGCCCCCACATAACCACCTCCACTTGTAACATTCCAATTTTCTGAGCAAAATCAGTACCAGCCACAAGCTTGGCCTAATCACCACTATGACAATTTAATTAAAGCCATTCAGACTAAGGTATGAATCATCCATAAATTTCCACTTACTATCCACACGATGCTGAAAATATCACTTCATCATACTGAACCTCAATTTTTTGGTCTATAAAATGGAGATAAAAATTTCCAGCTCATGAGCCACCAGCTTCCTGGGGCAAGCATCTTTCCTGGGTAAGTTTGGTGGTAACCACTGTGCCTTGACTCCCCCAGCCTCATTCACCCTCCCAGCTCCCCTACCCCATCTCTCCTCCTAGCCTGGGTACTGGCCCATTTCTTGTCTTGGCACCCCAGACCTCTGGACTGACCTCTCGGCCCAGACTCCCCACTGCTTCCTGATCCTTTGCATCCAGACCAACCCAATTCCTCCCTGTAGTCCCCTGGAGCCCTTGGGGTCTATTCCTGCCTCTACCTCCCTTTGCATTCCTGGGCAGCACAGACCTCAGCTTCCTGGGGCCAGCATCTTTCCTGGGCCCTGGGCCCAGGTCAGCCCAGCCCCCAAATTCCTGAGGCCACCATCTTTCCTGGAGGGATCCAGACCTTAGGAGAAAGCCTGAGAGCATCTGATCCTCATCCAACTTGGGCCTCTGTGGGAACCCCTGAGCAGCAAGATGAAAGCAATTTGGCCCCTCCAATATAAAATCAAAAGACAGAACCTGAAGCCTAGACAAATAAGCATTTCATGCCCAACAAGTAAACCACAAAGGCACATAAAGTTTACAAAAAGAAGCAGACCTAAACTCAACAAAGGAAGGCTTGAGTCTCACACAAGAATCAGAAACTATAAAAGAAATCCACATGTCAAAGTCACAGTGAAAAATAATAACATGAAAAACCCAAATAATATACCCCCACCAAATACCAAACAGTCCTATAAGGAGTACAGTGAGAACCACCTAGAGATAACACAGGACATGGAACTCAAAAGAACAATTATAAACATGATAAAATAATTCAGTGAATTTAAAGAACACACAAAGAACTCAGAGAACTGAGAGAAGATAGGAAG